>NC_090286.1:21848295-22200295 GCF_037392515.1 Haliotis asinina | reverse complement strand
AAAGGGAAGTAACTCTCAAAGAAGCGTCAGAAAATACTCAAGTTATTTGGCCCTTTACTGGTGTAGACTTGGCCCGATTCTGAAAAAGGCTCAATTAAAAGATGTTGAGGCATTTTAAGTAGGATTTGGTATCCAGGTTATTTTACTTATTTAAAGGATGTTGATCACGAAAAAATAGAACCAAATCCTACTAAAAAAATGCCTTTTGCATTACTTTTATCCACAATCGGCCCCAGTCTCGTATGGCTAATAATTCTTTGCTGTAGGGTACAACGAGCGACTGTGGCAAGCATACGAACTATATATGACAAACTGACATATCCCACTGATGATTTCGATTTAGTACAGGTCTTTTTATCGCTATCAGTAACTGTACTTTTTTCGTACCATTTCACGAGCTGGAAAAGGTTATTTCAGTTGTATATACATTTGTTTGGACATTTTGCTTACAAACGATATTAATTGAATTGGGTCGTTTTAGTGAAGTATGTACAAGAGTAACAAAAAAATTTTACATGAGATGGACATCATCCTGAATAAACAGTTCTCTGTTCGTCTTACAATAAACAATGAAATACTAGTAATTCTCTATTCGTCTGATAATAAATGCACAAAACAGTTCTCTATTCGTCTGATAATAAATACGTAACCCACAGTCTCTTTAGGTAAACCAGAGTCAGAAACCTCACACAAGCAAAATCTACGGGAATTTCTCGATTTAGCAACTTGTGTTTTTCGACTCATCGTGGGATGACATTGGTGATAATCTAAATGTATCTCAGCAGGGTGACGTCTACCTACTCTTCCGGTCCATAGTAAATGAAAGGAGGAATAACCCACTGTCGTGTGGGAAGAGATCAACACTTCAAATACCAACACGTTAAAATATGTATGAGTATATATTGTACAAACAGCTTTTTGTAGCAGAATTTTATCTTTCAGCAATTACAGTCAATAGGATTCGACTAGCATTTGCTAAATTTCGCTGTAGCTCACATTCCTTAGCCCCTGAGGACGGTAGATATCTTAATGTACCAAGGAATGAAAGACTTTGTAAAATTTGTAACTGTGGCTATATTGAGAGAGAATATCATTTTCGATTGATGTGTACAGTTTTTGACAAGCTACATCTACAATATATAATGCCAAGAAATATGAATATCCAGCTGTATCAAAATTTGATATACTTATGTCTTCTAACCAAACATTTGTTGTTAGAAACTTAGCGTACCTCATTTATCTATGTCTTGCCGTGTAGATATGTTATCGTAGAGTGAACTACCCCATAACTCTTAAACATCTCTGTAACATATTTACATGTATTTAGCTATTGACGAAAGCAGTAATTGTAGTGTATAAAGGAATGAAAGATTTTGTAAAGTCTTTAGTTGTGGTCATACTGAGGCAGAAAATCACTTTTTACTGATCTGTGCAGTTTTTGATAATCTTTGTCAATGATATATGACAAAGGATTATTTGTACGTGACAGAATTTACTATGCTCATGTCAATAAGCCAAACATTTGTTGATAAAAACATTACCAGATATATTCACCATGCCCTGTAAGTGAGACATGCCTTAGTAAAGTATGTACATGTAATACTTATATGTGATGGACTAACCAAAGTTGTACCAGGGGCCGGTCGCCCACATCTGTACATCTGAAAAACGTATGGGTTACAGCTTCTCGATATATATTTACACTGTCAACTTGGACCGGTCAAAGGGAAGCAACTCTGTAAAAGCGACGCAAAAGTAAAAGAGACCTAAACTTTGTCAGCGCTGTCTAACAGTGGTATAAGGATTCCTACCAAAGCGTCGCCATAACGGTATAATCAGAAAGTTGTTTTTACATTTTGTACTGTGTCTGTCTCGACTTCTAAGAAATGCTTATGAATAACTTACCTGAAAGATGAACATTAGATACGCTATTACTTTGAAGTACACGGTGAGTTTGCGTAGAAAAACAGCTGGGTTAACACGCTCGTACATACACAGGATGATCGCTGACAACTGTCAGCTGTCAACTTGGACCGGTCAAAGGGAAGCAACTCTTGAGATAAAGTGTCGCAAAATCTCAAGAAACACGGTTGTGGTGTGGCAATACATGTATATGGAGGGGTATGGGTAACTTTGTGGAGCAGAAGTGGTCGTTGCCACGTAAGGAATATGGGTCATGGAAGTTGTTGAGGAAGGAAATGTTGCTGCAGGCGTTGCCATGATTTTTGGAGTAGGATGAAGGGGAGTGCTAGTCGGGAAAGAGGATACGGTCAAAGGGAAGCTACTCTTAAACAGAAGTGTCGTAAAATATTACAATTACGCCCATTACAGTTGGGGCTGTCCTGATGCGCTTAAGAAGCTTACCAAGGTAAAAACAAATACATCTACCGTTGTCAACCATCTGTCATTCGCACTAGAACAGCGTAGTCACCATTCATAGTATATCATATAGTACAATACTATTGATGTTTCACCTTCCTGATTGTTTCTTTGTTTGTTTGCTTGTTTGCTTGTTTGTTTAACGCTGCACACAACAATATTTCAGCAATATCGCGGCGATCTGTAAATAATCGAATCTGGACCACACAATCCAGTGGTCAACAGCATGAGCATCAATCTACGCCACTGGAAAACAGTGACAAGTCAAAATGCCTGACCATTCGCTACGACTAATTGCACCTTATATTGAGCATTGGTTGCTTAAGACCGAGTCTATCCCGGATAATTGCGGGTGGTCCCTGTGTCATTGGTGAGTTTGAAGCGATGGAGCTGTTGTGGTGGTAATGACAGTACTGAAGGTTCCTATTGAAATGATAGTGACACAAAGGGTTACATTAACGTAGCTTATGTAGTGGTAGTAATAGTACTGTACATGCACTGCAACCGACAGCCAAATACGTGCATATGACTTTAATTATGTATAAATAGATATACCTGTAAGAGGGTCAAGTCAGAGATCGCGGCTCACCCAGATAACACGATACGACGGTGTAGGGCAGACAGAGGTGACCGTGGGATGTGGGTCAGGTTGAGGTCAAAGACAAAGGCATGGCGACGATAGTTAAAATACCTTGTCTCCTGTACGTGGGTATACACGCTGTGCTATGTGATTGATAAAGATTACCGACGATTTACCATATTGAGCTGTCGACCTCTACAGACAGCCACATGCACTCCCATTATCACCTCTACACCCCTACCCCCTACACCTATCTCTTACCCGTACCCCACACCAAACAGATACCCCATACTCCCTACACCTATCCCCTACCCCATACCTCTATTCTACACACCCCTACCCTACACCTGTCCCTACCCCTATCCCTACCCCCTGTCCCTACCCCGCCCCTACCCCTATCCCTACCCCCTGTCCCTACCCCGTCCCTACCCCTATCCCCTATACCTACCCCCTATACCTACGCCCTATACTTACTTCTACCTCCTACACCAACCCTCTACCCCCACACCAAACCCATACCCCCACCCCAATATCCTACCCCCTACACCAAGCCCCTGCCCACTATCTCCTCCCCTCTACCTTCATCTCCTACCCCCTACCCTAACCCTCTAACACTACCCCAGTCCACTACCCCTACCCTAACCCCATACCCCGACCCCTGTCCATCACATGGATACCAGTTACATACTTGTCTTGTGGTTTTGTAAAGTCAGCTCAATTATTCAGTATCCTCTTGTCTATTTGAGCAAATGACAATATTCCCTTATTTGAATAAGTCAGTAACATTGTAAAAAAATATTTGATTTCTTTCAGATAAGTCAATATCGATCACTAATTCCAATCTAAGTTCACATATAAGCTGAAATAATTGACTATTACCTATAATCAACTATTTAATAACATTGTTTTGTCAGTCATGTTACCACCGCTGCACACGACTCGCCATGTCTGGACTTGCCCTGCAGATAAGGTCTGACTGACGCTGAACTGCCATGTACATTGAACACTGTCCGTCTACGCCCCTCTGCCGTGTGCCAGTGGAACCGATATAAATGCAGATCGGGCGATCAAAATGGTGGCTGGTTGCCAATAATCCACAGGTGCACAACCACGAATGTTTCGCAGCACTGACCTGACTCAACGCGTTATGTCGACACGACACCATAGCTAGAATTACAAGGCCCTTAACTGAAGTAAAACACGTGATGTAATTCAACGTTTATTTTCGGTCTTTTTAACACACGAACCAGTGGTCGATGGTGCGAGCATTCATTAGTGGACAGAGTCTAGATGCTATAAAACACCAACTGTACTGGTCACATCTAGATGAGAAACGATCCTCACAGATATACCCGTCCATATTTTTCGGCCGATCCACCGTTCGGTTGGTTTGATACAAACACGATAAGAGTGGTACAGTAAGAGTAACATACATTCGTAAATAACTGCTTGGTAAAGTCAGTTGTAATACTGATGAATCGAATTCGTTCACTGAAACAGTTTACGATATTTACACACAGAGAGGAGAGAGAGCAATCACACTGCACATGTAACACACACGCACGTTCGCACGCACGCGCACACACACCACGCTACACAACACAGCATGTTTACACTGCTCCACTCCAACCATACGACCTTCAAACAACCAGAGCTACAGGTTCGGTGTTCGCTCAGCGACACACAAACCCACTCATACGTATCTTGCAATGTGCATACAGTTAATTGTACACAAGCAGCCATCCACAACATGTTCTAGATACGTTTTCTCAGTTCAGCAGATGGGGGATTGACACTGAGAAGGTCCCCAAGATATTGTCATATGCACCATCATCATCAGATATTCTATGCAGTCAGCTATGTATGTTTCATATAGATAGATACCGGCAACAGGTGTAATCTACACGCCATTTAAATGACGTATGTGGGTCTACTTTGTATGCGTACAGATAGCGTTGTTGTGTATATCGTTGTCAGACCTGCGTCACATGATACAGTTACACCATGTGTAACTTTAAGTTCTTTTATTACACTAAACATTGTTTTCCTCAAAAAACATTCCAAATGCTGATTTTACTTAATGCAATCCGGGGCTTTTCAATACTACCCTCTCTTTCAGTTCTGGATTCTCTATAATGGTGAAATGTTTTCTTATTTCAATTCTCCTCGCTGCTCTTAAAATGTATGTCTGGTGTGACTTCCAAATGCTCTTACCATTGTACACACACAAATAGTCAAATCAGCAGGTCCAACAAAAAACATGTCCGAACTTCCTCTGCATCATTAATTGAACGGCGATGTAGCCGCGTGATCCAACACGTTCAGACTGGAGATGGGAAACACAATAAAGATATATATGGATGGGCTTCACAGTCGACCACACGAATGCATAGACCGAAAAAACGGATGTGATAAAAACATTTGTCATTACAATACATGTGTTGGCACAAAAGACTGGTGGAAACACTTCAACCGTAAGACTTTAGAACATAAATATGATACCACTACCACAGTCGTCACTATCGAACGATCACCTAGTTGTTTGTTTTACCTTAAGTCACCGTCATGAATGCGGGAGTTTATGCTCTTCTGGGCCGGAAGAACTTTGGTTACATGTGTCTTTTCATACCTATGGTTGGTTTGGGGATGCAAAATATAAGTCGGTAAAAGGAACTGTACTCCATATAATGTTGTGTAAATGTTATCTCATTGAATGAGTGAGTGAGTATGGTGCTAAGCCGCTTTTATCAATATTCCAGCACTATCACGACGGGTGACATTGGAAAGAGCAGCATGTAGATTTGGTCATTCGTCCTATCAATGTATCAATGTTTTATTAAATCAAAGATCATGGACAACCTTTACTTGGTGACAGGAGACCGAATGACACCCCTTCAGTAAGATATGGGATAACGGCGAGTGAGTGAGTATATTTTTACGGCTTACTATTTTTATAAGCAATATTACAGATACATGGTGGCTGTAAATAATTTGAGTCTGGACCAGACAATCCCGTGATCAACGGCATGAGCATCGATCTATGCAACTGGGATAACGAGTCAACAAGCCTGACCACCAGATGCCGTTAGTCAAACATGGATTACCGAAGATTAATTTTAACCCGGATCTTCAAGGGTTCTTTAACCACGTAGACATATGTACAAACAAGAATCACTATGTGCCAGGTCAGCACAGTGGTACATCCATTGTTGTGTTTGTGCCCAGGAGCACCTAACCCAAGACTGAAATATTGGTGACGCCTTCTGCTTTATCGTCTCAAATCTTGTGTCTAAGGTTATGTAACATGGCCTGGGTCACAAACGAAAAGACAAGCAATAGTGAAAACTGAAATATTTGCACATCTCGTTCATGGTGGTTGTCAAACTGCAATGAAATGTGAATTTTATTGTTATCATGCCATAAATATAATGGTAACATGACGTCATGGCGACAGGGTAATTAGCCTCAGGAATAAATGGTCATTTGGGCAAAGGCCCCAAGTAGGTCGTTATGACACATGCCAGAATGTACTTTAGCATTAAACAATAAAACAGGCCCTGACATTTCCCGTTGTTTCTAACACTTAGATTTTATCCTATAACTCAAATTTTGAATTGAATTTTGGGGTTCACAATACAGAGTATGGGTAGAACATGCTTACGTATACTGGTATATCTATCAGTTATAATGACGTCCAATTTTTGTTCATGTCGACTTTATCGCCAGTCGGGTCAAAAAGGTCACATGCCGAGTTATCCCGAGTTCAGAAGACATGTCTCTAATGTATACTCAGGTAACCACCTGCTTAAGGTGTGTGTCACTAACCCCAAGCTATGAACTCCTTGTAATGTCTACCACAGAGTTAGTGAAATGTGGTGACCATGGGGCTATTAACATGATATTACATAACCCATAATGCTATATTTGATACAAAGCTAGCCTACCGGACATCACAGGAAGATGATAAAGAACCGTTAGCGAGTATGCTCTTACGCCGCTTTTAACAATATTCCAACAATATCACGAAGGAGCACACCCGAAACTGTACCTATTTTTTAAATAACCTGTGTGAATTAAATTAGATGACAGAATTTTATCCGCATATATAGAGACTGTACCCAAACAATGAATCCCACCGCAGAAATAAAAAAATTTCTGATTAAACAAGTGAATGAGAGCGCTATCCATAGCCAATATACAATTTTAATACCAAAGGATTATCTTATTTTTGGAGCTACTATTGCTGTTGCCTAACTTTGTAGAGGTAATATACTTATGATAAGTGCGGTCAAGCAATGTGTTACCAGTCGGGTCTTCAGCCTATCCGAAGGCGCTGTTTCCATGCTTGATTTAGCCTTATCCATGCTCAGGGCTGACGGTAGAGCCCGTGGTGAGATATCTGATTTCTCGAGCCCCCAGTAACTGTTACCATGCCGCTAGGAAGTAGGGGAGATAACTCTTCCTAATGACGTCAGGCTTATCTCTGCTATCCTCATGTTACGATTCAGGTTTTGAATGGTTGCACCAGTCCAGAAAATTTAATAACGATTGATAATAATTACATAAAATGTGAAAAGACAATCAATGACACTGATGTCCCCAATATTGAATATTAATTAGTATATATTGCTATTATAATGTAATTTTAATTATTGAGGAGGCACAATTTCTTCATCAGTACTAATTGTAATAAAATCATTAAAAAATATGTCATGTTGAAATTGAAATAAGCATTAATTGTCAGACTACTTGATATATAGATGAATATCTGAATGCAGAAGGGCAGAGTCAATTTGGCATGTTACTACCTTCTTGAAAATTATTTGAATATCCCCAAACTGTTTTTTTTTTTCTGATTATACCTTCAAAAACATGATATCCGTTTCTATGCATATATCGTGTAATAAATACCTGCATTATATGCAAACGTGATTGTACAGATAGTTTCTTTACCGTCGTTTTTTGTAATTAACTCTGACATATTTCCTGTATCTCCATCAACATCCATCTGTTAGGGTCCCTTGAAGCTCCGGGTTCGAATTAGTGTTCTGTAATCAATACTTGTCGTAAGAGGCGACTGACGGGATCGGGTGGTCAGAACTTGGTTGACACATGTCATCGTATCTTAGATGAGTAGATAGATGTTCCTGATGTTGACCACTAAGGTGTCTGGTCCAGGCTTGATTAATCACAGACCGCAGCCATATAGATGTAATATTGCTGAGTGCGGCCAAGAATTAAACTAACTCACTCACTCACCCTTCTTGTTAGGCCCACCATGCGTGATGCCTAATTGGGAGGTGGGCATCCTTTCTCTGATTTCTTAATTCTTTTGGACGCAGGACGTTGAGTCCTGTAACTTTCGGATGTCGAAGTTTAGTACGCTAGATCCCCCAAAACAAGGTAGCGTGGTAAAATCACTAAGATGGGTTTATGAACTCCACGGTCATGCGATCCAAATGCAAAAACGACCACACACAACCCACTTAAACCGTGTGTGTCAACTAACTCGAAATTCTTAAAAAGGATGCCAAACCAACCTGTAAGAGGTATATGCCGGATGTGTTCACTATATAAAAGCTTTGACCCTGAATCTTCATAATAATTATATATATTCAACAAATAACAGATAAACTCATTTACATTGAAGAGAAGCCCTAGTGAGTTGGGAGCGAGATTCCTGAACCTGGCGAAATCTTTTTGTTTTTAACGCTTTAGCATTACAGGGAGGACTAGACAGTATACGGAATATCATGTGGTTCAGTGAATGAGAGACAGACTAGCCGGCTGCGTAAAGTGGTGTTGTGACTCTCTCACCTGTGTCGCTCATGATGTCAATCACCGGATCGTCTGGGTTAACCCGATTATTTCCAGTCCGTCGTTGTACATGTATATATCTAGTAGTCTACCGTGTGTGATGTAAAGCAATGTTAAGGTTGGAGCAGCAATTATCATCCAGCATGATACATCAATATTCGCTGAAAGATAGCTCCGATATCATGTTATCGAAAGTGAGAAAACGCAAGTCACGCTCCATGGAGATGTATGATAACGCTATATCCAGTAATAGTTTCAGTGACTGCCTGTATGCAAAAGACTACAATACGTAAATTTCGTATACTTCCTTGTGAAATTCTTTGTTCGTTTTCTTTGTGCATTTCGCGTTTATATTTTCATATACTTTTAACCTTAAAGAATTTAATGGTTGTCTGATGTATGTGGTTTGATTAATCATTACCGACATTTCTGCGAGCAGAGGCCGTTGGGTATAAGGCGTTCGCTCGTCGGTCTCGGGTCGATTCGCATAAAATTCACAGACATCCGTGTGCATATAATAATAATAATATATATATATTCATGGATCCAACATTCTTATCCGCGATCTGATATGTATGAAATGTTCTAAACATTGAAACTTGGCTACAAGTATGTTCTTTAGACTATATATATAATATTAAGTTTCTCAGATGTACTGGTATAGCCTTTCTCACAGTCACTGAAGCTCATTATTTTCCCCACTTCACCTCTCAAGCTCTGCAACGCTAAAGCAGTGTAGGAAAGATAGCCCGTCCCAACGTCCGAGACGGGTGAGTTTCGTGGAGGACGGGTTAGAAAAAAAATCGCGTCCGTTTTAGCAAACAAATTACACTTCTTTTTCAATATAAATAGCTGTATTTGTTTACTAACAAAATTATATGCATTCTGAAAGTATCCATAAAGCGTTAGCTAAGGTAATTATATGCTGTAATAATCGATCGGCGGACACTCCTGCAAACACAAACTAGACAGTTGTGGTAACGAATATACAATATAATGCGAATTTGTACTGTGAGAATCCCTTCTATAAAATAATCAACAATTCGTTTTCGCCTGATTGTATAGTTGGGGACTATTAACAATGTAGGCAGTGAGAATTCTGACCCACTTTTGAACAACAGAAGACTCAGTGAACGAACTGGAGTGACCTCGTATCAGCCTACACAAGGAACTAAGTCAAGAAGAGGGAAATCTCCTTGAAACACGTGTCTTGAAAAGATCAGTTTTGAAACAAACTCCCGTGAAATGGTTGTAGGATGCTAGGTACAAATGAGTGTTATGTAATTCGTGACGTAAGTACTGCGAATAATTCCTTTGAAACCATTAGACACAAAAATTGTCATTTTTCAGAAGCACGTGTTCTCTCGCTTCGACTTGTGCAGCCCTTTACACCTACATTATTCAGGTTGGTGATGATATGACCTTTCGCCTTCCTTGCCAACCAATCGGATTATCGATCAGACGGTGTCGTACGTCACGTGACTATGAGGTCCAATCAGATTTTAAAAAGGGGAGAAAAGCCGTTCCCTTTGCAACGTGGGGTGTAGTTGAGGCAGTCATCTACCTGTGCAGTGGCAAATATTTTCTCTTCGTCAAGGTGGGTATACTTCAAAAATTGACCAAGAAGAGATTTTTTTGTATTTTGGATATTGTTATGTGCAAGTACATATGTTTTTATACTAGAAATACTCAGTACTTACCTCTTATTTTTCTGAAATCTGTAGCCGGTAGACACTGGGTAAAATGTCAATGTCACGAACCACTTCGCAAGGTTGAATTTGTGCATATTTCTTAGTGTCTAAAATGGTTTGGGTTTGATTTAGTGAGTAGTGTTTTATGTTAGTTTTTCTTGATAATTCAAAAGCAGCATTGAAACATTTCCTTCAGGGACATACATTAGGTGGATCATTGATCAAAATGACCTCATCAGTTCACGGAATGCTGTGTCTCCGACAACCGAACGGAGCTTCTGCAGCGTTCCAGTTGAGAATAAGGCGCTTCTGGTGCGCTTGACGCTATTTTGAGTTGATTCTTATGTTTTTAATTGCTCAAAATAATTATTTTGGAACAAGTTCATATGTAGACAATCGAGATTGCCCTTGGATAGAAACAAACCACATCAAGTACAAGCATGTAGCCCCAAACGGTCACAGGAAATGCTTCGCTTAAAGTGTAAGGATATTTAACGAATAAGTCTGCACTAAGTCTCCTGAGCTTTACAATTTGTATGTAATTTCTTTTCCACCTCTTCAGAACCTTGAAGGACAAAAATATGCCATTTTGTTTTGTTACTATAGACATGTGATCCCTTAATTTTATGCGTAAGTGTATAAAATTCGTATTTCATAGGGGATAATTAAGGACAGAATCTAATACTTAGTGATAAGTGTCTCTTACGTATTCTACACGCTGTACTCTTTGAGTGAGCAAGCATCACAGGTTTGATCGCAAGATTGAAACCCTTTTGCAGAAATCATCATGCACCATCTCTTATTTAAAATTTGTTAATTGTAATTTTACAGATGTCTAAAAAGCCAAAGCTTGGATTCGCTGAAAACTTCATGCTCAGCGGTGTTGCTGCTGCAGTATCGAAGACAGCTGCTGCCCCCATTGAAAGAGTGAAACTCTTGGTCCAGAATCAAGATGAGATGATCAAAGCTGGACGTCTTTCGGAACCATACAAAGGAGTGGTGGACTGCACTGTTCGTACATTCAGAACAGAAGGTATCCTGCCATTCTGGAGAGGAAATTTGGCCAACTGCATCAGGTATTTCCCCACCCAAGCTCTCAACTTCGCTTTCAAGGATCAAATCAAGATGCTCTTCAAGTCAAGTAAAACAGATTCCCAAGCAATGAAGTTTGGGAAAAATATTGCCTCCGGTGGTGTAGCTGGAGCAATGTCCCTATGCTTCGTCTACTCACTGGATTATGCCCGTACCCGATTGGCTAATGATGCCAAGGCAGCTGGAAAGGGTGGTGGTGAGCGTCAGTTCAATGGTCTTATAGATGTGTACAGGAAGACCCTCAAAACAGATGGCTTTGTTGGACTGTACAGAGGTTTCGTCATCTCCTGCGTGGGCATCATTGTCTACAGAGGATGCTACTTTGGCTTTTACGACACCCTTAAGCCAGTTCTCCTTGGTGACAGTAACAGCTTGATTCTGTCATTTATGTTGGGCTACACTGTAACCATCAGTGCTGGATTGCTGTCCTACCCTATTGATACGATCAGAAGGCGTATGATGATGACCTCTGGCCAGGCTGTCAAGTACAAGGGATCTATCGACTGCGCTGTCCAGATCATTAAGAACGAGGGCTTCATGTCCATGATGAAGGGAGCTGGTGCCAACATTCTCCGAGGTGTTGCTGGTGCTGGTGTATTGGCTGGCTTTGACAAGTTCCAAGAGCTGTACATCAAGTGGCGAGTTGGGGCCTAATGCTAGTGGTTTCTAGGCCACATGATTTAGTTTATCATTTTTGATTGTTACATTTAGGACATTATCCCTGTGAGGGGATATCTGCTCAGGAACAGTCAAAAGCTTGAAACTATTTATAACATTGTTTTTTTTCCTGATGGTAATCATCCATGAATCTCACATTAGTTCAGTTTTCACAATTTTGCCTTTGTGCAAAATCCAAAATTTGCATTGTTACATAGTGAGAGTGTTTTGTGCTAGGTTGTCAAGGTCCAGACTCATTTATTTCCATGGTTTTTCAAAATCAAGTGAGTCGGATGTTGTGATATTAAGTAATCAAGATGTGAGAGACAGAAAAATAAACAATATTAAATAAACAACTTTGTTGTTTTGAGTGTTAAAACTGATTTATGCATTTTAAGTTTCTTGTGTAATGTTTGCTGAAAATATAGGCATTCGGGGATAAAGATGCTGAAAGGCTGTGTATTGTCGAGTAGCCATTTTACAGCTTGCCAACAGGGATTGGGAAAGGCAGGGGCCACATGCTACTTGGCGCATTATAATGAAAATGGCCTATTAAAATTTTTAGGTTTACTGTTCATATAAGGCTAGTGGTGCATTCTAAATTCAGGAAATGGCTAATCCTGAAAAAGGTCCATAGAATTCTCAATCCCTGTACCAATTAGAGCAATGCTGACTCTAGTACTTTACTGTTTTCTTTTGTAAGAAGACAAGTACCTCTGTAGCATTGTTTAATTATGTATCTAAAAGGTCACTTTACATATGTCTTTACAACTGATCAAGTAAACAAAAAAAAATCCTGATAATTCATTGGCGTATGGACAGTGTTAGCGAGGTTCAAACCTTGTAAGAATGCCAATTGCCATTGCAAGCTGTGATGTGGTTTGCCTCATGCTCCAGCAGAAAGTGAAATCATCATGGATCTGAGCTAACAAGCCAGTTCTCTGCAGATACTGACAGTTGTAAGGTACACACTGCATGGAATTCAGTCTGTGACCTGGGGACACTTGCCCATTGAGCACTGCCAATGCTCAGAACTATTTCACCAGACAGACCAATGGAGTAGCTTAAGTGGGGGTTAGTGTGCTAACATCATTCCGCACATAAGTACAATGTGTGGGATTGCCATTTCTCATACACCTTGATATTGGTAAAACCAATTTAAGTCTGCTCAGTTTGGACACGCATGCCAGATGGAATATCCTTGTTAAGTGGTTCTTCAGATGGCAAATGACCCCCCAAAACCTTAAGTACTGAGAAGGAAGGGCAAAAACGTCTTAAACCTACAAACATTCATACTAAGTCAAGATGTGTTGTTTCTCTTCAAAATGTTAGGACTTTTAAGCTTGCATGTGGGCATGGGTAATTGTACAAAATCACAAAAAGGAGGGTACTTTATTGCTAATTATAAAGCCTATTGTGTTCCTTTACAGAAAGGCGGACTGCTCGTGCCCTCCAGCTCGAGACCCAAAAGATTTTCAGCTTAATATACTGGGCCAAAGGGATTAGGGATATTGGTATTTGTAATACTGATATTTTATCAGTAAGTCAATGAATAGATACATCATTATTGATAATTGCGAGATTCACAAATGTCCCTATTTTTGTCCAGCACAGTTTTATGAACATTTTAACCTCACAATTCTCTGTTGGTGATTTTGTGGGTTAGCCTGAAGTACTGATGGAAATAGAAAAAGAAACCACAATTACAACCACAATTTAAGTAGTTAATATGTGAAACATCTGTTTATATACGTTCAGGCAAACTACACTCTCAGTGGTAGGGAGATACAAAGCATTCGAGAAAGGTGTTAGTGAGGCGAGATCAGGTTCAGAAATGAGCAATGTCAATTTTTTTTCTAAGACTAAAGCAACTTATTTGGAACAGACCATGCAAATTAGATTGTGATGATATACTTTTTAAATGCCCATTTTGAAATTAAGCTTGTTTTCATTACAGACGATAGTAGACATAACAAGACTCCTCAAAAGATAACATATTCTGACATATTTCCTCCCCTAGCCTCCATATATTTGAAAGGACAAGTTCGAATCGTTCATGATGAAAATTGTGAAAAATATAAATGCCATATATCTGTAAACAGCAAATGGCACCACTTCAAGATCTGTCTCGCATCTGTCAAGACCTGTGGATAGATATCAAACAGCTTTTGAGTTGTGCTCCAGAAACAAAGCCCATCCCTCCTTTTTGAGACAAAGTCCAAATTGTTTCCGTGGAAACCAGGAAAAATAAAAATGCCCAAAATTTGTAAATAGCAAAAGGCACCACTTCGGGGTCTATGTCACATATCTGCCAAGTTTTGCAGAAAGATATTAAAGGTCACATGCAACCATAAAATCAAACATGATTAAAACACAATTATCACTTATTCATGACATATACACTGCTGCTTGTTAAAAAAACAAATAAACAAAATTAAAAGCGTACAGTCACGATTCAAAAGTGCAATATTTTGGACTTACTTCACTTGAAACGAAGCCCTCGGGAGACAGAAAACAGTCATAGCAGGCGAGTGTGCACTCAAGTGTGATGACAGCATCTGACTGGCTGGTCCATTTCCTTGCTAATACGCTGAGGGCTCGTGTGTACAGAAAGATCATCTGTTTGATGGACATTTTAGAAGTATGGCGAGTCAGAAGAAAGTAAGATTCTTTATGGATAACAACTTCTTTTATTGTACTTGATGCGTCATTTCAGTATGGATTCACATACCGTTGTCAAGCAAAATCATATACACTAGAAGAAGTTGTTATCCATAAAGAATGTATATAGAGATCTTGGGTTTTGTAAATACATCTTCTCTGAATTTGCGTTCGATCCAGTCAAATATCTCAACAATAGAGATGGTGAACTACTGCATGGCTGGAAACTGTCATTCTTCCAAGTACAAAGCAGGATCCAGTCATCCGAGAAAAATGGATGTAGTTTGTTTGCAACCCACAGACATAAAACATGTCACGTGTACAAGTATCACACTGCTTAATTACATAATGTGGCAAGACTAAGTCCTAAATCAATTTATTTAAATCAACATGGCGTATAGCCTGATAGGTGTTAAGTTCAAATTGCATGTCGTCAATGATTGAAGCTATGTATTGCATATTGTCTTTATAGCAGACAGGCAGACCGACATATAGGTGTCAATAAACCAGACATTGAGCTTCCTCTGTAACAGAGGCTGCTAACCACAATCAACAAGTTTTTTTATGTAACGACTTAATTATTTTCATGTTTGTGTACAGAACCAAGATAAGACAACTCATGACCTCATACTCAGAGCATGCATATTGTTTCAAGCTCCGTGAACCTATTCACTGCGCATACGTTATGAGAGCAGCAAAGCGCAGCTGTTGATACATGTTTTTCCCTCAGCGCTGGGGGAAACTTAGTGAATCATTTGAACTCTGATTTCAAAGGCTTTTTTATGACATTTTTTTTTAAAGTTTATAGGCTGAATTGGCATTTTTGATGATTTGTTTCGGTAAGTGCATACTGAAAGGTATCATAATCTGCATAGTTGTGTTTTATGTTGCATGTGACCTTTGACTTTTGAAACAAAGTACAAATCATTTTCAAGGAAACCAAGAGAAATAAAAATGACAAAAATCTGTAGATAACAAAAGGCACCACCTCAATATCTGTCTCATACATCTGCCAAGATCTACTAAAAGATACAATGAAGTATTCGATTTGTGCTCCGGAAACGAGGCTCATCCCTCCCTTTTGAGACCAAGTCAGAATCATTTCCATGGTGATAAATCACCAAAATCTGTAAATAGCAAAAGGCCCCTCTTTTGCTTCTAATTGATATATCTACCAAAAATAACGTTAGTTGAGTTATGTTTCGGAAACGAAGCCCACCCCGCCATTAGACTAAGACCAAAACATTTCATGGAAAAGCAAAAAATAAAAATGACAATAATCTGTAAATAGCAAAAGGCACAGGCACAACTATAGGTTCAATTTATTATATCTACCAATTTTGGTCTAAAAATATTGAACGGTTTTTGAGTTATGCTCCAGAAACAAAATGATTCCGAAAGGATGGGTGGGCAGACGGATGGACAGACAGTTGAGGCATTGACAATATCCCCCTGCATTACAGCATTTCAGACACACAGGAACTCAATATTAACCTTGAAGATTTATTTTCAGTATACTAACTTTCTTCTTCACTGTCACTGTAATTAGAAATGAGAGCACCCAGTGCATTTTGAGCTGTTTCAACATGCATTTTGTTATCACATTTTGAATCCATGGGAATACTGTTCTTTTCTTCGATGTTTTCACAGTTTGGTAAGGATATCACATTTTCATCAGCAGTTTCAGTTAAGTTGCTCTGTAAAGTGGGCTCCACTTCTGGGCTATCACTGGCAACATCACTGTAAGATATCACAGTCAATATTGTACTTCCATTGCTACTTGAATGAAATGGCTCAGGTTTTTCTACTGATTTTTTCCTGATGCCCAAAGTGTGTGGCTTAGATGCCCTAATTATGGAGGGAGAATCAAATGGATTTTTGTTGCCTCCAGTTGAGGAAATACCAAGTTTCTTCTGAATTTCTGCTGATCGACTTGCCTTCAGCATGTCTGGAGATTGGTTGGTTTTGAGCAGTTTGTTACTTGGTTCAAATATAGGACGACTTTCAATAGCCTTTCTCTTCTGTTTCTGTTTTTCATCATAAGCTGAAATACACATAAAACAGGGATCAGTGCAAGAAAGAAACACTGCTCAATTAAAGGACTGAATGTTCATGTCTAACAGCTCTGTTTGCCAACACAAGGTAATATATTGAGCAATATAAGTTGTTTACTGGTCATCAGGGGGACATGGACATGATGTACCCTTAATGTTTGTTTATGTTCCCCTCATCATTTGGGTTCAGGGAACATAAGCAAACAAAGAGGGTACATCATGTCCATGTCCCCCTCAACAACCCATGGGCCCCAAGGGACCAGTGAACAATACACATATCTTACCAAACACCTGGATATTAATTTTGAACTGTTTGAAGCACGGGTATTGGATCACAATATGGAGTACTGGAGTTAGGCAACAGCCCACTCAAAGTACCAAATGAATTCTCACAATTTGGCATTTCCAGCTGGTAACATAGAAAATGTACCTCACTTGTACATGGGGTACAATGACTGGTTCAGCCAATCAGAAAACAACATTTATTTGTGAGTTAAGATAATGGTTGACCTGTGACAAAAGAAATACTTCTTCAGGAACATGGTTATAGTAACAGGAAGAAATTCACAGACATACTGTTTTGGTTGTTACTTATTGGCATTCCACTGCCACAAGTCATCTATTTTGGCAGTCGTAGTACCTAGGCAGTGGGGTTTTACACTGCTTAAAGCACATCCAACAATAACAAGAACAAGAAGTGTCTGTGCAAGGGTAATTATTGAGTATAAGATGGGAAGTTGACAACAGAAATTAGTGAGAACCTACATTCTGTGACTGAGTACTTGATGAGTCCGGCCATTTTTCGGTCCTGGTCTTCTTCATCCAGCAGCTTGATGTCCAGTGATGACTTGTCCAGTAGTGACCTGTCACTAGACTCACTGGCTTTGATAGCCTTCTTCTCTTCCTGAGTAAGAACACAAAAGTGTGAGACCAGATACACTGTGCTCTTCCCAAAACAGTGTGTCATTCACATAATACATGCAACTCCCTAAAAATCATCAAGACCCCCAGGCATAACTTATGGTCCCTAAGTGAGAGAGTTTTACACATCTTTGAATTGTACTTCAATCGTCAAGGACTCTCTGTGATTTCTAAACTAAACTGCAGAAAGTAAATGACCATCAAATGTATTATCATCATGTTTTTTCTAAGAGGAAAGCCCAACTTATTTGTAACATTTCCTGAAACCACTCAGCATGAGTCTCATTCTGACAAACCTATAAAATCTCATCTATGATTTTGTCATGTTAAAGGGGAGGCAACTCTAAACAGGAAAATTACTCTGCCATCAATAAGTTGGCCATCCATGAATTTTCCCCACAAGAGAGAGTCTGTGAGGGTTTTGTGAAAAGCAGAGAGAGGTGAAACTGTGAGGTTTTAGTCACCAAACAATATTGACAGCCTCAGAGAATGATAAGGACAAATACTGTTACTTTTTCACTCCTGAAATTGTGGGCATTTTAGGAATGATGATTTTATAGGATACCTCTGACGCATCAAATTATTGGTTCCTCAGAGACCAATTTTTGTTAAATGTACAGGACTGCTGTCATAGTGGACGAAACAAATTCAGGGCATGATGTTTTAACAGAGATCATCTTTGAGCAAGTGCTGCTGGGGTTAGAACAAAAATAAAATTTAAAACAAAACATGCTCTTGGAAAATACTGAGTTCTAATCAGATAGGTTAATCAACTACCTCTGAGTTCATGGTGACTGTACTGGATGCTTATTGGTAATGGATAAGGTACTAACTGGAGTGAGTGAGTGAGATAATGCTTTTTGCTGCATCATTCAGCAAACAATCACTATAAATGACATTGGTACCTTGTACAACAAACATGGGTCTGCTAAACTGAAATTTGTCTTTCAGCATCATTTTCTCAGATTTTAGTATCAACAAATGACCACAATCACCCGAGAATACAGAAGCAAAGAATATTTTACCCGACTCAGACTTCTGACTAGTGATGTCACATGTTTTAACTTAAAGATACCATAATATTTCAACTATTTGTTGACTGCCTAAAATTAATCTCATCTGGACCAGACAATAAAGCAATAGACACAGAAAGCAATGGTCAATGTTTAGGATACCACAACATCCTATCAACGAAGACACTGAGCTTGACCACCACATAATTTTGGACGTACTTTTCTAAAATGGAATCCCAACTGGGTTATTACATCATTTCCCATCAAGCTGCAGAAACAACACACACCCAAGCTACACAGTTTTCCTTGACTCACTCTGAATTTCTCTCGTAGGGCCTTGTTGAGGAGGTAGTCTTCCTTCCAGTCTTCACGGCTCTCCTCAATGTGGTTCAGGTTGTGGTGAATCGATCTTCCTCTCTGATGGTCGTCTGACCCATGTTCCAGTTTGTACATAGCATCAGTAGCCAGCTTCTTTTGTACTGCCTTGTCTAACAAAATACATTGTCAGTCTGTGAATAATGCTTCAAACAAATTATATATAATTGCTAAAACCTCACTAAGACATTTTCTGGGTCCTATACTGGCTGCACTAAGCAGTATACCAGCTATATGAGGGCAGTCTGTAAAGAACTGAGTCTGGATCAGACAAGCAAGTGATCAACGGCATAAGAATCAATCTACGCAGTTGGGAGCCTAACCACCCAATCCCATTAGTCGCCTCTTACAACAAGCATAGGTTACTGAACACTTCTAAAGTGGATCTTCACGGGTGAATTCTATATTGGATTTAAATTCAGTTTTTATGATCTGTGGCTGGAGGCATTGGTTTATAGGATCAAGGAAGATAAACCCTCTCACAAGCCAATGAAGTAAGGGGCGTTCTGTGTAGGATGACTGTTGTCATGTTGTCACTATAGTTCTCACACATGCTTCATTATGCCTGGGAGTCATTTTCACTTCCCAGAGTCTGATGTTACATTTTAGGATCACATTACCACTTAATAAAAAGCAATATTTTCTTAATATTTCTTGTTATTAGGTGACACATTAGAATTTTGAAACCAATTTGAAGCCAACAGCCAATATTAGAAGAAAAATAGAAAATCATTAGACTATTACTTTGATTTTGATCTTAACCAAGAGGATGCATTCAAAATAAATGCTTATTACAATAATGAATTATAATCATTATTTACTTTGTTATAAAAGCACATCAATTTACCATGCAGACTCCATGATTTAGTTAACACTTCAACAACAACAAATATGTTTGTTTTTCACAAAATTTCAATGTCAAACTGATTTTGGTTTAATGTTTAGTCCGTGAATGTATATAACTTGGCAGTAACAAATAAATTAAATTGAAAAGGAGCCCCACTGAAATGGGAGAGTCAGGACCTGAACCTTGGGAAATCTGGACATGCTTCGTTTGGGACATGCTTCAGTATTGCTGGGTGGACTTGGCAGTAGGGAAACTAATGTGGTACAGGGACAGTGAGACAGATTAGGCTGATGTTACATGCTAGTTAATATTCAAAACTCATAACATGAGTGTCTTCCACACAGAGTATATTATGGACTCCTAACCAGTGGTAGTGCAAAACAGCTGTCATACTGGCAACAATACATGGTTTTCAAACTGAATAAGCTGACCTTCTGGAACAATCTGTTCATTTTCCTTAGGGTCCCATCTCTGTTCCTTGCGCCTGGCACCTGACAGGATGACATAGTCATGATTCTGGTAACAAAAGGAAAACCAGTACTCAAAGACATTTGTTAAGAATAATGACAAATCTTACAGACAATGCAAGTAAACATTACTCTGTAGTACCGGTACATAGCTATTCTTTTGCAGCTAACAGCAGCTGATGGTGGGCTCCATGCAACTACCTATCCCTCAAACTGTGACCATCCGATCCCCACTTTAGCTGTGTCTTTTCTTTCCAGGAAGTCTATCAGAATGAAATTGTTTAGAGAAAAGGAATTCTGAATATACCTTTGGGTCTGTCTGAATCTCAAAGTAGTTGTCACACAGATGGCATTTCATTCGGAACTTGTAGATTGGTGTTGAGTAGTAGTTGCCAGTCTTACTCTTCTCAGCATTGTATCGGACACCCATACCAATATGACTGTTACAACCACCACACCAGATGTTGTAGGGCATCTCAAATCTGGACATAACATAAATATGTCAACAAATACACAACTGCATTAAACATGTCAAAAGAAATAAACTCTCAATAGTATGTATCACTAGTATGTTGGGTTCGAGACATAACACATCTGTCAAAAATTAATTGTAGTCTTACTACTAGGCTGAATTTTCCTCCTCAAATCAATATTCATTCTCATGGTATAATACTGACAACTACTTGCAGAGTTTAAAGGAGGGAAGTTGCTCCTAGGCACCACTGGCTTCAAGCAAGACACAGACTATATGAGCATGAGACAAAATACGAAATAGATAATGTACCCTAATAATGCACATTTCTTGTACTTAGTGGTTCAATTACATTTCAGCATAATAAACAAGACTAATATTAGAACACTTAAAGTTATCGCATATTAGTTTGTACTGCAACTGATGTTTTACCTGATGACCAATATACCCTGGCCCAGTTTGCGGGCACGCTCCCTGAGTGGGTGCTGACCAACATATTGGTTGATAGAACCTTTAGAGGGGTCCCAATCCGGAGGATAGTACTTATTTACTGCCTTTCTCTCAGCCTGAAAGAAACAGAGAACATGGCAATTTCTTTATTTAAATTGTTGATTTGTACGTTTTTCAGACAGCAGTTTTAAAGTTGTAACAAGGTTCCATCACACATTGTGAATAATCAGATCACGGATGGTGTTTAAGATGTAGTTCTTCAAGATACATTAATGACAGGTGTTTATTGGTTCAGTGAGAAGACACTGAATGTGTATATACAATAGGAAATATAGAAAATAAGCTGTCTACACTGAAATGTTTATAAATGCCAGTTATCGTTTTTTTTAATAACAGTGTCAAAGAAATAACTAAAATTTTTGATGTCCAATACATGATCTATTCCTAAATAATGTTTTCATTTGGAAATATAGACCTTTCATACTCATGGTTTTTCCATATTTGTGGCATATTTGGTGACATCTCCAAACCATACCAAGGCACCCACACATTTTCATGAAAACACCTTTATCTAAACTTTAATCTCTCTCCTAATAAAACCTAGTTCTACTGTTACTAGAACATGAGTATTCGACATAATAGGTGATCGAAAACTGGACGCAGTAAGAAAATGGCAATTTGTAGAGTAAACAATGTACAAGTCAGTATATGCATATGTCATAATTTACCATTTTTTCTCAAATAAATCCAGGTTTTCGGAACGTTGATGTCCTAAACGTTGATTCTGACTTTTGTAAACGTTTAAGAAAAATTGTTTCTACGTTTGCTAGATCTACGCAAAGCTAGGACTTCTCATTTATTAGTATATTTATTATCAATTGAATTTAGCGCACCGTTTATGATTCTAAATATCAATGAATCTCATACAATCACAATTATAAACAATACATCAAATGGAAATCGTACGAAACAACAATATCAGAAATATGACCTTGGAAAATGTCAAATTGTGACCTTGACATGCTGGAAGAGTTACAAGGGGAAAAGACATCGCATGTTAAGGTTTGACAGCTGTATATTTACTGTCCATGTGTATGCAGTTGTGAAACGAAGCTTTATGCGATCATCCAGTAACTAAGAGGTAATCCCTTTCATCAGCAGTATTACAAGTTAATCGTAAGAGGCGTATTGTTGTAAAATATCACGAATGAAACGTCACTGAAGGTATGAAGCACCAGTAAAATCGTTTTGAGTGGCTCACAACTCAGTTTATTGATGATAAGTTTTTAGTATGGGTCAGGGTATAATTGGAGTGTCAAAATGCATGCATTGTTTAGAAAGTGTTTTATATCTTTGTTTGTTCTGAATTATGTCAATGGCATGAAGGTTATGAAAATATCCAGAACATAGTGATAATGACCCTTGATTTTCTTGATATATTTCACACAGTAAATGAGAACAGTTTGTGCCTCCAAACAATTTTTCCTCCCACAAGCTGCATGACACACCACAATATGACTTGAAATGCTGGTCTGTGTAGTGTTTGACTGGACTCACTCATGAAGACAAGTTTTTGGGCAAAAATCTGTTTGACTACCACTTACTTAAAGCAACCACGCTGCATAATGACAGTCTGATCCAACTACTTGTAAATCTATTTGCTAGTACTTATGTGCAGGGTCCCATTAGGTGTTGTGTTAGACTTTGATATTATTGTCATTTACCATTCACTGGGACTAGGGATGTCATGATTCATCCATGCACCAGTGCATCATCGCGGAGCTTTGCACAATATGATTCATGATTCAGGTGATTTTATATCAATTGTTTTTTTTCTACACATATTGATTACTATTTTAACACATTTGTCTTTTGTATTTTTTCACACAAAACAGCAAAGATGACTTGCTGAGAGTGAGTGATGGGTATTTGACTGATGGGTAGTTCTGAAAGGTGTCTATAACCTATCACAGAAATGACAGATCATTTGTTAAGAAGTTTTCAGTGAACCATCGTTTCAAAATCAGACAACTTCCCATGAAAGTATTGGCTGCATGTTATACATAAGCTGTCAAAAATGACATATCGCGATACGTATCATATTGTACCTCATCAAGGAACTTTAGTGACTCCAGAACAAGCAAAATGCCAAGAAAACATTTAAGTTGTAGATATATGTTTTGTGCAAAGTTTATGCCCATTGTAGTCATGACATGATGTGTTGCTGATCGAAGAAATGAACCTTGAGTTCCATATCATGAAAGCAGTTCTGTGAATCCTTTGGCATCAGCTGTTCATGGACATTTTGACTGTTCAAAGGTGTGAATCCCAAATGTGACATTATTATCATTCTTGATGAAACTCCAGGTTCTAACCAAATTGTCACTTCGGATTTTAGTGCACTTTAAGGCTGTTTTGATTCGTGCACATATTCATTGACTCAAACTGTAGCCCTTCATGAATTCAATGCATTATTTGTGGTCACCAGAACCAAATATTGATCAATATTTATGATTTTTTAAGGAGCCTGTTTTACTTGAACCCATATGTCCTTGTCAACATCAGATATGCAAGCATGGAATATGTACTACCCTTGCAGTAGCACGAGTTAGGTTAGTTTGCCAAGGCCTCACATGTTACAAGCAACTATAACTATTCAAATGAGAACACAAGGTATTGCTGTGGCAAGTTAAATCTTTTCATGAGTGATCATTTGTATTCATTACACAGTATTCGAGATACATATCATATTCGCCACATATTGTATTTGTTGCAACCACAGACTGCACACATGATGAATCGTGTATTTTCATGAAGTCACTGTATCAGACAATAGTTTGTTCCATATTGATGAAGTATGTGGTATCAGAGATTAGGGTGTATTGTTTTAAACATATTTTATTCATAAGAAAAGGATTTGATACAAGCGGTACAACATAGGACATGGTCACTGTAAAGCAGAACACCTTCACTGAAGTACATGTGTATTTACATAAATATTATTGACATTCATTATACACAATAGACAGACAAGAACAGAAAGATAGGAAACAGTGGAACAATTGCAGAAATTAAAAACATTGTTTTGGTTGACAAATGTAAGTTTGAACAATTTTTAATGTTTTGATTTATGCTGACAGTCAGATCTTCATTGCCATATAATAGTAACTCAGAGTTTATATTCATATTGGGAACACTGTGTAAATTTGTCATCATGGCAGTTCTGTTCAAAGTGTATAACCAACACTCAGACAGATAATGATAAGAATTTTCATATGAATATCTTAATTGTGAGAAAGGGAGTGAAATGTCATCAGAGTTATGAAGATTATAGTTACATTTAGCTGCTATGTCCCAAGGAACAAGATCATTAAGTATGATGGTGCTATATGTTCCTGTATTTTTTAAAAAACACAAAGTTTGCGCTTTCTCCTACATTCTAATAAAGTTTCCCATTATTATGGTGTATTCATGTCTGATTTTCAGTGACAGCTCAAGTTCATGTAGTCTGTTGTCTTGTAGAGTCTTTTATGTCCTGTTTGCATCTGTTGCAACATTCCGGGGTTGTACAAGCTTGAAAAAGCTGGGATTTTTGGCCCATGGCCTTAAAAAAGCTGGATTTTTGCAATAAAAGCTTGCAAAATGACTTAAAAAGCCTGAAAAAAGCTCTGAATTTCACTCTCCCCATTATGGCTGTTTATTGTTTTTGCATGTGTCTGATGCAGTACAAGTCTGGAGTAACTTCCCTTGGTATTACATTCGGAAATCTTCTTGTACTACTGTAGATAAGACGATCGTATCAAAAACTAACCCCATATCTTAACATATTGCTTCAACCCTTGCCTCGAAACATAGTGTACTTAGACAGAAGAAGATAGTAGTGACAGAAAATTGACACATATACTTTTATGTATATTACTATGTATGTCCCCCTAAAAAAAATTTGTTTCGCTAAATGTCATATTTATTGTAGCTGGAGGATCACAGCTGTCAACAAACTGGCATGCTTATTTCAAATTATTCCATGCACATACAACTTCCACTTACCATGTTCCTGGGAGGTCGTATAACCTTAGTGTTGATTATACATCAATATAAATGCTATTGTAAAATAACAGTTTCAAATAGTATGTTTCACCAATCACTGCATCAGAATTCATCCTGTTATATTACTGGGTAAGTTTTGACTAGATTGCTAAAAAGCTTGTGTACAACTGAATCTCAATCCCAGCATATACAATGCCTAGCAAAGACAAAATAGGATTAAAAAGGTAAATAATCTTGTCTAGTGATGTTTAATTACAAATTTGACATCTTCACTAACAAAGCTGTTTCCTCTTGTTTGTTCATGCAGACTAACATTTTTAGCCCTCAAAATTTGGCTTATTTTTACTTACAGTAATATACAATCATTCGACTGTTTCCAAATGTCGCCAGTCGCACATGCTTCATTACTGTGTGTGTCACCATTACCATGGAAAATAGATTGCAGTGTTGACACGTTTTGAAATTAGAATTTGAGATAAAACCTAACAGTGCTCAGACGTCTTGTTTGTTATCCCCTGCAAAATGAAGTTGCAGGGCATATGGAAACAAGTTTTGTCCATCTGTACGTTGTACCGCTACATTTTGTCCGAAGCATATCTCCCAGACTATTCCTGATCTTAACCACATGTCAAGCATGATCCGTAGATGTACCTTTTGAGGGTTAGACCAGATATGAATTTCATTTTTTGCGTTTTCAGTGGACACATGACTTATGTGACTATAACTGATTGAGGATGTCATCTTGTCCAGAGCAGATCTTCCAAACTATACATGCCAGCTTCACCAAACTTGGTACATGTGTCATGCATGATTCCTAGATATGCTCTTCAGGGATTAAACCCAGTGGGACTTTTATGTTTTATGGTTTCCACAGAAACATGACTTAAGCTGTGGCTTTAAGGATGTTGTCTTGTCCGGAGCAGATCTTTTAAATCATACATAATACCCTCATCAAACTTGGTACATATGTCAAGCATGATCCTTAGATGTGCCCTTTGGAGATTAGACCCAGATATGAATTTCATTTTCTATGGTCTCCATGGAAACATGACTTTGGCTGTGGCTTTGAGGATGTTATCTTGTCAAGAGCAGATCTCCCAAACTTCAGCTTCATTATACTTGCTATGCATGTTCACCATGTCACCTAGATGTGCCCCTTGGATGTTTACACCAGTCTGTAAATGTTATTTTTTGTGATTTCCATGACAACAAGTTTGACTTAAAATTGCTGGCTGTGCTCTTTTCGAGGCAGAACTTTTCGTTTTTCCTTCACCAAACTTGGCACATAGTCAGGTCTGGTTGTCTAGTGGTGCATTTTGGTAGGTTTGGATTTCTGAATAAAATGCCCTATGCACACCAAAACATTGACACACTGTAATCATAATTAGTAGACATATTCATGAAGAGTATTTGCTGTTGCAGGGCACATTGGTGACTTCTTGTTATTTTTTTCATTAGGTTTACTTATATAATTGCTTGTCTCATGGATGTTAGGTTGCCAAGAAAAGCCTTGAAAAAGCCTTAATTTTGGTCTTTAAATTCTGTACGAACCATGCACTATTTTTTTCATCAGGCCTGTTTTACTCATATTATCTCTTGTAAATGTTGTAATGAAAATTGTTGTCATTGATTATGTATTTTCAACGAAAGTGCTTGCGTTGAGAATTACTGCCAGTGAATGATACCAGAAGTCATTGTTCAAACATTAGAAAAATCTGTAGATATGCCAGCATCATAATAACAAAAGTAGCATCAAGTGTTAAGCTGCAATGATAAAATAACAATGAAAATTTATATTAAAACTCATCCAGTCTCAATACAAGAGTCAATGATAATAAAGATGCATTGATAATTTATTCATTTCAAGATCGAACTGATATCTTTAAAACAACACTCAGGGCCACGGTGTTCCTAAACGACAATGGCTGAGCCACCAAGACAAGGCCATCTAAATGTCGCAATAACAACTGCATGTAGAAGGAGCCAAGGTTGTGTGTTAGGGGCATGCTAACTCTCCAGCATCTGTGACTCCACACTGGTGATGTAGCTGGTCGGTGCCAGACCTGTAGCAGCTAGTAGGACAGCTGTTCCTTGTCCCAGTTTGACTCTGGTAAGGAATATATATGTGTGCTTGTTAGGTTTAATGTGTTGGCTATTGGGAAAGTGCTCGAGTGTAGGTGAGACTTCAGTGGAAGTAGATGTTTGGCTCTCCTGTGTTCATGTCTATGCAATCAGATTAGGATAAGGTAAGATTTTTCATGTATGGATACGTTAAACTTGGTTCAATATCTTTCTTATGTAGGGATCATGTAAAACATTCGTCTGTCATTTAGTTTATCAGATTTATGACGTTTGTTGAGCATGCTGAAACTGATTCTCAAGTTTCTCAAAGAAATGGTCAGTTATTAGCAGCTGTGTAAAACAAGACTGTTTTAAGATTTGTTCAGAATATCACACCTGTCAACAGGGGTTTTCCTTATGTCTGCTTATGTCTGAGAAAATTAATGACAATAATCAGGGGGTTTTTTCCTCGAATTTCTTCCAATGGCCCCAAGAATTTGTTACTGACTCTTCATGAGTAAGTGAAAGGTCAAGGTTGCAAGAAGGAAAATACTCAGGAACAATGTTTATAATGACACATTTGTCATTAAACAGCAATTTCATTTTATCAGTCATGTGTTTTAGTTAAAGCGAAATCCAATTTCCCGAGGCTTTTTTTTTTTAAAACAAAATTAGATAAGATGTCAGTATTTCATATTTACTGTTGAAATCAACTGGGATGTAACTGGCAGCTGATACTTTGCCTTTCAAAAGTTACATGTGGGCTGCATGCACTGCCCGTGTCCTGCATGTGTGTTGGATGCACTACCTGTCTTTTGAGGGACACATGGTTCATACTGACAATCATGTTTTTCACAGCAACCCTTCATAGCCTAGTGGATAAAACTAGTAACTGAAGTGTTGCAAGTTGAAAACCAGACATACGCACAATATATTGGAAGTTTCAGTAATGTGATATTTTACAATCATATTCAGTAATAGCAAAACAAAGTTATACTATACAAGTACAAGTAAAAAGGTTCAATAATTCAGAAAATCCACAGGTAGTTCTGTCGTCAAAATCCCTCCGACCTGGGCAGTTTTGTAGAAAATCCCTGGGATTTCTTGGAGAATGCTAATAAAACTTTACGTAGGGGTTTACTTGGTGAGAGGAAACACAGTAGAGTGACATCACTGAAGGTTTATGATACTTCCAGTGCACTGTTGTCTTTGTACTGAAATGTAGAAAACCATTTTGCAGTACACCCAGGGTTTATAACAGGTTACATATGTATTATATTCAAAAAATTCAAACCATTTCTTCAACTTTTAATACCAACTCAGTTAAGAACAAGTTTGCAAAATAGAAAATGCCATATTCTGAAAAGTTCTTTGGCCTGGAGTACACTTAGTCAGTGGCCAGGGTCATCATTGAGATATTTCTTATATAGTCTGCTTGTAATGTATGGTTGCATCTCATGCCTGCCACATGACAATGTCATGTTTGTGGCATGTCAGTCAAAGGTCAAGGTTATCTTTGAGATATTATTCATGGAAGTTAATGTCACATTCCTGTTATACAGTCCAGGGACCTGATGATTTGTTGCATCTGAGGAAGCTGTCCTGGTATAGAAGTGAAGGTATCCTTGAGAATTTTAAGAAAGTTAGGGTTAAAGTAAGAAGGGTATAAGTGCACATTCAGCACTATTTGTTCCTGACTTTGAAATTAGCTTGTATTTTGTGTTTTGTATTTCTTGTCCCCATTTCGTTTTGCTACAAGTATGAGCTTTTTTTATGAGCACGTCTTGTATTAAGCACATGACATGTGCCTAAAATAACAAAAGCAACAAGTAATGATATTTTATCTAATGTTTATCAATTAGGATGTTTCACTTTCTAAGACCCGTGAAGGTCCCGGGGTAGAATAGGCCTTCAGCAACCCATGCTTGCCATAAAAGGCGACTCAGCTTGTCGTAAGAGGCGACTAACGGGATCGGGTGGTCAGGCTCGCTGACTTGGTTGACGCATGTCATCGGTTCCCAATTGCGCAGATCGATGCTCATGTTGTTGATCACTGGATTCTCTGGTCCAGACTCGATTATTTACAGACCGCCGCCATATAGCTGGAATATTGCTGAGAGCGGCGTAAAACTAAACTCACTCACTCACTCACTTCACTTTCTAAAACATACTTAATGGGGTTTTTTTTCTTTATGACACTGACAACTGACATTTTGAATTTCAGCAGTATATTTTTTTGGTGTATAAGCACTGAATGACAAAAGTGCTGACTTCTACACATACATATATACTGTCATGTCTCAAAGTTCCAAACAGGTGGTTACAATGTGTGTTTAAGTTAGAGATGAGAAGGGTGAAACTTGAATTAAGTGATAAGAATAACTATTGCCATGATCAACACTATCGAACATATTGTTGCCACCGTATGTGAATATGTTGGACTACAGGTCTCTATATAGATGTCAGTACAGCTTCAGCAGGAATACAGCAATACTTGGTAAACAGAACCAGCATTATTATGGTGGTACATACTGTTATTGGCATCCCTATCTAGAGAGCTAGAATTGTGTAAGTAGGATATGGAAAATAGGATAAAGAATTCCTTGCTGTAGTGCAAACACCTAGTTGCGGGCACAGCAGTATGAAGTAAACTTGGACAAAGTACTGTGACTATGTGTCCCAGTCCACCCAGCTGTGAATTGGGTACCTCATTAGGATGAGAGAGCCACAATAAACTCAGTGTGCCTAGTGGCACCAAGAGTTGTATACTTCCCATGGAGTTGAGATTGATATATGACATTCAGTGATCGAGGGAAACAAATATCACCGCCGTGAGCAAGCACTAGTTGCATGGATATGTTCGCTATGTAAACATCCAATGATAAGTGATTAAAGTGATTTCAAGTTACAGATTGATGGTTCAGCTAGAGCAAACATGGACATGGAAACTTTTTGCTCAATGAAATAATGTACAGATAATGTGAATTGAAGTAACATGTGACATTTTTTCACACCACTGTTTGACTATTGGCAGGCCAGGTCAGTGGGTATGTGCTCCTGATTTGCCATGTAATCAAAGTCATCTGAAAGCATTACTTTTACATAAGTAAATTTTGCCAAAAACTTTTTTAATCTATGACTGCCCAGTTTGACCATTTACAACCCTTTGTGAATCTTGCAGTAGTGCTATCACAAGACTTTTGTTTGGCCAGATCAGTGAACTCTGCCGCTAAACAAGTGTTACAATTGTTTCAAGTAATGTGTGGTCACATCACTGAGATGAGGAGGAGAAGGAGGACTGGATGAAGAAATGAAGCTATGATTCCAAAATTGACAGAAAACAGTGTTGTGTTGAATCTATGGGAAAGGAAACTTGGTTCTTAATTATTTGTTACTTTGAAAAGTGTGGCATGTGCCTATAAGTTTCAGGTGTACAGTTACAGTGGGATACAGTTAGTAGAGAAATTGACAGCTGTTGATATAATACACATGTTGACAAGTCAGGAATTGTGTTACAGACAGACTCCCAGTATCAGTACCCTTTGGCTGCATTACAAATTCTTGCCTGAATTTGATATAGAATCAATATATGGTGATCTTGAGGCCACTAAATTGAGATCTCTGCATTATTCAAGGCTAGGATTCATTGCTTGCAACCTATGCTTATCATAGAAAGAACTCCTTCAGTTAAATAGATCTGGAAATATGTAACTTTTGCTTATTGTTTACAAACTGATCGGATTATAATGCTCTGCAATATGTGTCAGTTGTCCCTGATCCATAATCCATAAATCCATCTGCCATTTATGTTTTTGTCATCACTGAGGAACCCAAGCATGGATGATATGATAAGTGAACTGTCTGTAATTTTGTACTCATTATTCTGATCATTTCAAGGTAGCCATATTAAAACTGTTTTTTCATGCATTTATTCCACCAACTATAAACAAGGGTAATTTTGCATCAGCAATTATCCAAACTAGATTAGAGAAATTGATAAATGTGTGGAATTGTGTGCATGGATTGTAAACACAAGACCAGTTTGAACCATATCGTGGCTGTTGGGCCATATAACGGCTTTGCAGGCATGACTGTCCCAAGGTTTGTCATCATAACAGTGATATTGTCATAGACTGATCGACCTTAGTCTTTACTTCCCAGCAATGTTTGTTTTGTTAGTTATATGATATAATGACTCAAAGCTGATTACTGAGGATTGTGTTTTGGAAGTAAGGGAGTCAATCTGCCATGTTTTCATTGTCGTTTAAGTATATTTTTAATTTGATGCAGGTTTCAAGATTAACGTTTTGAGGTAGCAAATTTGCTATTTAAAATCCTATCGGGCTACCTGAAAGGAAAAACAGTAGCAACAACTTGCTACCTGGTATATTTTTGTAAACCCGCTTATGTTCATCAATTAACCCTCATTTTCAAAGGATAGATCTCCTCTTGACTCTAGATGTAGACTGAAAACAGGTACACTTGAAGATTTGATGAAAATCAAACAGATAGACCCACAGACTTTTAGAGGTGAACCCCTAGTGAACAGGTAGTGGGTGAGTGGAGAGAGGGTCAGGAGACAGTTCCATACAGTTCCATATTTAATACAGTTCCATATGGCCAAAAACAGTAATGGGAGAGAGGGATTAATTACGAAACAATGCTACTAACAGGTAAGGGATTTTGCTACCTATTTTCAAACCAGATCGCAAGTACTTGCTATCAGTTAAAAAAAAATGTTACCCGTGAAGGTACCGGGGTAGAATGGGCCTTCAGCAACACATGCTAGCCATAAAAGGTGTCTATGCTTGTCGTAAGAGGCGACTAAAAGGATCGGGTTTTCAGACAGGCTGACTTGGTTGACACGTGTCATTGGTTCCCAATTGCACAGACCGATGCTCGTGTTGTTGGTTAATGGATTGTCTGGTTCAGGTTCGATTATTTACAGACCGCCACCATATAGCCGGAATATTGCTGAGTGTGGCATAAAACTCACTCACTCACTCACTCACTCACTCACTCACTCACTCACTCACTCACTCACTCACTCACTCACTCACTCACTCACTCACTCAAAAAAGTTAATTTCGAACACTGTTGATGGCATGAGTATGGGGTCCAACACAGTGTGTTTATTCAAGTACGACACAAGAAGGATGCTTGGTACCTAAACTCATGACAGATATAAACATATTTACTGCCTTAATTTGATACATGTATCTTCAAGCAGGTATATATATGAGATGTGATTGGGCTATTTCAGCGTGACAATGCCTGTGATTCATGTGTATTCAAACAGGTATATTCCTGATATGTGATTGGAGCATTTCAGTGTGACAATACCTTCGATTCATGTGTCTTCAAGCAGCTGTATTTATGATGTGTGATTGAACTATTTCAGTGTGACAATGCCTGTGATTCATAATTCATGTATCTTTAAGCAGTTGTATTTATGATATGTGATTGGTCTGTTTCAGTGTGACAATGCCTGTGATTCAGGCCCGTGTGCTGACCCTCAACAAGGGGGAGAACAGGGAGACAACTCTGTACCGACTGGAAAAAGGTAGGGCATGTGCAGTCTCACTGTAATACTGACTTACCAATACAATGCAATATGTTTTTATAAAAAAAAGCTTTCTAGTACCTTTCTTTGTTCTTGTAGTGACTTGATGTTATATTTTACCAGTGACTGTCCGGATTAGAATGTTGGTCTTTCGTATCCCATGTTTGTTGTAAGAAGCGACTAACGGGATTGGGTAGTCAGGCTCACTGACTTGGTTAGCAGAAGTCATTGGTTCCCAGTTGCACAGATTGATGCTCATGTTGTTGATCACTGGTCCAGACTCGTTTGTTTACAAACTGCCACCATATAGCCGGAATATTGCTGAGTGTGGCATAAAACTAAACTCACTTACTCACTCACTCACTCACTCAAGAAAATGTTTACACAGTATTCAGTATTGATAACAAAAAGCAGAGAAGTTGTAAGTTTAGAAAAAAAACAATACATATATTTGCTATTCTTAATATTATATGTCCTTAGTAAAAATTTGTATACCTTAACATGCTTTAGAAAATGGCTATTCTTTCAGGATGGTGTGCAGCAGCCTAGTAGTTTAAGCCTTCATGCAGAAGACACGGGTTCAGTTCCCAACATGTTTATAATGTATTAAGCTAAAAGCTGAGTAAAACTAAACTACTTGTTCTCTCACCCATTCACTCACTCACTCACTCAATCACTCACTCACTCACTCACTTACCCAACCACTTACTCTTTCAGGATGGACTCTCAGGTTTGTCCTCGGTCCATCTCTTTTGTCTGCTTCTGTGCGCCTCTTCTGCAACCATCCTCCATCTAAAGACAAGGCCTTTGAGCGGACTACCTACTATGAACTGCCATGGAGGAGTCCTAGTGGGATGAAGAGTGATCGCTATGACGTCGTCGCCGAAGTCAACATGGGAATAGCTGGGTCTTTCAACTACTTCTTCACAATCGACGGCAGGTGGGAGCAGTATACTTTACTTCGAGGTCATTACTCAAAGGGCTTCAAGAGTGGAAATAACCCATTGCTCGATGTCCCAGTAAACTGGGTTTTTGTTCCTAGTTGCCTTATTGTGAGGGCTCAGGGAAAATAACATTGAGGATACATTAATCCATAACCCTTGGGACCAGTGAACAACTTATAATGTACGCCTAACAGTAAGGTTACTAGAAATTGATCCTGCCAGCTTGTTTCAGTTTTGCAGTGTAAAAGGATCAGAACAAACTTAAAATTGATAGATAACACCTGTTCAAGCGAGCCAAGTTTCATTATGTCATTTGATGCTCAGGGACTTGTAAACAACATGCAGTTTTGTTTTAGTAGTGGTGTCCAAACATTAATTGTCCACTGTCAGAAATCCATATGGAACCTGTTTTCTTTGGGATTTATTTCCCTCCCCCTTCCCCACTTGCATGTATCAATACATGATATTGTTTCAAGAGTGTCTGAACCAATAAGATATCAGCATTCTGACCTGGAGGTTTTATGAAAGACAAGTAGCTACAAGCATCAAATGTTCTGTTTGAGGTATCGGGTCATATGTTTCCTCAAAAATCAAGGTATGGCATTTAGGTTCTTCTTCACTAGCGGCACAGCAATCACAGGGACTTATATCACTTAGAAACATATAGGTGTATAGACTCTACCCTAGTGACACATAAAAGAAAAGGGATGTAACGGTGAAACCACACCCTTCTCAAACAAAGTCCACGTAAAATATTCTTAGGGACCTGCCGAGGCGTACAGATCGAAAGCTAGATTTCCCTACTCAATGCACTATAAATGGCCACAATCGGATCATTATTTCAAAATTTAGGTTCTTCTTTGAAGGCATGTCAGTGTCATTTTTTGAGGTTATAACTGGCATGTGTGGGTATGTCTCAGTAACAAAGGTACTGGTACATAATGATTTCCAGTTGAACATTGGCTGTGAAGAGTGTACTACTGTTCAGATACTTCTAAACACTTTCTAGTGTAAGGATTGTTGCTTGTTCAAGGATGTTGGGCATATATGGATAACACTGTCTTCTTGTTTGAGGACTGATAGGAGATACAACATTGCAAGCTAGCTTCTGCATAGAAATGATCTGATTTTCTTTAATTTCAGTGAAACCCCTGCTAATGCTGATGGTCAGGGTTACTTTCTTGTTGACCCGACCCTCCATGTTGGGTCAGACAATGTGGAGATAACTCTCGACTGCATCCAGTGTCAGACTGTCATCACCAAACTCCTTGGACCGTTTTCCCAGTGGGAGAACCGACTTCGAGTTGCCAAGGAGACAGGATACAATCTTATACACTTCACTCCAATACAAGAACTTGGCATATCTAATTCTGCATACTCAATACGAGATCAACGAATTTTAAGCCCAGTGTACAACGATGATCAACAGTATTCATACAAAGATGTGAAAAATCTTGTAGAGACTATGAAAAATGACTGGCAAGTACTGGCGTTGACAGATTTAGTATTTAATCACACCTCAAAGGACAGCCCGTGGGTGCTAGAGCATCCAGAATGTGCCTATAATTTGGAGAATGCACCTCATCTGATACCACCATATGTGTTGGACCGAATATTCCATCAGTTCAGTGTAGAGGTTGCCAAGGACAAGTGGGTTTCTAAAGGTGTCCCTTCCACCATTGACAGCGAAAGTCAACTCCAGGTAAATGTTTATACAAATTATAGGGAAAAATGGCTGCCTCTGAATTTATAGATAGTGAAACCTTTTTAAAAAGGTGCAAATAATCAGGTAAAGTTCTGTCCCTTTGTCATGCCAGGATCCAAGTGATTTGGGTTCAGACCCAAAATTTACACAGAGCCCAATGTAAGAAGCTACACTCACTTTCACCAGGTGCATGTGGACATGGAAGCCAGGTTACACCAAACAGCCATTATGCTCCCTAGTACATTGTCAAGGTTGAAATGTCTGGTTTGCAGCCTCTGTCTCATAGATTAGTGACATTAATTAGCAAAGCATTGCTGTAAAACATAATCGCCACATTTGATCTTAAGGTAACCATAGTTTGATAACTGAAGCCTTTCCTACCACCTTTACAAAATACACTGATATATAGTTCAGCCTGAAACCATTTTTCATTTTACAATAGATTTGGCTGTGAGTAATAAACTTGCATGAAGAAAGGATAGTAATAAACAACTGAAACATGGTTTGAAAACAATTTGTGTTTAACAATACAGGGACTTAACAGATCAAATATGCTTGGTCACATTGCAGGCAATGCACCGTGTACTGTTAACTGAGGTGATTCAGCCCTACAAACTTCATGAGTTCTACACTGTTAATGTTGACAGCACGATAAAGGAATTCAAGAGAGGAATTGAAGGTGAGCTTCATTCAAGAATCTGTATTCCTTATCAGTGAATTTTTTCAACTGAGAGTTATTTACAAAGCTAATTTACGTGTTCATTTTGTTTCTGTCTGGTTATTCTCTGACTTTATCAGTTCATCACTTGTACGTTGAATATTGTGTTAGTGTCTTTTAATGAATCATGGATTGTGTGTGATTCAGTGCTCATGCTGTCAGCCACTGGGTTTGCCTAGTCCAGACCTGATTAGTCTCAGTCTGATTGGGGTGAACACACACACACACACACACACACACATGCATACACACACACACAAGAGATTGTTAGTAATTACAAACTGGATAGATGTGTTACATTAACTGAAATGAGGGTCCAAATCAACGCTTTGTCAGTGACAGCACAAGCTCTGTGTAATTGAATAATCATCTATCTATGTAGAGAACCGTCTCATCTCTGACAGCAAGGAAGTTGTGGACATCGTTCAGGACCCCCAGTATCGTCGGCTCAAGTCCAAGGTCGATATTGACACTGCCCTGAAGCTCTTCAACATAGACAGGTACAATATTCATAGCTGTATTGTCCCAGTGTGAGAATTGATGTCTAAAGTGTTTGAATAGCCATCTATAAAAAAGGCTTCAAAAGTAGATTACTGATTTGTTTAGAAATAACATGTACCAAAGAGCTTTACCTGTGACATATAAAGAAAAGAATACCCATCAGATGCTCTATCATAGATTTTTAACAGAATACCCATCAGTTGCTCTGGCATAGATTTTTAACACACATAGGATTAGCTTAATTCTAGGGATTGATTGTTAACAATAACTTCTGGTCATAAATATATCTTGGAGGAACCCTGCAAGAGGTTATGGGATGGCCAGGGTGTGGTATATGTACTCTATGGGTGTAATATCTTTGCATGCAATGTTCACCCCTATTTACTTGTGAGATGAATGCGGACGTTATGAACCTCAGGCTCATCTTGTGCAGGCTTCGTTCAGTCTGCCATGGCCAAACTCTATACCAGTTGATGCAGTCAAAATAAACTAACACAAGTGCTTTCTTCAGTAACACCAGAGGCCATGTGGAGTGGTTATCAAGTTATTGTCAGTTTTTGTTGATAACTACTATCTCTATTCACAGTGAGGACAATAGCCATGCCAACAGGTATAAGTATCATGCGGTATATCATTTTCTTTGTCAGGTCTAGATGTTAGACTAACATCACTTGATGACCTTTCTTCCATAAGCTCTTACGATCACAGATCAGAGCTTATTCCTTTCACAGAATCCGTTGTCCATCACATTGCTTTAACATGTTGACTGCACCACGAGTATACTTGTAGTGTCATTGGCCCATTTTGCTGCAGTGAGCATTCGTCTCCTGGCAGTAGCAAAAAATGCTAGGTGACTTTTGTTTTTTGTGCTGGTTTGCCAACATGTGAAACTAAAATACCACTGGTGTGGCTATGAGATAACTCATAGCGGCAAAGTGGGCTAGACACTAACAGTACGAGTGAGAGGCAGTCAACTTGTTAACAGTTCAATATAGCCATCATTATCTATTTTTTGGTTCACTGCCTATGCTGATAGAAATAGTTAAATTTTCACAGTTTATTTTCTGCCAAAAAGTCGCATGTGCTGAAATGTTTTGTAGCCATGCATTATTCTTTAATAAAACATCAACAAGACAAATACAATGCTTGATGTGACATTGATATTTTCAAGTTGACAACTGATGTTGTGACATTACCAAAACTTTATTCTGTTTTTACATTGGCTGATTACCTGTGATCAATTATATAATTATGGTCCCAAGTAGCTAAAATGTTAAACATCATCTGAGACCTAAATCGCAGGACCACTTACTTAAATTTGACATTTGATTAAAATTAATTTAACTTGAAACAGCTTCAGTTAACAGTATATACAAGTATAGTATATACATGTATATATATAATTATCACATACAAATTTTGATGATATCAGTATTAGCATGTCCATTTTCCTTTCAAAATCTTTCCAAAATGTGTTTTTCTTTCAATTTTCAAGAGTTCTAAAGGTTACACAATTGGAAGAAACAGTTATAGTTGTTTGGAATTTTCATCTGTTTTCAAACACCTGTTCTTTTGATGGTTGAGTTTGGAGATGAGAAATGCAAAATGTTGATGGCTTTTATGGTCACATGCTTTAAGTGATATTCAGGTAGTAATGGATTAAGTCAGTTTGTGGAGCAATTATTAACCAGTAATGACAGTTTATACAATTCATTTCACAGTTGAGCATCAACCTTAAACGGTTTCTAGTCTGAATGTTCTTTTTCAGTTTCCATGCCTGCACGGTAGCATTATCTTGACTTATTTTTCTGAACTTCCAAAATTATAGTGAACTGACTCGGTAGTAGACTTTTACCAGTTTACTTTTCTCAAATGCTGTTTTTTTTTAACAGACACTGCACACCTTATGGTTGCTATAGTTAACTCTTATTTTCAGTTTTGCTTGTGACTGCAATACAGAAAGGACAGAAATATCATCAACTTTATCTTGATGCATGTTTTTCCTGTGGTTGATGCTATGGCTTTAGTGTTTGTGTTAGATGCCATAGAAATAGGGACCTTTGAGTTTGAATGTTCTTGACAAAAATGTATAGTCTCTTGGAAAAAGTAGTATTTTAGAGAGCTTTTACTGGCACGCACAAGCACTTGTTCGGCTTCCTGACTTTTTCGGAAATCAGGTCTCTTCTATTTTGTTTGGTTGAGGCAGTAGGGTAGTCAAGTGGTTAAAGTATTTTTTCATGCCATTACATGGATTCTGTTCTCACATAGGGACACCCATGTCTGGGGTACCCAGTAGTAATATTGGATGAAATGTGGCAAGAATCTATATAAGGCCACACCTGCTCACACTTGCTTTGATCATGTCAGCTTGAGCTTGTCTCAGCTACAGCAGCAGGCACATCCACTGTGATGCTTTGCAACCATGATCCTCACAGTGATAAATCATGCCTTGCACTGTAGCTAGGAAAGTCCATGAGAGTCACACAGTGTGACAGAGCTTGCTTCATAACATGAATGAATGAATAGCTAATTGTTATGTGTCATAATGCTCCATAGTAAACACTAAGTCTGTGATTTTGCACCTCCACCCTGAAAGGGAGGGGAGAAATATTGTGTTTTGCTCAGTTCCACTGGTACGTCCAAGCCAGATCTGGTTACGGTGACGGTACCAACTTACATGGATGCAATGGATCGTGGTGGTCAGGCTCACTGACTTTGGTTGATGTTCTGTCAAGGCTTGACAGTGTTGTTCAGCATTTATCATGTCAGTCAGGCTGTACACTTTATTACTTCATTTTGAAACTAAAAATTAAAGATTCTGAGCAAATTTTTAATCAGTATGTCAAATTATATCAAAGAGGAAGATTTGGACAACTGAACATTTTTCAACAATAAATTTTTGTAAATGTTCTATGCCATACAAATCAACATTAAGATTAGTAAAATGTATGTGCATTCATTGGATTGTCTGGTCCAGACTGGAGTATTTACAACCCACATTCACAGTAACAAACACACAAAGTACTGATACTTCTGTGAAACAATGTCTTGCTGACGTTGATAGATATTTGTCATCTGTGCTCATTATTTATTAAAAAATTGATTCAAAAGTAAAATATACAAAATGGTAGATATTATATATTGATACCTTTGATTCTCAGTGTTTTTTTCTCTGTGCTTTTTATTTATTAAAACTTGAGTCAGAAGTACTATTGACATAATGGTGGATATTTGTTTTACATTGGGACATTTGATTCTCAGTGGGTGTTTTTCTATGTTTAAGGCCGGGTGCCATCAACAGACAGGAAAGGATTTCAAAGTGCTGTGAGAGTTTACTTAAAAGGCTGAATGACCTAAACAGTGCAAAGGAAGGGGAAATCTGGGAACACATCAAGGTTGCTGTTGACAATTTTGTTGCCAATGTTAGATGGCGGTTTCTTGACCCGAATGGACCCAAGGTTGGAACTGTCACAGAAAAGCTGCCCTTGATGTACAGGTTAGTGATAGGCTAGATTGAATAGGACAAGGCTTTTTTATAAACAGTACATCATTCGTAATGATTCCGTTCATGTTTCATTCACTACAATTAGGGTAGCCAAGTGGTTTAAGCATTGGCTCATCACACAAGGTCAGTAAGAGTTTGATGCCAAACATAGGTAGAATGTGTGTAGCCTTTCTCTGGAGTCTCTCTCCTCCTCAACACATCCCCCAGCCGTATCCCATGATTTTGTTGGAATATTGCTAGGAGTGGAGTAAAACCAGACTCACTATTGCACTCATCAACTAAGTGGCTGTCCTATTGTTGCAGCTACTATGTGTGGCCGGTGTCTCACAACGGAACAGCTGACAAGGCGGAACAGATGGTTACATCAGGGGAGGGGGCCCGTGTGATGGCAGTCAATGGATGGGTCATGGGGGATGATCCTCTCAAAAACTTTGCAGAGGAAGGTAGGAGAAAAAGTGTTGTCAGAACTTTCCATGTCATTACTGTGTGTCAGCACACTTTCCTAAATCATATCAAATAAAGTGATAATCATGGATAAAATGGGAGTAATGTTGTCATGATTAAGATCACAGGCAATGATAAAATGGCTATTCTGTTTGCTAAACCTCTCACTCACTCTCAAGCAACCACTCACTCAACCTCTCACTCATCTACACACTCAACCACTCTCTCAACTACACACTCAGCCACTCACTCATCTACACACTCACTCTCTCACTCATCTACACACTTACTCTCTCACTCAACTACACACTCAACCACTCTCTCAACTACACACTCAACCTCTCACTCATCTACACACTCACTCTCTCACTCAACTACACACTCAACCTCTCACTCATCTACACACTCACTCTCTCACTCAACTACACACTCAACCTCTCACTCATCTACACACTCACTCTCTCACTCAACTACACACTCAACCTCTCACTCATCTACACACTCACTCTCTCACTCAACTACACACTCAACCTCTCACTCATCTACACACTCAACCTCTCACTCAACTACACACTCAACCTCTCACTCATCTACACACTCAACCACTCTCTCAACTACACACTCAGCCACTCACTCATCTACACACTCACTCTCTCACTCAACTACACACTCAGCCACTCACTCATTCAACCTCTCACTCATCTACACACTCAAACATTGTCTCACTTAACTAATCATTCAGCCACTCACTCATCCACCTACCTACTCACTCACACACTCAACCACTCAACTACTTATTCCAAATGTGATTAAGCCTCTACAGTGACTGCATGAATATTATTCCGTTTTGATAATAAGTATAGATTTGATTTTGATCAGTTGATACCCAGCTACCATGCACAGCAGCTTTGTTAGGTTTATCATCATTCTGTGTATATTATTCACAGGGTCCATGGTATATCTGCGACGAGAACTGTTAGCATGGGGAGACAGTGTGAAGCTGCGCTATGGACAGAAACCTGAAGACTGCCCCTTCTTGTGGAATCACATGAGGGACTATGCAGAGACAACTGCCAGGATCTTCCATGGTGTGAGACTGGACAACTGTCACAGTACACCTATACATGTGGCTGAGGTAGGGATTCACTCGTACCATCTGGGGCCATAACCTGATAAAACCTGTGCTGACCTGTCCAAACTAGACCCAGACCCACCTGACCTGATAAAACCTGCGCTCCGGGTGAGAAATACCCACTGGCCCTCTAGCCTGTGGCAAGGAAAAATCCGGTTGGGCCAGTAAATCTCCAGTCACTGGCCCTACTGACTAGTGAATTTTCATGGGGTCATTTTGCTAACACATCACCCTCACTGACTTGTTAAGTCGTAAGTCACCTTTAAATCATGCAACATTATAGCCTGATAAAAGTGTTCATCATAATAGCAGCCTAATGGTGAAACTCATGTCAGTTAAGTATCCGGCTGGTGAATTAACTATCAGGCATAGCTAGCCTGACTGGCTAGCATAATTTGGAAACTATTTTGCACTCTGCCTGCACTGCCTCATCCTAGCCCCAGCTTACTCCACAAGACCTCAGCTGACTCATTTTGGCCACCAATCACCTGATTGCTCCAGACCTGACTCACATGACCTGGCAAGATCTGCACTGATGTGTGCAAACCAGATCTGCTGTGACCCACCCCACCTTTTTCCAGAAGACCTGACCCATCATGACCACAGCTAACCTGACCCAAAGTGACCTAATCAAACCACACTTGGCCTGATTTGAAATGACACAACCTGAACTAACCCCTTCTTGTCCAACTGGGTTCTAACTGATCTGAAAAACATCAGGCTTGCCCAACTCAGCCTGACAACCTGAACAAATCAACCTAACCTGACCTAGGCTTCCCTGACCTTCACCTGATTTGACAAGATCATTTGGTTTATCCCGATATGATTATATTTGTTTTGTTTTTTTTGTTTAATGCTGCACTCAGCAATATTCCAACTATATAGCAGAGGTCTGTAAATAATCAAGTCTGGCCCAGACTATCCACTGATCAAGAGCATGAGCATTGATCTATTCAGCTGGAAACTGATGACATGTCTCAGTCAAGTCTGACCATCAGATGCCTCTTACAACAAGCATGGCTTATTCATTTATTTGCAGAAAATGTGTATCATGAACAAGAAATTCAAAAACAGTACAGATATGTATACAATATATGGTCTTGGAACAATTATTTCAGATGAAATACAAAGTTTAATTATTAGACATCAGTGGCTATTGGACTCCACTTTGCATCACCAGTGGAACCTAGAAGTGATACACCAGAAAGAAATGTGAGATCTTTTACTCTGTGCATAAAGCAACCCCCTTTCCAACCCATCTAGTTCTGTATACAGAAACCTGCCTTGTACATAGTGTTACGGTTAAGAATTTACCGTGACAAACAATGTAAGAAATCCCCTGTGAACCAGCAAAACAGAACAAAGACAAGTTTATAACATTCAGATATTATATTATTTAGCAACAAGAGAGCAAGTTATACAAAGTCACAAGTCAATTTCACAATATCGATTGCAAATACAATACAAGTGACAAAATCTAAGGCAATGGGACACAAAATACAATATAGCAAACTCACCAAAGTCTTAGTGTGAAAGAGAAACAGTCATGCAGAATGCAACACAGTGAGCGGTCTGACAGCAGTAGATCAGGCGTTGATGGATAAAGTGTTGGCAGCGATTTGATTAAGATATACTCCAGTGAATGAATGATAAAGTGTTGAATCTGTGTCTCTGTGTCACTCACAACACGGCAACTAGAATTTATATACATTTTCAGTCTTTTCCCGAAAGTATGCGCACTTACAGCCATCGCCAACACTGTAGAATGCCCTCAAAACATTGTCTCCCGGAAGTAAACAAACAGGAGGTCAAGGGCAGATAATTCCTGGAAAACCTGAATCCTAAAAATGCGGATCATCTATCATACGAAATACAGCCCACCATATGTATTATTCAAAACACTAAACATTGTGACCCAATAGTAATTATTACTAAATTAATAACAAAATATACAGAAAATACACACTCGTAACACTAGTGATATAAGTTAACTACTAAATAAGGATAACCTTGTTTCTGACTGTTTGTGTTGTAGTACATGTTGGATGCTGCCAGGAAGGTGCAGCCAGACCTGTATGTGATCGCGGAGCTGTTCACTGGGGGCGAGCACCTTGACAATCTCTTCATCAACAGACTGGGCATCAACTCTCTCATCAGAGGTAACTAGAAGAACACAGTGGGACATCACATTTGAAGAACAGCGTTGAGTCCCTTAGTCCCTTAGTCAGATTTGCCCTTAACCATCACTTAAGTGGTAAACATCCATGTATGGCATCTTTTTTGATACAAAATACAGTCTACACATTCTAGGAAGTAAAAACAGTAAGGTGTTACTTGCATTACACAACTTGCTATTGAATTATTACAAGCATTTAATTTCACATTTTGCCAACCTCTTCCAACAGAATGTTTTGTTAATTCACCCACTCAGGTTTATGTATAGTATGATGTTGACCATCAAGAAATATGTGATGAAACAAAAATGTTAAACTGTTTCCACCATTATGGTGAGATATTCCATATTGCTATAATCACTCCTATGTTGTGTTCCAGAGGCACTGACAGCCTGGGATGCCCATGAAGAAGGTAGGCTGGTTCACCGGTATGGAGGTGTCCCCGTGGGGTCATTTGTCCAGCCCCGCGTCCAGCCCCTAGTGCAAACAATGGCTCATGCTATATTCTTTGATCAGACTCATGACAACCGAAGTCCAATAGAGGTGGGTTTTTCATGTTGGGATTAAGGTCAAATAAGATCTGGTTAAGGGACTATACTCCCAATGTCTTTAGCATATTTTCAGTGTAGGTCACTTAGTATCCCATGATCACATGTAAACCAAGGTGGATAACCAGTCAGAGAGTCAGCTGTGATATAGATTCTGCCATAATACCCAACAACTGCACATATATTTATGCAACACACTTAACCATTTTCAGTCAATCTAAACATTTTGAGCAATTACGAAATATGTTTGTAATCATCGATTCCGACTAAGACATGCATTATATTTTTGCTATAGTCACTTATGGTATGAAAAAGAATGAATACACATGGAAATATTATGTCAATTAAAGGGTATATTTTTTAAATGTGGGTTTTGATTGTCTGTCTGCACAGAAACGCTCTGCTTATGATCTCTGGCCGTCTGCTGCCCTGGTTGCCATGGCATTCTGTGCAACAGGAAGTAACAGAGGATACGACCAGCTAGTTCCTGAACATGTGAGTCTGGGAGTGTTTTTAACCCCTGATAATCTTAGAGAAGAAGTGAAACCACAGTGATATGCAGAAAAACATGTTAAAGAAGTATCAAGATTATATTATAAAACATAGACTGATATGCCATGAAAATGCATGGAAATCCAATTTACCCAGTTTATCAACCCGTCAGACTGTATCACAACAGGAATGTACCATATCCTCTTTTGTCAACAGATCCATGTAGTCAAGGAAAAGCGATTGTACCCATCATGGACTGAGGCTCACAACCCAGATGCCAGCCACATGAACAAGACATTCGGCATCACATCGGGGAAGAAGATGTTGAACCAGCTTCACTATGAGATGGGCATGAATGGATTCACACAGGTAGTACAACCAGGTCTTGACACAATAGAAGGAAGCATCGCCAACTATACTGTGTAATCAGTATAGAACCATGGGACATTTGATGGCTCTAAATGCAAATTTATAATGAATGTGCTGCACTAGGTTTAGAAACAAAACTTCTTCTTGCCATGAGAGGTTGTAATTGTTTGTTTGCATATTCACTAAAAGCACAGTCATTAAAAGAATAAGATCTTTCCAGAATCTTAGTGTACTTTAGATATCGCATTCAATCCATTGGTTAGTTTGTTGTTCATTGGTTAATGCCTTACGCTGTAGTGCTCCAGTTATATTGCAGCAGTCTTTAAATGATCGTGTCTTGACCAGGTAGTCAATCCAGTGATTAACAGCATGAACATCAATCTGAGCAATTGGGATACAATGACATGAGTCATCCAAGTCAGCAAATCTGACCACCTGACTCCATTAGTTGTTTTTTTTCAACAAGCATGGGCTACTGAAGACCAATTCTAACCCGGATCTTCACAGCCCTGGTACATGCCTGAATGGAAGGACTCATGTTGACGGGATCCACATGGATCAGCTGCTCAAGGTTTGCTTGTTTTCTTCAGTATGTTGTTTTGTTCATGATTTCAGGTGTACGTGGATCAGATTGACCATGCCATTGTGTCGGTGACAAGGCACAACCCACGAACCCATGAGTCTATAATACTGATATCCCACACAGCATTCCAGCACCCTGACAACCCAGACGAGACAAGATACATCAGACCCATCACTGTGGAGGGTGAGATGCCATATTTAACATGAAAAGTCAGTCAGTGTGTACTGTATGTGGGATCCAGTTTTCATACCATATTACTTGACATGAAAACACAGGTTGACCCCAGTCCAGTACTATATATTTAACAAGTATACAATGAAGCCCCATTAGCCTGAGCTCTGATAATCCAGATGCCTCGCCTCCTGGAAGATTTCAGCTTGTTACCAATCTATGCCTTTTCAATTTGCCTCAGTAATGCAGAAATTCAGTTTCTAGGACCGGATGCTAAGTTGCTGTAACCGATCAGTTAAAAAAAGTAAATTGCTCCACAGTCCGTGCGCTGTAAGTTGTATTCACGAACCATAAAAATGCCTCCCAACATGTTTACTTTACTGGCCTCAATCAGTGGGAACAATAAACACTCAGCAACTTGCAGTTGACAAGATGAACTCTTGTTAACTTCTGACAAATGTCAACTAAGGCTGTTGCTTTAATTAGACATTGAAAACTACCAACAGAAGTCTATGAGATATTGCCACAATACGAAGGCGTGGATGACAAGTGAGCTGTTTTGTGGTTGGTTAAAGCACTCTGACAGACAGGCGCAGTCACATGCACTTAAAGTGATTGTGCTTCTTGACAACGCTACAAATGTGCTTCACTAACTTTGCTTTTTGCTATGGCTGTAATTTATTGTTGTGCATGCTAGTCATCATTTTATAAGCTTTACATTAAGCACTTATTTTGTTTCATCCCGAGTCAGACCCGTGAAGATCCCAGGGTAGAATAGGCCTTCAGCAACCCATGCTTGCCATAAAAGGCGACTATGCTTGTCGTAAGAGGCGACTAACGGGATCGGGTGGTCAGGCTCGCTGACTTGGTTGATACATGTCATCGGTTCCCAATTGCGCAGATCGATGCTCATGTTGTTCATCACTGGATTGTCTTGTCCAGACTAGATTATTTACAGACCGCCACCATATAGCTGGAATATTGCTGAGTGGGGCGTAAAACATAACTCACTCACTCACTCACTCATCCTGAGTCATGTCATCTTTCTAATAGTAAAGGAAGCAACTCTTGCTTGAACTTGTGTCTTGATTCAGTAGTCCAGATTCACAATCCGGACGAATTTGCTCAGAAACGCAACCATCTGGATTATCAAGGCTTCACTGTATGTGATTTGTATACAGGATGGCTCAAATTCTACAATACATCTTGCATTGTCAACCTCATGTGCATTCTTGGTAGGAATTGGTAGCTACAATGATGGTCATAACAGTGTTTAGGTGTTTACCCTGATTGTATGGATCACTGGTTATAATATCAATCACTGGATTGTCTGGTCCCAACATAAGAGATGCCCCACAAATAGCAGCATTTATCCCTTCAGAGTGTCCTATCTGTGTCATTGCCTTTGTCTGCATTAATGGAAGTATACAAATTTTATGTTTTCTCCATTAAGTGTGATTCACAATTTGTTATTCCATGTGCAGTCATTTATGTACCTTATGTATTATCTTCCTACACAGGAATGATCGAGGAGATTATATTCGAGGGTCGTATGCGCTGTGCAAAAGGTTACACTTACGAGAAAAACAAAGACTTCATCAGTGGGCTTCCACAGTATTACCTTGACCTCCGAGAGCATGTGAAGGTTGAGAACAGTGGTATGGTGAAGGTCAAACAGATAGGGGACAAGATGGAAGTGTCATTTGTGTCCTTTACTCCTGGCAGCGTTGTTGCTTTCAGGTGAATTCTTGATATTTCATATAAACAGTAAAGAGCTGGAATATCTTGATACTTGTTCCCCTTGACATACAGTGACTGCCTTGAGCACTACAAGATCTAGTTTTGGTCATGTTAGTGCCCTGAAGAAAATACTGACTCAGTTCATGGGTGGTTCATATGGCTTGTTGAGCACTGATTTAAACACTTTTGGTTTAGAAGTGCCCAGACTCTGGTTCTAGCCAGTGTGTAAGAGAAACTGTAAATTAATCAAGAATTGCTTTAAATTTGTTATTATTTGAAAAGCCAAGCATATGTTTTAACTAGTAATAAAAGAAGGCTTTCTGAATTGTACAAAACAACATTTTAAAAGTGAAGCATGTTGAATGTGTACGATGTATCTCTACTGAAATATGAAAATAATCGGATATGAATCTTAACCTAACCTGACTGCAATATTCATGACATACGAGAAGATCTCCACTATAACAGCAGTTCAGTGCATTTGGTCCTGCTTCTATAAAACACTGCCACTAATTAAAATCATTTGGTATTTTGACATCTTCATTTAAAATCAAAATGTGATGATTTTTATAATATTCTTGTAAAGATCATCTCTACGGCAACCAGCCAAGAATGCCATACTGGAGATCCGACGAGGCCTTGGTCAGTTTGGTTACCTGATGCGGTCTTACAGTGGACACACCATGTTTGATGAGTCGTGGGATACATCCAACTTCCGAGCCATTGTCTCGCATCTGTCTCTAGCCGATCTCAACCGGGTTCTGTACCGAGTAGACGCAGAGGAACGTGATGATGGCAATGGGTTTGGATCCTACCACATCCCAAACTATGGGGACCTGGTCTACTGTGGACTGAGAGGTGAGGGGGATGAGATCATGAGGGTGGGATTCTCCTAACTACATATCAGCATGATCAGCATGATTAGGCTAGTCACCTCAAGAAACATTATGATCAATTAATTAGGGACTACCTACTGATGGATTTAATTAATTTACCGAAATTAAGCCCAAACAATTCCTAAAATGTATCAGTTAAACCAACTATCCAAATATATGATTCCACATCAGTAACTCATTATATTACTACATTGCACCTGGGAGGCAATTATTATTCTGTACAATACACATCTGTCTGCTGGGTGCAGAGTTGTTGGTGCCATTCCATCACTTCAGGTGAAGTCATGGTTAGGTCAGTTAAAAGACCACAGTTAATCACCATATATGACGTTTACCTTTTAGTTGAGTATCAGAGTTAGAAGGGAGGATGTGATCAGAAGTGGTTATACTGAAGTAGCCTCATGGTTGTTTTTGTTATCGTTGTGTGTACAAGCACCACTGATCTTCTCAACGAGGCTGTCATTGTTGTTGTGACTTGTCTCCCCAGGGATAATCTCGCTGTTGGCTGAGATCCGACCTCAGAATAACCTTGGTCATCCTCTGTGTGAAAACCTGCGGGCAGGGGACTGGCTTGCTGACTATACTGCCAACAGACTCAAGGTGCATCAAGGCACAGCACATGTATGTATGATATATGAGCAGTTTAGTTGGAATGTGTGACTGTAATGATTGGGTGTCCGAAACCACGGTCTAAGGCACAGACATGTCCGACCAAGACTTGATGATGTACATGTCTTTGTGGTTCAACCTATGTTGACTGTGTTATGACAACCCTTCACCCTCAGACACAGTTTAAAAGATGTGATTATTTTGTAGGTTATTTTTACAGTATTTGTAATCATCTTTGCTGTATTTGGGGGAAGTGTAAAGTTCAGGTTCATACATGGGAGCTAAACCTGTTAGGTATTTAATGAAAGCTGTTGCTATCATGCAGTGATAGGTTTGGGGTCACAGCATCCTTTCTTTCTCTTTGTAATTATTGAAGAGTGCTGTATTCTGACAAGGAACATTTTGCTTCTCATCACCTCATTCTTTGTTTACTTTTTGCTGTAGTTTGTCATTTTTTTCTGTGAGAAGGTAAGCCGTAAGCAAACACTCCTTATCCAGTCTGTATTTGTTGATGTGCGTGTGATGACAAGACTTTCTTTGATGAATATTTTGTGTAATTCCAGCTGGGCAAGTGGTTTGAAGCTGTGTTTAGTCACCTGAAGAAGGTGCCCCGCTATCTGGTGCCATGTTACTTTGATGCCATAGTGTCTGGAGCTTATGTCGTGCTACATACCATGGTAGTCCAACAACTGTCAGAGTAAGTGGTAGACAGGAGTTCTTCTTGACCTGACTAGACACCTACTTCTTCACCTGACAAGACACCTACATCTTGACCCAACTACACCCCTGCTTCTTGACCTAACGAGACACCTACTTCTTGACCTGACTAGACACCTACATCTTCACCCAACTACATCCCTGCTTCTTGACCTGACTAGACCCCTTCTTCTTGACATGATCAGACACCTACATCTTGACTAGACACCTACATCTTAATATGATTGGACACCTACATCCTGCCCCAACTAGACACCTACTCCCTGACTTTTGTAAAAACCTACTTTCTTGCTTTACTATATGCCTATATCCTGACTTTGCAATATACCTACCTCCCATCTTTACTGGACACATTCCTATATCCTATAATTACTAGACACCTTCATCCTGTCTTCACTAGATACCCATTTCCTAACTTTACTTTCTGACTTCACTTTTAACAAATGGGATTTATGATAATGTCCATCAGGTTTTCATACTTAGAACAATAGAATTGTAAGTGACAACCACTGGAATGATTAAAGATGCTCAACGTCAGTTTGGGAATAACTGTTTCTTTCTGAAAACAGTGCTAAAACCAGACTCTCCTTTCAGTCATTGTTTGCCTATGATTGGCAGTGAAGGTTGAATTAATTTCCCTTGTAGCTTTATTCGCGATGGCTCCACTTTTGTACAAGCACTTGCCATGGGCTCTGTCCAGTTTTGTGGATTTGTGAAAACCTCCAAGTTACCTCCCTTGTCTCCTGACCTCGCAGATCCACCTGCACGGAGAGAAGTGGATCTGAAAACAGGGGAGGAAACTGAAGCAACACTGTCCTGTGCTGCAGGTATGCTGTGTGTAGTGAGTCTGTAACTGTCTACAAACAGGACAGCTCATTGTAGTTATAGATCTATTGTACTTGACCGGCAGGTTACATCGTGGTGTATACTGACTCCAGTATATATCCTCTACTAAGTAATCCTTCAGTGGGAAGAGTTGGATCAAGTTGCTGAGCACTTAAGGTTGGTCATGGGAGGTCAGTAAGATGGATCAGGAGGATACTCTTAGCGACTGGCTTTATTGTGGGTCATCAGCTTGGGAAGTTACTCTTAGTATCAATCACTGGTTTGTGTTGATCAGGCAGTGCTGGAATATTGCTAATTGCGACACCGACATGAAACAAGCAAATTGCTGTGTATTCCTGATCCACAACATCATCCAAATAAATAAAGTCCTATGAAATAATTTGTACAGCTTTTGTATTTCAAATAATGCCTTCGCCGATAGTATTGGTAACTATTGACCACATTGTGATGTATTACCCAGGTTTCCCCCACTTTGCCAGTGGCTACATGAGGAACTGGGGCAGAGACACTTTCATAGCCTTGAGGGGGCTGCTGCTGCTGACAGGGAGATACCAGGAGGCAAGGTCAGTATGTCTTACCAGGCTTAGTCTGAGTAGCCAGATGTTGTATCAGGTCAGTCTGAGTAGCCAGGTGTTGTATCAGGTCAGTCCATGTAACCAGGGGCTGTCTCAGGCCAGTCTATATAACCAGGTGCTGGCTCAGGTCAGTCCCTGTGACCAGGTGCTGGCTCAGGTCAGTCCATGTGACCAGGTGCTGGCTCAGGTTGGTCCCTGTAACCAGGTGCTGGTTCAGATCAGTCTGTGTAATCAGGTGCTGGCTCAGGTCAGTCCATGTAACCAGGTGCTGGCTCAGGTCAGTCTGTCTAATCGGGTGCTGGTTCAGGTCAGTCCATGTAATCAGGTGCTGGTTCAGGTCAGTCCATGTAATCAGGTGCTGGTTCAGGTCAGTCCATGTAATCAGGTGCTGGTTCAGGTCAGTCCATGTAACCATCTCAGCGTAACGATTAGGCTTATGCTGTTGTGTGTAAGTGTATGTTCCTTGTGATAAGAATTATTTCTGAAAATGCAACATGAAATAGTGAATACAACAGGTTATGCTGTTAAACATGGGGCTTAAGTACATCGGATATACAAGCCACACTGTTTCCTGAATGCTCAATGGTAGTGCTTTAGATCCTGAAGTCAAATGGATTGAGTGCCATTTCAGATGTTTAATACTTGCATTTGGCGGAACACTGCGACACGGTCTCATCCCTAACTTGCTTAATGAGGGTACAGGAGCTCGCTTCAACTGTCGTGATGCCATCTGGTGGTGGCTACAGGCAATACAGGAATACACAAAACTGGCACCAGGAGGCAATGATATACTCAAGGATAAGGTGTCCCGACTCTATCCAACCGATGACAGTGAGGCTCTCCCTCCAGGTGCTCATGTGAGTTAAAAGTGCCAAATTTATGGCCATTTTTATACCCCCAAACTTTATAGTTATAAAGTTATAACGTGGAAACTCTATCATCCATCTGGGATTTTTGTTCAAGTAATAACTAGAAACCCATTGATTGTATTGTTTTAAAAACAATTTGACCACTCTCTTTGTCTAAAGTCAAAATTTTCATGATGACATTTGAATTTTCAAGGATTACAACATTTTACAAATTTGAAATGTTTGTTCAAGCAATAGCTTGAAAGGTATTGGTGGAAATGTTTTCCAACTTGGAAAACATCTTCTTTGATCAAAGTGAGTATCAGCAGGACAGGTGCAGTAGCAGGTCCTATTACTATTTTTTTGAGGTACTGAGTTTTTAACTTTTGCCAGGTTAAAGCAGGAGAACAATTTATTAGTTATTTTCATGTGTCAGTATATGGCTGGCATTATTAAATATGCTTAATGGGGAGCTTAACAGATTTAGTGCTGTGTGTGAAATTAAGCTTGAATGTGAAACTTTATAATACAGTGGATATCCAGAGCCTAGAAATAAGAGAAGTACTTGTCAAAACATTTTTGTTTTTTTCCCCCAGGATCAGCCTCTTTATGAGGTCATCCAGGAGGCCCTCCGTCACCATGCAGAGGGCATCAAGTTTCGGGAGCGCAATGCAGGACACCAGATCGACAGTGAGATGGCTGATACAGGTAATATAGACTCAAAGTCAACCAGTAGATATGTTCTATCTTACTGTTCAAAAATAAATGTATTGTCTTCAGTGCATATTCAATATTTCCCACTGTATATAGCCCAAATATTGCAGAAAGTGATGTAAAACTGAATTCATTCAACAGATGATGTTGTCTGAACACCTCTGTTAAATGAAGGGTGGGAGATAGGAGACAGGGTTTTGTGTATAAGAGGAAACATGCCTCCAAAATTTTGTAGACAATGTAAAACTGAAGGGGGAGGGAAATCCTGAGGGGTGGATGGTTTTACATTGTCTACCAAAACCAAGAAGGGTTTTCTCGAACATATATAACATCAATGATGGACAAGTACAATGTAGATGATCATTTAATGAAGCTACATAACAGTAACTGAAGCGCAAGTAAAATCAATTTAATGACAGCAACCATAAATAGATAATTCAGCCCCACTTCCCTTGTCACCCCGATGACCATATGGTAGAGCATCTGCCTACAAATTTGACACTTGCTGTTCCAATCTTGCTTGGGTAAACATTTGCACTTTGAGCTTAATCTTTAACAATACTTTTCAATTGACTTCAAACACTCATATATTATTTGAATGTTGATGTTCATATAGATTAGGAAAAGATAATTACAAAAAGTAAAACCCGGGAAGGGGTCTTACTAATGAAAAATAAAACCTTGGAAGAGGTCTTACAAAACAAAAACCTCAAATGCAGTTATTGTGGGAAAACAAGAGATGACCTAATATATAGTGAGAAGCACACTATATGTTTATATTGTCTTATCATATCAGAACACCCTGTATTACAGGCTTTAATTTAGAAGTGGGTGTTAAATGGGACACTGGGTTTGTGTACGGAGGCAATGAACACAACTGTGGTACATGGATGGACAAGATGGGCAGTTCCCTCAAGGCAGGAAACAAGGGCAAGCCAGCAACTCCCAGGTAAGGAGGTCTCAACTCTTCCCAGTTTCCCTGAATCAGCCTAAGAATGTATGTGTATACAGGAAGAGACTGATATCTTCTTTAAGTGGCATTTAGAAGCTGGTATGATGAAGAAGAGCATTGTTTATAGATAGAGGACTTCTTTATTGCATCATTTGCTTGATAACAATGTTAAATCTTCATCTCTCATCCACTGCAATAAAGAAGTTGTCTATCCATAAAAGTGATCCTCTTCAAGAGACTGGTGCTCAGACAAAGACAGCAACATATCTTGCACTATTTTGCACTTATCCAAGCCGCATTCATTAGTCTCATTTCTTCAGTATGAAGTTAATGAACAGAATGTGGCTCATTTGAATATAGATGTCGTCTTTCATTTCCTGACTAAATATACAAAGTTCACGTCAAACAGGAAACATATTTTGACATATTTTTTCTCTTTTTTTTTCTGTGAAGAAGAAAAGTGGTGATAAGCTGTTTCCATATATGGAGCTCTCTTGAAATGTTGGAGAGCCTGTGTATGTCTGTGTATGCCTGTGTTGCAGAGACGGGTCTGCTGTGGAACTGGTGGGACTGAGCGTCTCCACCCTGAGATGGCTGGCCAACCTACACAACAAGGGCTTGTATCCCTACAATGAGGTGACAGCCTTAGATGATGGTAAGTGCCGCTGCTACAGCAGAGATAACATCTAAGTGTCTCAGAACATGTGTGAACAAATATTATCAGTTAAGAATTTAGTGTGTCCCTAGATTTATTATCTCTGGTATTTGCTGGCCCCCAGACCATCTGCATAGTTTTTACAACTGGAGTGTCATTTGCTGGACTGGTTCTGAGCAAAGTCTCCATACTATCCATAGACAGACAAATTCAAATTTATGTATGTGAACTCACAAGGATTACAAGATGCTGAACCTTTGGGAAGATCAGAGCATTCTCCTCAGTTTTTGTAAAATGATTGGGGTGGTGGGGTGGCATAGTAGCTGAAGCTTTCTCTGTTCATGCCAAAGACCCGTTACTGATTCCCCATGTGGGTGCCTTGAAGCCCATTTCTGGTGTCCCTCACTGTGATATTACTGAATTATTGCTAAAAGCAACATAAAACTGAACTCACTCACCCTGTGAAATGACTGAAATTTTCCAAGTGTCAGTTTTCCTATTAATTAGACATTTCTTCATGGGTCCCTTTGAAATAGTGTCCAGTAAGTATGGTGGTGTACAGCACTTTTATTTTTTGTTAAGATATGGTGTTTGACATGTAGTTTCTTTTGGTTTTAATTTGTTTTTAAATCTCTTCTGGAAGAAATAATTATAGTAAAATGCCACTTTGATCAACGTCAATCAGAAAGTGTTTTGGAATGCTTGAAAAAGTGAATTCCATGTTTCCAGTGCTGAATACTCATGCTTTATCTTCAGGCAAGCAGCATGCCGTGTCATTTACCCAGTGGGCAGACAAGATCAAGGACAACTTTGAGAAATGTTTCTGGATTAGCAAGATCCCAGAGCCCAATGAGACCACACCTGAGCTGATCAACAGGAGGCCTATGTACAAAGACAGCTACAAAGCCACCCAGTTCTGGGCCAACTTCCAACTCAGGCCCAACTTTGCAGTTGCAATGGTGGTGGTAAGTCAGCCTCAAGATGGTGGAGAAGGGTCTCGGCTGTGTATGGGACTCAACCCTGACTAGTAGATTATAGTGTAACTAGGCATAGGAATGCCAGGAAGAAAGTGGTTAAATGTATCATGATATATTTCGCATCACACTTTCTTAGTAAAGTACAGATTCTAGTATTTCTGTGGGTTGAGTCCCATCTGGAATCCAAACCCACAGCTTTGAGTAAGGCATCTAATCACCTACACAGTCAGCTGTCTATCTCACTCAGGCACCATGGCTTCCAGTGTGAATCACACAAATCAGTGGACCAATAACTGCTTGAATTTGCATTAACTATCCAGGATCCAATCCACAAAGTGTTTGTAGTCTTATGACCTGTCATAACCCATTGTCTAATGAATGATGTAGTGCAATGAACACTTTGTGAACAGGGTTCCTGTATCTTATCCTTACTTACTTACTAACTAACATGTCCTCTGTACAGGCCCCAGAGTTGTTTGATGTGGACAATGCATGGGCAGCCCTGGAGACAGCTGGGGAGGTTCTTCTCGGACCCCTCGGGATGAAGACACTGGACCCAAGGTAGAAGTTGTGACATTTGGTACAATCTCATTCAGATCTAATGATATTTTTCAATATAGGTCTCTCTGTGAAGATCTCAACACACCTTCACAAGTGAACTGTCTAGTCAGCCAATCCTTCCCAAGGCTTCCAACCATCATATATTTTGTATATCAAAAATGAACTAGAGCAATTCTGAAAATAAGAAAGTGTAATGTTTTCGTCATATTCTTGTTGATATTCCTTCGGTTGGCAATTCATCAGTCTTAATGCAGTCAGAAACCAAAAGCGTGGTATCAATATGACTGTTTTTCAAATGTACATGTACATGTGTTATTCAAGTTTGGGGGCAATTAGATTAGAGCTCTTAAGACAGTGCTTGGTGTAAATATTTTCTCCATGGTATATCACTCTGCGCCTATCTGCCTAGGGACTGGGCTTATGAAGGAGATTATGACAATGCCAACGACGGAGACAACATCAAGCTTGCCCGCGGATGGAACTATCATCAAGGACCAGTGAGTCCCCATGAATACACATTCCAGGATAATGTTTTAGGGCTTAACTTCTCACACATAATTTTTGGTTTACATACATGAGTTATCATATAGTGGTATGTAATTAGATACAGTAAACTACACTTTTTTATGAACTTAAAGGCACCCACTAATCTAAGTTCATTATATCTGTAGAGTGTTGATCACATTTCAATTAAAATATGCCTAAAGAGAGTTTGCCTAAAAACAGTATATACCATCTGTTAATAGTACCTTATATGGACTTACTAAAGGTCTCTGTTTGAAGACTTCATTAGGTTCGTACATCTGTCAAAACTCTCTTTTATGATGTTCAGCATATTCTGTCTGTCCATTCAGGAGTGGGTCTGGCCTATTGGGTATTTCCTACGAGCTAAGTTGTACTTTGCATCCATCCTGGAGAAGACGAAGCCTGGTATTCTGAAGGAGACTGTCAACTTCGTGGAAACCGCACTGAGTCGGCACTATAAGGAGGTCATGACTTCGCCATGGCAGTCTCTGCCGGAACTCACCAACTCTAAGGGATCGGTATGTGCAGATGTCTTTACTATGCATCACAAGAACAGATTCAGATTCTTTATTACGTATAGACGGCCATGAGGCCAACAGTACAACATGTCTAAACAGTGAGGGAGAAACATACATATGGCTTCGGCTATGTGTGGATAGCACAAAATGTTAGTAATGTGAAATGCTTTCTTGACAATTTTGAACAGCGCTCAAAAGATATCTATTACCAAGAGTGGCATCAACACGTGGTCCTTTCCCAATCATTGACACTCTATGCTAGAATAAAGACTGATTTTTCTCTTGAAAATTATCTAAAAGCTATTGGCTCACAAGATTTATGGAGATGTTTGACAAAGATTTGTTGTAATGCACATGATTTCAATATTAATTCTTATAGACACGTACATGATGTTCGTAATCATCGGCACGACTTCGATCCTCAGGTGTAAACAACCTCCAGGGGCATGACTTGTGACACTCGTCTGCAGTGACAATCTTTTCCTAAAAACATAGGCTATTGCCCCGACAACACCTCATACCTAAACGCATTCAACACGGGTGGTCAAAGATGGATGAGTATAAAAATGTAATAGTAGGAACTAAAAACACAACTCACCGAAATGGGTGTTTCTTCCAACGACGCCATTTTTTGCTGCGTGAGTTTCCACTCGCGACCGAAAAATCTCCGAAGATGACCGAGCATGTTTCCAGTATTACCGATATTGCTTCCGATAAGGGCGATGTGTTTCTGTTATTACCGCTAAACTACCTATATCGCTGCAATTGTTTTGCAAGTGGGCTGCGTTTGTTAACATTTGAGATGCAATTCCTTCAAATTTGCTGTAATTCCTTCAGTTACTTAGAGGGGCCTGATATATGGCAGGTGTTCTCTGTTTGGAAGCTGCACACCTCCAAGGTTCAATTATCGATTTCAGGCAAGTTGTATGGGATAATCAGTCTTCTATTGCATTAACAGGAAGCCACAGTGAGTGTGTATGCCTCACTCTATATATAATATAGACCAAAATATTGTTGAAAATGTGTGACTTAGTGCCGTTAATGAGTTTAGTGTATGGGAAATCTCACACTCCGATTATGACAGCAATACTGAAGAATTAAGATAACAGTAATAGTACTAGTACTATGTTTGCGTTTCAGTACTGCAGAGACAGCTGCAGAGCCCAGGCATGGAGTACTGGGTGTGTTCTAGAGGTCCTCTATGATCTGGAAATGTTACAGAAGGATGAGGCAGCTTGATGCAGGCGGTCGTAGATGCTGGACACTTAGCTTACACCAAAGTTGTAGACACAGCAGATTAATGGATGGTAGCAAACCGTTTGCCACACACTGCAGAGGGAAGGGAGAGACAGTGTCAAGTCTGAACTTGTTTTTTTATTCAGGAATAGTGTTGAAAGTGGTCTGGAAATCAAATCTAAAGTCATTGTTTATCTTTTTTTTTTTTTGTTTAATGTTTCACACAGTATATATCCAACTTTGTAGCGGTATTCTTTGGATATTCTTTTCTTAAAAACTACTGATCTGACAAGTGTAGAATAGAAAGGGAGGGAAAATTATTGCTATATGCATGTTCCACTGAATGCTAAATAATTGTGTTGCTTTTTTCATAACATGCAAAGGGATTTGTTTTCTTTAAAAATCACTTACACATTTTTCTTTCTGTAGACCCCAGTTCTCTCTCAGTGTTTATGAGAACTTGACAATTTGTTGTTTAGTCAAAAAGTGTTCAGAATTTCAGTCTTTACAAGATTAAAAATATGGATGAAAGGTTCCATTATTCTGTGAAGGTTATTATGGTGGTGTAATTCTGACAAACTCCAACCTCCTAGACAGCATTACATTGCACCCGATCTCAGCACAACTAGTCTCATCACCTGTTTCTGTATTGTTTGCGGGGCGGTGGGGTAACCTAATGGTTAAAGCGTTTGCTCGTCACGCCAAAGACCCGGGTTCGATTCCCCACATGGGTACAATGTGTGAAGCCCATTTTCTGGTGTCCCCTGCCGTGATATTGCTGGAATATTGGTAAAAAAGCGGCGTAAAACTAAACTCACTCACTCACTCACTCACTCACTCACTATATTGTTTGTTCTGCTAGTTTTGCAGCTGAAAATCATGGACTTAGAATCAAATCATTTCTGGTGCTCAACTGAAAGCGTGTTAGTTCAAAATTTGTGTATGAAGCCGTATGACTACGTTTTTTGTACTGTAACACTGCTGAGCTGGACCCTTGTTATAACACTATGGCATGGTGTCGTGGCATCCAAGGATATCAGTGCTTGTCAGATGTAGAGGGATAAGTAGATACACATATTTTGTCCATTTTCAAAACAATTTTCACTCACACATAGTTATTAGAAGGTTTTCTTTTCAATAAACATTTATCCATATGTGGTGGAAATATTTTGAAAAGTTAACTACTATTGATTATACATAAATGTGAAACTGTTACACAATGTGCCCGAACATTAAATGCTCAGTAACACCAGTCTCTTTTCAAATAAAAAGATTCAGAGATGTAAATTTATAAAAAGATAGGCTTAGAAGCTTAGAAACAGTTAGATACAGGTTTACTAGCATCAGGGATTTAAAAAAACACAAGTTCGAAAATGTAACTCAACCCAAATCAAAACTTTTCCTTTCCCCAACACATCATGTCTGTTTTTTAAGTCATTGTAAACAGAATTAGTAGCAGGCTACATTTGTGACAGCTATTTTTCAGTCATTTTTAGTGTTAAATTCCTATAAATACCAGTCTTGGTGATGGATCTGTGTAGTTCAGTATAACAAGAGAATAAAAATATTTTGTACCAGCTTGTGTTCCCCCCTCCAAATACTAGTCTGATTTGTCAGAATTGATACATACCATACATATGGCATCAAACATTGATTGATGGCTATCTTGAATAGTGAGCTTTAAAGTTGGACATAACTATTTGAAGGCATTGTTTTACATAGACTTCTTATAGTCTGATTTCATACTTCTGGGCATTCATTAGTTTAGTATAAATGTGTTCTGTAGACATACTGTATCAGTATAACCCTGATGACATGTTCAGTAAGAAGTGGTTAATTGACATGTGTTCACTGCCAACCTTTACTACCTACATTCATGTCATAACTATAGATTTCCAGGTTTATTCCGACGTGGCTCTGTTGATCTAAATATAGTATAATGGAAATCCCCAAATATGTACCCCTTTTTCAAAATCCTTTATGTCCCTAAATATACGGAATAGTAGTTATAAACTTTTAAATTCTGATCATCTTGCACTTGTTGTTTTCTCCTGTTTATTCCTGCATCAACAACTTTTTGTTGTCATCACTTTACAGTTTTGAATGTTTATTCCTTGAACAGTTTTGTCAGTTTATTCCTGTCTTTACTGTCTCACTTCATTCATGTGTTAAAAACTGTATGTTTTATTCCTATGCTAACTACTACATGTGTATCTGCTCGTTCCTATGCTGACAACTATCCCTGCATATTCCTGTATTAACAGCATTCCCTGTTTATTCCAGCTAACTGTTTCCCCATGTCTGTTCCCACCAATATAATATGGGTATTACACAATGTAGAGATTATTTCTTTTAGTTTGTTGAACTCCTATATTTGTTATCATCAGACTGGTGTTTATGTAAGCAAGCATTGTATTTTTCCTGATCTTATATGATAAGAACATTTATGAGTACTAATAGCTGTGTTTGCCTTGTATTACTGGTGTGTTAAAGAGCCAAAGTAATGTAGATTTGTTTTCACGTTTTCAGATTTGTTAGTATCAGGATCTGTTTTGATAATGCATGTATAAAAATAATGTTTTCTGATCTTATCAAGTTGCCTTAGACCAACCTTTTTAGAGTGTTTACCTAGCTTTACAATGCTTAGTTCCTCTTGTTACTTACACATTCATAAGGTATTGTCTGTGATGGTTAGAGTTTGTTGTGTGCTTGTCCAGACTGTGTCAGCTCATGCTGTGTATGTAAGAACAGCTGTTGTGTCATTCCTATAGTAAAGAGAGTCTACTTAGAAACTATATGATGAAATGTTCCACTGTAACAGTGATCAGATTTCTTTTCAATCTTAAATTTGTAAAAGTTAAGGATGTAAGGATGTTTGATTGTATAGAGAGAAATGAGACTGTATGAAAGACAAGATGGAGTTGTTAGTGTGAAGATGGATAGTGAGTCTGTTAAAAATCTCAGTGTATGGACAAGCTCAGTTTAAACTGGATAATAAACTATTATTTACATATGTGGATTGTGTACAGCTTTCCTGAAGATAATTATTGTAATTAGTTAAGTGATTCTGATGTACATATACATCGTGTGTAGTATAAGCAAAAAAAATGAAAAGTTGATGAAGTGTTAATTTGTTCTGAACTTGCTTGTGTATATGAGGTATTACTGTTAAAGAGGATATAATTCATATGAATTTCTATCCAAAGTAAGTTTATGCAAGCATATCTAAAAGGTTTACATATCTTTTGAAAATATTGAATTGCAAGATTTCAAGTGGAATTGTTTTGTTATGTTTCCATGACTACAGGGCTGAATGAGTGTACAGCTGTGTAACGTAAATGATTATATTTGCATGAAGCATACAGAAGAATTGTATCAGCTATGTTGGGTCTATTTAGATGAATGTATACTGATGGAGAAGACTAAGGCAACATGTCAGTGAAGTATAGACATGCCACTCAGTATATAGTTAAAGACGAAACTACAAATTCAATGTCACTACAGGTATTAATTTGATGTTTTGTTGACATGAAGAATTTTAAACTGACCACAGCAGTCAACTGCCTCTGTCTCAATGGGTATTTGTTCCCCTGTTTTATCACATCAGGAAATGAGGTCATGTCAGGCAAATGGTATACAGGAGGTCATATCAGGCAAAATCTACACAGGAAGGCAAGTCATGTCATGTGAACTCAATGAGGTCATATCAGGCATATGGTTGATAGGAGGTCATATCAGGCAAAATTCTACACATGACTCATCATGCAAATCCCACATAGTCATGTCAGGCAAATCCTCCACAGGAAGTGACATCAGGTGACCCTTCACTGAAGGTCGCATCAGGTGAACCCTCCACACTTCGAACAAACCATACATAAGCAAACTTTCACTGCCCTATTGAAGTAAGATGCATTGGGTTTTTTGTAGCCAATCAGATATCAACTCTGACTATTTGGCCTGACATAGTTGTGATTTGTCAAGCTTGTATCCATGGGAAGGGCTCTTTTGTTACATGCTCTAGCCCTTGTTAACAATTGCTAAATGCTTGGTTTTGCTTTGCTGAACTGGTTTTATATAGTCTTATTCCATACGCAGGAGTGATATAAAATATTTTTTGTTATAATGAATTATTTGTCTGTTGTTTGTCTTACTGTGACCTACGTTGTTTTCAGCAATTTTTCAGTGAGTTGGGTTTAATATCCATTCTTTACATAGTCTGAGCTAGCATTGAGCCCAACACAGATAACTCTGTTAGAATTCACATGCAGAATCCCACTCTGTGCAATAAACAGGAAGTTAGAATGCATAAAGTCATATGTTACAGTTCTTATGATCCAACATTTTGTGAAATCATGACAAATCAGAAAGATGTAACCATCATAAGATTGCTCTAGTTTCACAGTCGCAGTTGAAGCAGTCTTGTTTACTGGACACTTATTACAAATATGTACAATCTGTTTATGACATTCTCATGTTAGACAGAATCACGTGGGACATTTTCTTGACACCTTTTAGAACATAGCAACAAGCAAAAGAGAAATGATGATGAAATTTTTTTTTCTCGGCAAACAGGGCAAAATAGCATTGTTGGTTATCTTCTCTTTAAATAGTATAGCCTATGTTCTCAACAACAATAATCAATCATAGATACGAGGGTTGGCTGAAAAGTTCTAAGCCAACTGTGAAAAAAAGTTACAAAGTCCACGTTTGTAATTTATTTTTCTACATAGTCCCCTTCCAAGTTCACACACTTTTGCCAGCGATGCTGCAAGGCCCGAATCCCGGTCAGGAAGAAATCTTCGTCAGCTACCCTAAAAAAATCAGTCACAGCGGAAATGACGTCATCATTACTTGCAAAATGGCGACTGGCGAGTTCCTTTTTCATTTTGGGGAACAGGTGGAAGTCAGAAGGAGCCAAATCAGGTGAATAAGGAGGATGGTCAATGAGTTCAAAGCCACAATCGCGGATTGTTGACATGGCCACCACCGATTTGTGAACAGGCGCATTGTCCAGGTGGAAGAGGACACCTTTAGCGATCATCCCTCGTCGTTTGGCTTTGATTGCTTCTCGCAACTGGTTCAGTAGATCAGCATAGTATCTGCCGTTGATAGTTTGACCTTTTTCAAGATAATCAATGAGCAGAATACCCCTGGAATCCCAAAAGACTGATGCCATCACCTTTCCAGCTGAAGGAACAGACTTGGCTTTCTTCGGAGCTGGTGAATCAGGATGCTTCCACTGTTTTGACTGTAGTTTTGTTTCTGGTTGAAAGTCTCATCCATGGTTACAAATCGTGCCACAAAATCATCGGGATCTGCTTCAAAACGACACAAATTGTCAAGGGATGTCTGGAACCTGACATGTTTGTGTTCTGCTGTCAAGAGCTTTGGCACCCATCTTGCAGAAACCTTAGTCATTCCTAATTCGGTGGTGACAATATGCTCAACCCTCTCATGAGAGATGCCCACTACACTAGCAATATGTCGAGTAGTCAATCGTCGATCATCCATCAACATATCGAGCACTCGTGTGATGTTTTCTGGAGTGGTTGCTGTTGAAGGCCTTCCTGAGCGTGGGTCATCATCAAGGTTTTGTCTGCCATGCTTAAATTCTGCAGCCCACTTCTTTACTGTGGAAAATGAAGGAGCATCATCCCCTAGAGTGGAGACCATGTCGGCATGTATCTGTGTTGGGGACATCCCTTTCTTTTGCAAGTACTTGATGACTGCCCTGTATTCAGTTTTGTCCATTTCTGATGATTTCAGAGGGTAGGTTTACCAAAAGAGCTGTAGTTGAGATAAAACTATTAGTACGTTTGTAGTTCTTGTGTCTATGATTCACTAAATGATTGTCCTCATTGGTGGCAAACACCTGTCTCTACCTGGTGGGGCAAAACCACTCAGACTGAGAACTTTTCAGCCAACCCTCGTACACCTACCGGTCACAACTTGCATAGAAAATACTAAACGTCATAAAATAGCTACAAAGTGTAGTCATGGAGGGTTAAGCTGAGGCACACATCATGATGGAATTCCTGCCCATAAAACTTTTGTTGTATAAATGTATAAGTATAGGAACAATTTAAGTGACCATAACCAGTGTGCTAAATAGCCACTGGCCCACTACCCCATGGCTAGTAATAATCCTATCAGGCTGGTTAATCTCTAGTCACTGGTCTGATTGGCTAGTGAAAATTCATGAGGTTATGTTGTAGATGTATCACTCTCTCTGACATGTTGACATATAATACTCTCTTCAATCATGAAAGATCATGACCTGATAAAAATGTTCTTCATATTAGCAACTTGATGATAAAACTGTGTCTACATTTGAATTTTGGGCTTATGAATTATTTTGTGGGCTAGTAACTTGTAGGCATAGCTAGCCCAGCTGGCCAGCAAAATTTGGAAACTATTTCACACACTGACCGTGAACAGTGTTAAGTAAGTAGTCCTTCATATTTCCTCTGGCAGTAGGGTAGCCTCGTGTTTACCACGTTGATTGCCACGGCCAGTATACTCATAGCGTCAATGTCTGACCCAGTTTGACACTCCGAGTTATCTCATAGCTACATCAGTGGTACTTTAATATAAGTTTCATATGTTGGCAAAATGGCACACGAAGCAATCATCTCTTACCGTAACAAAGAACACTAGGAGAAGTTTGTGAGAGGTAGTCAATGTGTTAAAGCGTTCACTCACATGGCTTCAATGTGTGAAGCCCATTTATGATGTAAACTTGGAATTATGTTGCTGGAATATTGATAAAAACAGCATAAAACTACATTCACTCTCTCATTTCCCATGTGTCACAGCTACCTGCCAAACACCCCAGCTGTTGATGTTACCAGCAACTTCCGTGTCACTTAGTTGTGTGATACAAAGTCTATGAAGCTTTAACACCTTCAAGATTGCTTTAGTTAGTCAGTATTTTATCAGTTGGATAGAGGTCCATTTTATCACCACTTAAAACAAGTATGCGTTGAAACCTTTTGGAGATATATCTTTGAAAGGGGAGATCTACCCATATGTCTGGGAGAGTCATGCTGTCAACAGCCATGAGCTAAAACCAGTGATTCATTCATAAATTACATCGGAAGAAACAAAAGATCCCTTGGAGTTAACATCGCAAAAAGCATTATCACTAAGGTGGCATAGTCCCCCGTCGCATGTTATCAATTCAAACGAAAGTGAAGATCGTAGTTTAAGATGAAGTAAAATGTCAACAAAAACATTACTCTCAAACTCTCTTGATATATTGCACTATAGTTGTTTAAACACAAAAATATTTTGAAGAGTCACTTTGAAGTATTCTTCCATGGATTACAAGCTTAACATGCAGTGCAAAATGTGCGGTGGTAGATAATAAAGAAGATGCAAGACAACATATTCGATATTGTTTATTTAAGTGCATGATATACATACTCGATGTCTTGCAGCAACTTGTGCCTCTACACCAGTACAGCAGTAACACAACATACATCATCACATGGTACCTCAACAGTCAGGTGCTACACAACAGCCAAGAAGAAAAACTGACTCAACAACCACATATTTGGTAGCTTATTTACTACCTGAGCTGACAGCTGCAGTCAGAAAATAAAATATACTTATATAAATGTATTTTTATTTATTCCACTGCCCAGTCATTGACGGATTGTAAATATAAAAACAAAAAAAAATATTTTAAAATGAACAACTCTTAATCCTATGCATTGTATGCAGATTGAAAAATAGAAACCTTCAATGAAAGAAATGTGTACATCATAAAGTATAATCATTAAACTGCAGAACAATCAGAATGTACTTTATTTCATATGCTGGTGATCCAAATTTAATAACTTGATGACAAATTGAGTATTGCAAATTTATCATTACTTACATTTCCCCCTATCCAAGAAGATCAATAAGCCATAACATTACTATGAAGTGGCCTTCAGCCCTTCAGTAACATCAAGCTAACCTAGTTTCAAAGTGTTAGTTGTAACCTTGAGAATTAACAAGAAAAGTAAAACATGCAAGTCACCTTCCCAATGGAGAATGATCAGTTTGTTGCCATGTCCAAAGTCAAATTTAACATTTCATCTACAGAATGAATGTCAATCATGTAAATATGTGTGGCATTGAGCCAGAATTCTCAGATGGCAATGTTCTATGGTAGATAAAACACTTCAGTTAAATTGCTAATCGCACATAAGGTAACTAAACACAATCATTTTGTACCCGATAGGAATTTTGAAGAACATATACATATACTGACGAATATATTGTATCAATTTTCACATCATCAATTTTGTCATCACATAATCCACTTTTGTCCCAGGTCAAGAACTGCCACAGCAGAGCAAAGACATGTCAACAATGCAGCGCCGTAGAAATGGCAACATTGCAGAACTGCATCAACAGAGCAGTGGGGATGCAGAAACATTTTATCTTTAAACTGTCCAAATATTAAACATACAACTTACATGCTACAATAAAATAATAAGTGAATATACACCCAAGGGTTTGAGAGACATGAGAGAGGGGGCATTCTGTAGTTATTTTGTAAGTAATGTAAATATACCTTTTCAATTTCCCTAGGTACAGGTAATTTTGACTTAATTGACTAACATCAGCTAGGACAATCAGCACAGTGTCTTTCACCCAAACAGTGTTTGTCTTTGTACTTAAAATATCAAGGGAGAAATGGCAATGCCATAACTGATTCCTATGTGCATGAACTACTTCGATATGTCTTGCTAAAAGCTTATTTATGAAAGTGGCAATAAGTCCTCCATGCTACAGATTCATTGCTAATACCACAAAAGTGAAACCAAACTTTTACAAGATCATTGACAGAGCATTCTACTCAACATTACAGCATTACAACATGCATATGTACTTTATTCAGAAACTATCCCATTATGTAAAGTTAAGTAAGGGACAGTTTCCACTCCATCTCTACAGACTGCACTCACCTCTGGCCCTGTACCCAGCTGGACACATTAACACACTGTTCCTATCCCTGGCCCTGTACCCAGTTGCACCCATCTCTGGCCATGTATCCAGATGCACACATCTACAGACTGTTCGCATTCCCAGCTGCACCCATCCCTGGCCCTGTACCCAGCTGCACGCATCTACAGACTATTCCAATCTGCCCTGTACCCAGCTGCACCCATCTACAGAGTATTCCCATCTGGCCCTGTACCCAGCTGCACCCATCCCTAGCCCCATACCCAGTCTCCACCACTGGTCCTGTACCCAGCCGCACCCATCTAAAGACTATTCCCAACTGACCTGTACCCAGCTGCACCCATCCACAGACTACATGTATTCACCACTGGCATTGTACTCAGCTGCACTCACCTCTGGCCCTGTACCCAGCTGCACAAATTAAAACACTGTTCCTATCCCTGGCCCTGTACCCTGCTGCACCCATCCTTGGCCCTGTATCCAGCTGTACACGTATACACACAGTCCACACCTCTGGCCCTGTACCCAGTTGAACCCATCTCTGGCTAAGTACCTAGCTGCACAAAAATGCCACAGCCTGTTTCCATCCCTGGGCCATCACAACCACTGGAAATACTATTGCACTTGAACACACTTAAATTAACAACTGAATTAAATAATGCCATAGCTATTGGGTGGGATGCTACCTTGACTACCATGAAACAATGTACATGCTTAATAATTTTATTCCGTTCATCCTTTCATACCATAATTTTTATCCCAAATGTCTATCAACCTATCAAATTAGATGAATCAATCTAATAATATTCACACAAATACCTGTTATAGCATTACATAAGACGACAGAATACCGTCAACGAAAGTCTTTACAATACAATGAGGTAATATGAATACATTGCTCACAGATTTTCAGGATAGTACAGTCCTAGTCAAAAACACATTATTCATATAATTCAACATACAATAAATCAGTTTTATATCCATTTCCTTCAGTACATATATATAAAACAAGATATACAATGGAAATATAAATATACACATCTGGCCTGCACAAAACATAACACAATAAATTCAATTAAGGGATAAAATCTCACAGATATAAAGTCAAGTTAAGATCTGTGTATTTGGTCCCTAGTACATTTAAGTTTACAAACTGACACAACAAAATACAGATCCTTTGTCAGTACACAATGGGTCAATACAGAAACAATGGTCACTAAATGCAACCTGAAACTGTGGTCAATCAATGCATGTGACTTTCTGCCATGTGCCATTATAGTAGCCTATTTCACGAAGCATCAGCTTGTCAGGACAAGGTTATTCAGTTGACATGGTAACACTTCACTCAGAACTAGTCTGGCTATCACTAACAATTTTCATTCATGATCAGAAGAATTAAACTGATCATTTCTTAAATTCCATCAATGATCTAGATGCAGTTAGATCAACCTGATCAACAAGTTTGGGATTGAGTTAATAATTTAAGGACATTTTGTATGTCAGTCAGGGCAGGGACAAGTACTCCAGTGGTCAAAAGCATGAGTGGGAGTCACATAGGTAAGGATGACCTTCCCATCACGATGATCTTCACAGAACTATTGTCAATGCATGATGGACTCTGCAGATACCCACCCATGGTTGTCATGGGGAATGAGTCGGTTAAGTTGTATACTGATGGAAGACACCAAATATGGGCTTCACACAAATACCAATGGGGAGAACTGGGTCTTTGACATGACCAGGAATCAATGTAAGCTTGGCTATCCCTATGCCCTGGAAGGTTGAAATCTCCCAACAGTGGTGTCAAGCAAAGTAAACACAGGAGAGAGTGACTAAGTAGAGTTTTAGGTTGCTTTGAGCGATATCCCAGCTACATCATGATGGAGGATGCTAGAAACGGGCTTCACACATTGTACCCATGTGGGGAATCAAACCCGTGTCTTTGGCAAGACGAGTGAACATCTTAACCACTAGGTTACCCCACAACCTCTGAAAGGACAGGATATACATAAAGATCAACGAAGAGCATCAGGAGGGAATGAACAACACTTAAATGGAATGGTGCACTTGTTGCGGTGTTATTCTCAACTAACACAAAGTTTTAGAAGATCCCAACCCATACCAACTGACTAAAGCTGAGGCAATCAGCTCAACAGGGAAGTAAGGGACACATGAGAGCTGCACAACATGTACAGTTTTCCTTATGCTATAAAATATATATTCATTATGAAGGTAAACCTGTTGAGTACACAGACATCAGGAGATCATGAACTTAGCATAACATGGAACGTTTATTTGGGCAAAACTGAACATTTTACACACAATACATGTAAATAATATATAACATAAATCTGTTTATTACAAAAAAAATGAATATGGTGCTGTAAATGTTAGTAAGTACATTAAATATAGTATGGATACATACCAGGAAATGTATTGCTTGATCTGTGTGAAAACTACAGCAATATTCTGAGATTCTTATTCAACTGAGCTTCTGTGCAGCTCAAACTAAAAACACCTTAATTAAACTTACAGGATACTTTTCCATGACCATAAACAATGATATGTTTTCACTTAATGTCTTTTTCTGCTAAATAAACATTATTTTCTTCAAAAAGACCAAAACCTGAACTTTTTATAAAGAAATAAATTCAAAAGTTAGAACTATAACTTTGAATCTGATAGATATTTGTTTCAAATTACATTTCACGTGATCTTTTAATTCAATGGATTCAGATCAACCATCAATACATTGGATAATTCTTCAATTTTGCCATATCTCTAACTGTAGAGATCAAGACAATCCTGAAAGTTAACAAGCATTGCCATGAACAAAACTTAGCCAGAATGGTATGTTATCAGATGCAACTTGCAAACTGGGTCAGAAATATAATAAGAGTGACTGTTCACAAAACACATGAAGAAATGACTTGGCCGGAATTATGACAAAAATCTCTCTCTATTAATCCTGAGTGGCATCTGTTGACTGAGCTATTGTTTTAACAATTCTATGAGACCATTGCACAAAATGGAAACAATACAATCACATTTAACTTCCTTCAGCCTGGTGAAAAAACAAGGTGATATAGTCAACATCAAAACAACAACAAATCTTACAAAGAAATTCTGATGAAAACTACAACAATCAGATTCAAAACAATTGAGTACAATCAGATTCAGCACTTTATTGTGTACAACAGGAGGCAAACATTCAGATTAAACACTCTGTTTTGAACAACAATAGGGAAGGAATGGTCAGTTTGTTCATGTTAAAAATGTTTTCAAACACCTTAAAAATATCACACATCAAGAAAGGAAATCAATACTTCAGTCTTTCAGCCATATACTAACAATGATAATGAAATCAAGTATTATAGAAAGCCAAATGGAACACATAAATGTGATACAAATAAAAGCGAAAACAAACCCTGGTACGTGATCTCCTAAGAAGTGAGAATTATCATGAAATTTTCTTTTGTACTTCTTCTTAGTATAAATGAATTAATTTCACGTGGTCCCTTTGATTAATCAAGCATGTTTAGGAAACATCTAAAGTACTTACATCATTCACTCATCTCATAGTGATAATGATGATATGATGAACCTGTGACTGGGTGTTCCAATATTGACCAGTTTAAGACTCTTTTGTATACATGGTACATATGTATTATCCAATGAGAGCAAAAAATATGTAACTTTCACAATGGTCCACATTCATGTTTCGTACCCTTTATCTCATCCCACAATGATCTTAGCGAAGATTTTGGTATGTCTCCCACAGTATGGCCACAACTTTTTTACTGAAAGAAGCAATGATGATATTTCTTAGTTAAACAACGGCACGGTTCTCTGGCTCATTATTCTTAATTCCAAAAATGGAAATATTAACTGCAGAGTGTACTTTTAAACTCAATAGAGAAAGGACAAGAACCGTCTTCCTTAAAAGTTAGTTTATGCTTTAGCGTCACACATGTAAGTAACATACAATAAGTAACAAATAATGAAACTAGCTTCCATAGATATAGCAACATGATATATCACATAATACATAACATAATGTGTAAGGCAAGTATGACAACTATATACACGATTAGAAGAAAGTATTATCTGGTAAATAAACAAATATATAAACAAGAATGACTAGATATGAAATCACTTGACAGAAAAATATGAAGAAATTGCACTGTAAAGATAAGCAGACGTTCATTACATACAATTAAACGGGTACTCAAAGTCAGGAGATTTTACATGTTCTATATGCAGACTCACCTAAGACATCGGTCTTGTTAAATATTACCAGTCTATCTTCAGTTCATTTATGAATGACCCTTGTTGTCAATCATTTGGAGGCATTTCAAGACAAGGCCCTTGTTGAGGCATGCATGCATTAGTGTACCTTTAAGTCCAGACCCTCCTGTTCAGAACAAAAATATACTAAACAAGACGGTGAAGGACCAACCCAGCTAAAAATATTATTACCTAAGAGGGCAAAAATATCAAGGTTCACATTTTTCATACAATGGCCTAGGGCAAATCATTACCTTGTCATGGTGATGTGATATCATGGAGAATGCCACATCATTGTGGCCTACACATGGTGACAGACAGCGGTAGCCAGCCTAGGTTTGAAATTAGATTTGGGTTTACTATCCTCAATTTGATGAATTCAGTAATAAATAGAATATTACAAATATGTGCAAATACCATACTATGTTTACAAGACTCATGCCTGAACACCGTGTATCCCTTACTCTCATTCAGGAAATACCAACATCTAGGCACTCATGTCATAAACATACTATGACAAGGGCACTCACATAATATTCTATTTATGATCCACATAACATCACATAGTGGCTCTTTAGGGTTCAAGGAAGAGACTGGGTGAGACTGGATCCAGTACAGATGATGTTCTATAAATAACACTTCAAACTGCCATGGTGATCAAAGTCACCGAATGTCACAAACACTTGTCCATTGAGATTTGTTAGAGCATGAAACATCTCAGCTTAAAAGGTACTTGTAGATTTCAAGTTTGTGTTATATTTCACCTCAAGAGGATGAACTTACTACTTCTGTCAAGTAATTTTAGAATTTTTAATGAAATCTATTTGGCATAAAATGTTCTACAGCAGTATATTTTGAAGGAAATTTTCACACAACCTTTCTGATTGATTCACTGCATGAGAACACATTGCACAAAGTCAAGACCAAGGTTTTTTGTAATGTCTCTCTGAATCCATCTCATATTACCTACCGTGCAATTCGGCTAAGATGGAGTTAGTTTCTAGTACAGTTTACCTACAAATAGCACAATACACCACTTAAGTTAACCAGGTAGAGTCCTTGACACTTGCTAACAGAAATGTAGAGTCATGAGCACATTCTGAACAAAAGAAGAAACGTTTTGCATTCAAATCCAACATAAATAACATCAACATTTTGCCATGATCTTTCATTCTGGAATAAAGCATAGCACATCTTGTAAACAATATCCAACAGTACCACAAATAAAGCCACCAGTGATTATATATATCCCCAATAGTCTCTCAGAGCTTTCTGAGTTACCCAGAAAAAAAAAATTCAAGATGAGTACCATGGTGAAATTATTGTTGCAATCAACATATATCCAAATTCCTGACATGAATGGAACTAAACCTGAAACCACAGTATTAATCATCTATTGTTAGTTTTCACCTTCAATATTAAGTTAACTGCTCAAAACTAACACAGGAAATTATAATGAAATGATTTCACACCTGATACAAAAAAATACAACATAGTAATGAAAGTAGAAACTGTAAAGTCAAAAGAACTACTAGTCTACCTACCATTATAATTACAAGACTATAAAATCAATCACCTTTTGACAATACCCTGCAAACACTTTGATTTGGTACATAAAACAAACAAAACATAAATTAAATATATGCTAAAAAAATCATTTAGTACATTAATTAAGTAGGTACATCATGTAACACATAATTTTTTTTCTGTGTCAATTTCAGATTCAATGAACCCAAAAAAATCTCATGAAAATACTTTTAAAATTATAAAAAGGAACAAAAACATATCCAAATTTGGCATATTACCAACCAAACATTGTTTGTAATGTAACTTCTTTTTAATAAACCAATAAGTGCTTATTGTCCACACGATCACACTGAAACTTACACAACTTATCTCTTCAACATACATCTAACACTCAGTCATGCCAAATTATAAAAAGATCAATCCTACATAGACCATTAGGTTACATGATCATAGTACTTGGGTAAGATTTTCCAGCCATCATGCAGGATAAATAAGTAGAAGTCTTCCATCCCCTAACAGCAACCCTCGCTGACCCCAGAATACTTGTTGCTTCAACACTACATATACAATACACTAAATGTTGACAGATAGAGAATAAGTCCAGGTTCATACGACTATACAGGTTCTTCAATATCCTTACTATAATACACTTCTTTCACTGCACACACCACGTAACAAATAGCCCTACACTCGTTCAATCACACTGCCTCAGGACAAAAAGGTTTCTAGAAAGAGCAAATTAAATAGACACATGAAAACAACAAGAATGTTTACATTACTGAAATTGTTCAAAGAGATGAAATATTCAAACTAGTAGTCATGCATATGATATGCAGAAACATTTACAGAAGGGCGGATTTCACTATCTCACATCTACACACATCTACCATATGGAAGATGCATGTGTAAGTTCATGGCAATGATGAATATGAGAAACATGATCAACTATGCATCATCCTTATGATGACGTCTGCTAAGCAAGAAGATAAGAGCTTGGGATATACTGTCGAGAGTATATAACAGGAATGTTAAACATCATCAAATATCCCCTTAAGGGGGCGTGATGTTGGTCTACTGGAGCTGAATCGGGAGGGTGCAGGTCGAGACTGGTACCCTAGCGGCACGGGGTCAGCACTACGAGTATACTCTGCCAGTGGGTCTGACCGGTCATCGGTGTAGTCTATAGGTTCCGCTTGCCGGAGGAGCTCAGTGCGGTCGTTGTCGTCAGGACTTCTTGGCACAGTGTATGCACCTGCAGGAGGGAAGGCATGATAGGCTAGACATTTCTTGTAGACATTTAAAACCCTTCCTCTTAGTATGTTTAGTAAATTGAGTATATGAGCTACATTGCTGCTATAATGTTTGAGTGTTTTGTTCTTTTATCATTATCATCTTTGCTGAGTGAATATATACGTTTGGACTTTTTGGAGGCAATTTTAATTTGGCCCTACTTCTATTCTCAGTCCAGGCTAAACAATCAGATGCCTAAATGACAATACATGAACTACTGGGGTTTCTTCAGTGTCAGTGAACAGGCGTTACAAAATCAAAGGCACAATATTTTCATAAAGATGTATTAAATGGTTTTAAGTAACATCCTTAAAATGAACTCTACCCTCATATAAGCAAATGCAAATAACAAACATTAGAAGATTTGGTAAATTTTTTATTTTGTTTGCAAAAACGATCACGAAAGGATTGAGAGTGTGGCCATACTTCTCCTGTCAGTGCTGGTGGGGGGAATCCGCCTGGGAGGAGTGGACGGACTCGCCCCACTGTCCAGTCTACCAGTCTCATGCCAGTGTTTACGTTTGTGGTCCACATTCACCTGCCGCTCTCTTTTCCGCTTCTCTGGAATAAAAATTTCAAACTTAAAGTTTCCAGTTTCAGAAAATGATCATCATGAGAGCGGACACTTTTCTTTAGTCTCAAGGACACTAATTTCAGTTCCTACTAAAAACAGTATTTCCACAGAATTCAGCTAGAATGTTCCATGAAGCGACATAGCCAAACCGGTAAAACCCACCTCTCTTCACCATCTCCCTGCCCTCATCAATGAGTTCCTGTGTCATGTCATCATCTCCGATGAACTGCTGGAAGCCAAGGAGGCTGAGGATGCGACTGCCGAGGGAGAAGTAGGTGCAGATGCACAACAGCACAATGAGGATGGGGAAGTAGATGTTGAACCCATCCGAGATAAAGGATATCACATCCATGTGACCCATGATCTAGAGAAAACACAAGACACAAGACCTGACTAAAAACATTCCACCACCTTAGTTCCAGAGTTGCCATTACTTAAAGCAGTATGAATATTCAATCCAATTTTGATGTGTTTGATGATGATAAAGTTTGTTTGATGATAAAGCCCAAAAAAGCAGGTGTGGTGATGAGATACCAAGCAAAATGATGAGATGTAGTCTGTGATTCAAACACAAGGTGCTGTTGTGCCCAAGGGAGACAATCCAGGACTGTCCAAAAATAGGGAGAAAGTCATAAAATAAACAATAATCTAGGGACAGTAACAGGTTTCCTGGCAATAAAGATATCTGAAAGAAGGGGTAATGCATAGTCTTTGCAGTCAAATCTGGATCCATCAAAGTTAACAATACCATTCATAGGCAAACAGTTGATGTATTTAATCATATATAAAGAAGTTCTCTGACACTAGATGTAATCACAATACCTGTGACGAGACAACACACTGATACATACATGGGTATAGGAGGTCTCCTCCATGTTGCCCGAAGTCACATGACTGTCCAGGTGGATCAGACCAAGGAAGTTGAGACACATGGGGGGTGTCAGTCGACACAACATCCTGAAAATGGCTAGCATACATAAGAGTCAAGGTTTACAAACATGATGGCACCTGGACTAACACAAGGCATTATAAGAAGTTAAAAAAAAAAAAAAAATACTAATCCACAAATAGTTTACAAAACATCGATAAAAAAAATTCATTCTTGACATAAGTTTGTTTTTCAAAACAAAATAGGCAATATTCTAGCCAAATGTCAAGAACCTAAAAATAACCAAGCCAGTGATTGATATAATGAACAATGCCTCATAAAATTAGGGTTATATCACACAAAACTAAGTCACAGAAACTGACCATGAAATCCATTTAGTCTTCACATACAGCAAGTGTGAGTAGTTGTGGACCTATTCTAACCTTAATCTTCACAGGGATATAGACATTCTCTTTGTGTAACTTTCCTAAAATCTAGATTGCGCACATATACTTCCACTACTTGAAAGTTAAGCTGTGGTTACATGAAACAATTGCTTAACACTGCACTTTCAACCAAATGACAGAGTGCATCGGTCAAGGGGAAGTAACTCAGCAGTGTGCCCAACAAGACTAGCAGGTGCTTACATTCCAGTGAAGATGAGGCTGTACTCGTCAGTCTGGTGATGCGGCGCTATGTAATAATAGTTGAAGATCCGGATTTGGAACACACTGTAGTATGCACAGATACACAGGTAGGCAATCGTCAAGATTGATGCAATCTGAAATATGGAATCCATAGGTAGCATGTACCATTTACAAAAATATTCTAATCCATCAGCAGTGGACATTCACATAACCGACAAAGACCAATTTGACGATGGTGGGAAAACAGATACTTACTTGCTGAAATCTTTTTCTTACAAATAATACAAGGTTAAAACCATCACTGGACAATATAATGACAACACTGCACCCCAAAGAGGTTTGACACAACATTTGGCCAAGAAAAGTTCTATTTTCTTTTATCAAACTATTGTGTCTAAGATAAAAGGTACATCATTAATTATCATTCTGGGGTTTGGGTTGTTATGGAAACCTTTAATTGCAATTTTCTTTGCAAACAACTAACCTAACACCACTATCCTAGCACTATTGTAAATTTTGCCTTTTAGAATACTAGCCAGCATATCTGTAACACAGGCATAGTCTTTAGTAGGTATACATGAAAACCAAACAGAAGGCATATTATATGCCAGAGAGCCAAATTCAACATATGCAAAGTACAAATCAGCTATAATACCAATGTTAAATCACTAGGGAATGTTATGTCCATTGTTCTTGGAAGTGTTTTATTACAATAACTGATTAACTGACCTAGGTCATTTAGTTCTATTTAAAAACATAAAATTATTTTGAGAACCTTCATTATGCATTACATACAAATAAAATAAGTATGTCCTCGTGGTGTTAGCTGTTTAATCACCCTCACAACAGTAGTTATTTCAATATACTCTCATCTGGCTAAAGTCCTTCCAGTGAGTGCGTGAGTGGGTGAGTGAGTTTAGTTTTACACCGCACTCAGCAATATTCCAACTATATGGCGGCGGTCTGTAAATAATCGGGTCTGAAACAGACAATCCAGTGATCAACAACATGAGCATCGATCTGTGCAATTGGGAACCGATGACATGTATCAACCAAGTCAGCGAGCCTGACCACCCAATCCCGATAGTCGCCTCTTACGACAAGCATAGTCGCCTTTTATGGCAAGCATGGGTTGCTGAAGGCCTATTCTACCCCAGAACCATCACGGGTTAAAGTCCTTCCAGACTTTATTTACATGAGTACCTTGAAAGCGTGGTTAACATATACCTAATTATACATACTGTCTCCTTACAAACATGACACAACTAAACACTGATACACCAAATGACATGTTTACCTCTATGTAGACATAGTCATAGTTCTGCTTGGCCAGGTTGATGAAGACAGCAAACAGAGATAGGACAGGGTCCTTGACGAAGAACAGGCACTCTGACCACACAACCATGAAAGAAAAGACCATTAGAGCAATGGCCGTGATCATCATTACCCACGGACGGACTCGACACTTCCAGTACCATTCTGAAATATACCCAAACTATCTTATCAGGATTCAAAGAAAGTACATTGACAAATATCACATTAGCAGAGAATACAGGAATTGGCCTACATCATGCCATTGTGTATGACATATTTTCACTGAATGAAAACGTGAACATTAAATTTGACATATGAAAGCAGTTTTATCACATTTCATTGTTTATGATGCCATGGTGCAGGATCAAAGGGAACTAACTCCAATTCAGTTTCCATAGAGGTAGAGTTTGGAATTTTGTCAAGGCACATTGGTAGGGGGAGCAGGCAAAACTATAATTGAGTAATAACGGCAAGAGATGTGCATCAGCATCACCCAGTTAGGTAGCTGATGCTGAGACACTGGCTGGCAAACATGAAAAATGGGAGAACAATGATTTAGTTGTCCACGCTTCATTCCACAAGGTATTTGCTGTAGTTTATTGCAGCAGCTGCCTGAACCCTGACTTCAACATCTGGAGATATGCTCGTACCTACAGCGGGGGTGTACAGTCCCCTGAGAACTCCGTTATACTGGCCATACACCCGATGGAAGCGTTTGTCAGTGCTGTTTTCATTGGCCTGACAGTCCTCTAGATCTAACACCTTTTCCATCAGGTTGTTCCACTGGATCTGGGTACGTTTGTTGATTTGGGAACAGCGAATCACTTTCTGATGAAGGCGCACCAGGGACTTTTCTGTGATCAAGTCAACAGTTTTGTCAAAATCCTCATAATCGTCCATGCTTGGCTGCACTGACTTCTGAATATAATCTGGACACTACAAACCAGAGCAAAATAGAATGTGAAACATTCTAACACACCGGTCCTCCTTGTGGTACATACAAGCATTTTAATGTCCATTTAAAATCCCTATGACAGTTGTAACATAGTTTTTTGTTTTGTTAATATTTCATTCAAATATTGTTACGCCTGTTGTAGTGATTTTAAATGGACATTAAAGTGCTTGTATGTACCACAAGGAGGAATATATGAAAAAGAATAAGGAGGTCATATATGAAGATGCTGACAGACAAAGAATAACCTTAGATGCATGGCTTACATATACCTGTATTCCATTTTGCATATCTCAGTTAGATAAACAACAAACTAGTTAGAAGTAAAAAAAAGACACTCTCAAAAAATACTTGTAAGTATTCAGTAATAGGAACCACAAATAAAGAACATTAAATACAGCCTGATTCACTGAACACACAAGTAAATGGCAACAGGTCCTGATGTTAGAGTCAAAAAGTGAAAGGATTTAAGGTAAAAATAAGAATGCAGGAACATAAAACAGCAGTAGATAACATCACCTACCTTAGATAGAATAGTCTCCATGTTTTTGCTCATCGGATGGTTGTACCTAATTCTTTCAGCATATCTTTTGATCTCCTGCACAATAACAGTATGTATTAATTTACTAAAACACTGTGCAGGGTTAATGATGAAGAAATCAGCTGGATGCATGTGAACGGATAACTTTTTCATAAATAAATAAATGAGGACGTTTGACCAAATGACCAGGATTCAATACATAAATTATCCCGTCTTGAACAATTTCTCAGAAGTGCACAAGAAGTGGTTCCATATTTTCAGAAAGGTTAGTTTGGGGAGTTTTTGTTAATAAATGGGCATTTTTGGACAATGGTGGATTAATCCACATTAAATTCACAAACACCTACAGGCTTCCATATAATTGCACAACTGCATAATTTAAAACACAATTTCACTACTCACCTCAAGAATATCTTCAAGAGATTCTTCAGCCTCTGACTTGTCAGTGCTGAGTTTTGCAATCTTGAAGTAGGTTCGAGAGAGTTGGTAACCTCTCTTTGAACTGTTCCAGAAATTGCGTGGCACCTCCACCAATCCATACCCCAGCATAAGCACCAGGACAAACAATCCCCATGTGTTGCTGGCAGTGGCACCAATGACCTTCAACTTCTCACTGTCAATAACACATAACAGTCATCGTCTTATTCTCCATGTTCATTGTGTCTTCTTCAGTTTTCTTCCCCCGATTTTATCCCACATGGATTTAAGTAGGATTTCAACTCAGTGCTAGAGCCAGGAAATTTTACATAAAACCATAGCATGACCAAAACAGGGAATATTTTGACAGTTTCAAATCAGAGCTATTTAATCTCATAAAATATGTCATTCTTATGAAATAATGATGCTTATCTTTTTCCCTTTAGTGAGTTTAGTGATCTTCCCACTGACACAAAAAGATGTGAATACTCAAATTTCACATTAACAGCTGAACGACTAAATTCCTATTAGATAACTTCTACTGATACTTGGTGAGATCTTATTTTTGTTTAATCAAGACAGTCTGCCCCTGTATATTAAAAATGAAAATTTCAATATGCCAAAATGTCAAGCAACCCTAAGTTCAATTAATTTGTTTCCTCTGCAAGCTACTTACGCATCTATGTCAATGTCTGGCCTGATGGCCACATAGATAAGACACACTCCAAAGATGAGAAGGTAGGTGCCATAGTAGATGGCGTTGGCAATGAGAGCTGACTTGATCTTCCCTACGACTGTGAAGTCTCCAGCATTGGAGTACGACTGCATCATTGGAAGGATCAGCCTGAAACAAACCAGATTCCCAGGTATTCAGAGGTCATCATAAAGAATATGTCACCTTGTCAAGTCAAACGGATATGATTTTGAAGGTCCAAAACAAGCCTAATTTAACCAAGAATATGGCTGTAATATTAGAACAATCATCCCATGGAAAGACTGCAAGATTACACAACAAACCATTCTATTATAAAGCTGCACTCTCACCCATGATGTAGTTGCTGTAGAGCAACAAGTACCTCATGATGTAACTGTAGCTATTCCATCATACATAGATGGCACCTTGAATTATGAGTTGAGTGACATATTCGTAAGGCATTACAAATGACTTAATTTGTTATTCACTTATTACTTGCCATAAATGAGTCTTGGAAGGAGACAAAACAAGAGACTGTGACAGAAAAATCCACTTTACATGACATGTATTTACATGTTTTGATCAACAGTTTCCAACATCCCATCAATACACAGCCATTTAAAACAACACCCCCTTGTCACAGTCCAATGACACAAAATAAACCAACTCACCAAACTAGACCACCAGATCTGTTTGGATTCCCAATCTTACCATTGTAACCCCATGGGTCCATATCTATTCAGGCATCTCTATGCCTTCACTAATGTCAGCTAATTATGTTTATTCTCCTACCATGTGAGGACCTGAGACGTCCAGTACACTACACGCCACAATGCTGGGAGAACGTGGTCAGGAACATGGCTCAGCGGCGCCTGACAGTGCACCAACAGCGGTGTGGATGTCGATGACCCATCTGACTTATTTGTGCCATTATCAGAGGCAGTCGTTGGTGCTGGTGCTGTTGTCACTGTCAGTGATGTTGATGACACATTGTTTGATTCTGTGGTTGTTGATGTTGTTAACACAGCGGGTGTGTTTTGATGGACACACTGACGGTAAAACGTCTAGAACAGAAATAGAACCATCACTACATAATTCTAAAACTAAACCATTTCTTACATTCATCCTAAAATTCAGTTGATAATGTTATGGAAGACAATATTGTATTTTTGAAAGCAAAAATTTACACTAACTCATCCATGTTCATGATTTTCCAACAGATGTGTAAGAAAATGTCATCTCACTGCACACTCACCTGTGTAAGTACAGTGAAACCTTTACTAACCAGCACCCCATGGAATCAAAATAAAATATTGATTTAGGCAAAGTGCTGGACTAGACAGTGACAGTCACAGTAAATGCAATCCTAGTTTTTATAAAGCATAACTGCAGCAATTCTATGTGTGTTTGAATCCACTAGATTGTCCTTCTCATACCCATGCTGGTATAGACAGTGCTAATTACATTTAAAACTGCTTGTTGGGACTGGAAAGTCATGCCAGAATACAGAATAGACAGGTGCTGGATTAGACAATGTCTTAATGATCATAATAACGTAAAACAAAAATTTCATGGCAGATTAGGCAGGTGCATGTCTTGGCAGGTTTCACTGTAGTCAAGCATTTAAAATATTCACATAAAGACTGGCATGGCAGAGTTTGGTGTTGATATTGAAATATTTTCTTCAGAAATACTGAACGGATGTCTCCACCTTTCAGAAAGAAAATTATGGAAAGAGAATAACCTATGTCTATCTTCAAAACACTAAAATGTTATAATCTGAACAAAATACAAAATCAGTATGGCACAATCACCATACAAAGAATTGGTTGATTGGTTATCTCTTTTTATGCCACACTCAGCAGTATTCCAGCTATATGGAGGTCTGTAAATATTCTAGTCTGGATCAGACAATCCAATGATAAACAGCATGAGCATCGATCTATGCAATTTAAATACAATGACACGTGTAAACCATGTCAGTGAGTCTGACAAGTCCAAGTAATAGCCATAAACTGGGTTACAATATGACTCCTATGGCTAATATGTTATAAGTCAGATTTGAATTGCTTGAACAAATAGACCTTTCATCATTAGTGGAACAATTTTATGATGTTACAAGCATTAGAGTCTATTAAGACCAGTGCTCTTATTGCATCTGAGAAGACATTTATGAGGCACAATGAATGATAGACAAAGAAGGAGTGAGTTTGTTTTTCAGTAACCCATGCTTGTCATACGAGGCGACTAACAGGATTGGGTGGTCAGGCTAGCTAGCTGACGTATGTTATCATATCCCAGTTGTGTAGATGCTTGTGCTGTTGATCACTGGACTGTTAGTCCAAATTTGATTATTTCAATATTTACAAACTGCCACCATAGAGCTCAAATATTTCTGAGTGTAGCATAAACCTAAACTCACAGACTCACTCATTTCAACCAAAAGGTGTGGTTACATATGGGTCTTGGGTAATATCCTAGTATAACTGAGATATAGTGCTTCACACCGCAAGCAGTGAGAACATGTAATAAAGCAAACACTGGTTACACTAGGACACCTTGAAGCATTAATGTGAAATATACTTACTGATGATACATCCAAAGGTATGATAAATATTATCATAAATGAAAAATACCAGGCAATGAATGTTGCAAGGGTGACCAACACATGTTGTTTTCTAAGGTCACCATAGCGATGAAGCACAAATGCTGCAAGCAGACAAGTGCAGATTATCTCCACCACCAGAGGGCCTGCACTCATTGTAGTAGGTGGTGTCACTCAACTCATTCTGTGAACAATCTGAAAATGTATTAATAGGAATGATTATCTAGACCCATACACAGGTCAATACTCAACTTCAAATCTGAAGTACCGATCAGTGTAAAAGTCTCCTATTTGAAATTTACAATTTTCCAGTTTATATTCTTTTAGCAATGACTAATGTTACGGCTCTTTTAAAGTAAGTTGCATTTTTCTATGTCAAGAGGTCTATCATAACTTTCAACTAATATTGTTTTTTTTGCTTTCAGGTGACATCATGTGAGGGGCTGATTGGTAAATATCACCTCACTATTATTTACAGCAATCAAAAACATATTACCTCTACTGTCACAATGAAACATATCTCAAATACAAAAAATTAATATACATGTAACTGAATACAATGCCTACTGAAAAATCACAGGTGTTGCCATTTCATTTCTTCAAGTCACAATGAAAGCTTCACACAGTGACAGCCCATGCATGGAGCTCTAGGCTAAAACTGCAATTAGTTACAGCTCCCTACTGTGCCAGGGTGCCTAAAACTAGGAGTTCAGATTCCACTGACTGTTCAGATTCCAATGACTGCCACAACACCAAATATTCTCTGCCACACTATCAAAATTAAGATTAAAACAAATAAAAATTCTGTAATCCTCAGAGAAAGAGGTCACTTTGCTGTATTTCCATTTGTCTGCCAAACACAAAGCAATTTAATGAACACAGACAAATGAGAAATTATATGTGAAATCTGTTGCAACATTTACCCATAATGGGGCTCCCAAAGAGTTAAATCTATCAATGTATCAATGTACTGTAAACTGTCTTATTTCCGCGCCTTTAAATTTGCGCGAGTGATGGTCACTAAATCTTTTCGCGCCTTGTTATTTTTGCAAGGTGATCTTGTTATAGGGGCATCTCTGAATGTTTTTACACGACACGCAGGTGCGCGACCATTGAGCTGTAATAAAATAAACAGATTTGCGAAGTGATCTAACAACAAATTAATTTAATTGATTTCAGAATTAATCCTTTTTAATTAGGCGTTAGAGCAATGAAAATAGAACGTGATTGAGCCGTGTTAATCCAGTTTAGCCCAGCGGTGCCATGTGATTGAGCAATGACACCTGTATCGCTTTTGTGTTGTTGACTTACCTGAATAGAGTGTATGATATATCTATATTATCGCATGTTTTTATTCTGATGCGAAGTTCGCAAGAATTAAACGGTCGCAAAAATATGGCTGTTTACAGTATGTCATATTGGGTTGGTTTTTGTTCAAAATTCTTGTTTTTGCGACTTGCATTGATGGCAGAAATAAAACCAGAGAGGATTAACACTGATTAAGAATATCATAGGTCGAAGGGAGTTTGACTGGATGATTGATTGTAAAATGTGATTTATCCAACTGTCAAATACATAAAAACAAAACAGGAATATACCAGCCTTGCAATTGTATGACATAAATATATACAGTAACTAAAATTAAAAGATATATCTATAACAGAACATTGTTCTTCGTAAATCAAAACTATCACATTTCTTCTCCTCCTGTCTGTGTATACCACTGGTTTAGAATATTGGACACTTTTTCACAGAATAATTGTTACATCATGGCAATAACAACAGATAACATGAATGTCTAGTCGGGCTGGTATTGGTTACCAAAATACCCAGGTCAGGTACAACCAGTGCAGTCAGTATAATATTCCACAAATACAGGCCCCCCTAAGTAATTGAAGGAATTACAGCAAATTTGAAGGAATTGCATCTCAAATGTAAACAAACGCAGCCCACTCGCGAAACAATTGCAACCATATCGGCAATTTAGCGGTAATAACTGAAACACATCGGCCATATCGGAAGCAATGTTGGTAATACTTGAAACACACTCTGCCGTCTAAAGAGATTTTTCGGCTCACATCCATGATTTGTCGGTCGCGAACGGAAACTCATGCAGCAAAACATGGCGTCGTTGGAAGAAGCACCCGTCTCGGTGAGTTTTGTTTTCAGTTCCTACTATTACATTTTTATACTTATCCATCTTTGACCATCCTTGTTGAATGCGTTTAGGTATGAGGTGTTGTTGGAGCTACAGCTTATTTTTTTAGGAAAAGACTGTCACTGCAGAAGAGTGTCACAAGTCATGCCCCTGGAGGTTTAGATGTAAACAAAACTCACGGAGACGGGTGCTTCTTCCAACGATGCCATGTTTTGCTGCGTGAATTTCCGTTCGTGACCGACAAATCATGGATGTGAGCCGAAAAATCTCCGAAGACGGCAGAGTGTGTTTCAAGTATTACCGACATTGCTTCCGAAATGGCCGATGTGTTTCAGTTATTACCGCTAAATTGCCGATATGGCTGCAATTGTTTCTCGAGTGGGCTGTGTTTGTTTACATTTGAGATGCATTTCCTTCAAATTTGCTGTAATTCCTTCAATTACTTAGGGGGGCCTGAAATAGAGTAATGAGTAATATTTTCTTCAAATTAATATGAACATACATTCATACAAAAACACAGACATGTAACATACATCCATACTGGTTAACATAATTTTAATTTGCACACATAATAACAATGATAATAATTCTCCATTCCATGGAGGTATGACCAAAGCGCAATAAGACAAAAGAGCTCTACAGGGTTATAGTCACGTGACTTATCACATCATAATACAGTATGTTTATTGCCTGTTACGTTATTGTCTTGCAACTTCTGAATCATATGTTTGCAGGCACTGTGATTAGTGAGCCGTTTGTCGCCAGTGACGTGTGCTCCACTTGTCTTTATCGAGTCAAATTTATTTTACCTTTCCTTGAAATCTCATATCAATAGACACAGTGTGTGAAAAATTGCTTGCTTGCAATGTTTTGTATTTGATAGCATTTCATTGGTTTGTTCTCGTGGTAGCAAGACTGAACATTCGTAGTAAATCTGTAGTAAAAAGTTGTGAATGAATAAAGTAGTTCCACATTCCAATGGGGTCATGGAGGTCATGGTCGGATAACTGACCAAAGAAATTCATTTTAGGGTTTATTGCACGTGTGCAACATATGATTTTTATGTACTCAGTTATGTTTCACTGCATGGATAATACAGTATGTTTATTTCCTGTTTACATACAAACACACCTTGTAGTTAATCAGTAAGATTTAAGAACAGACATTCACACATACATCATCAAATACATACATGCTGGCATAAGGAAACAACATTTGTTTATTCATACTTATTGTAAACATTCATTCTTTCTAAATGACAATGTCCATCCATTGCACTTGTGCCTACTTGTTACATGTCAAAGTTCCGCAATGCTATGAATGGAAAAGGAGAGAATTTTGCAGTTTGGATGACACAAGAGTTTTATCTCCATTCATACTATTTCATCCGAAGATTAACAGAGGTAACACTAATTGATTCAACCATACATATCGTGCTTAATTTGGGGGCTTTTAGTTATTTTTGTGCGACCTCTTGTAATCATTTTGTTAGGCCTTTTAAATAATTCTAGTGTATAAATATTATTTGGGATGGAGGAACAGGAGGAACTCTCAACAACGCTTCTTACTTCTCTAAGACCTGCTGAGTACAAGGCACATGATCTATATGATAAGAATCTACTAGTCCCTAGTTATTTTCACAAAACAGTACTTGATCCCAAACATTCCCCCAATGTTTAGCCCCTTCTTCTATCTGCTTTGGCTGATTTGATCAGTACAGAAAAAGCATTATCGTGATGATAGAAACATTGTGAGATCAATAGGTTTTCGGATGGCAGTGCTTACATGGGCAATAATGAGGTTTGTGTAGCACATGATACATTGAACACCCTTGATAAATTCTTGAAAGATGGTTTGTGTTCAGGATAGGATTATCTTTTACAAAATAGTGAGATGATTTACAGTGGTTCATATGAGTAGGAACATAAAAACGAATGTTTCTTAAGCGTTTGAAAATCACGGAGATTAATCGATTCAAAGCGTGCATCAAACAATATTGAAAGCATTGATTCGGGGACGTAACTAAAGTATGGGTTTTACATAGCATCACTTCTCGTCAACGCAATTGCCAATTTCAATTGGAAATAACAATTACTCCTGGAACCATTCCAATTAGACGGACATTCACATTTACCTATTTTTGACACTGGTGACGTTAGTTGTCACCTGCTGTTTCCACCTTATTCAAATTATTTTAATCACTATATCATAATTAACGCCATAATTTATTAAATGCTACGAAAACATAATTACGTGTACATATAAAATCCCGAGAAGCAGCTTACAACCATACCTGTCAATGATTTGGATTTCTAAATGAAGCTGTCTGCAACATGTAAATGGTTACGTCAATGACCTATGGAGTTATTGCCCTTGATTATATTACTTTCTATACAACAACTTGGTATGTCAAATGCCGCTTGGTTTGTGTACAGGATATCAGTTCTTGAAACTACCCTTTTCCAATGCAGCAAATTTTATCTCTTTATTTTAGTAATATTGTACTTGGAGAGTCCGGACTGTATCTACTGTAATTTTTCAAGTGATACTATTTATGTTGAAAAGTCATGAGTGTTCAGGAAGAATACATTCATGTCAATTAAATGACGGAATGCATGAGTCTCAAGAGAAAAGAGAGATAATACTCTCGTGTCATCCAAACTGCAAAAATCTCTCCTTTTCTATTCATAGCATTAACATGAAGTTTATGAATTTACTATTTGCGTTTGTGATAAAGAGCATTACGCACAATATCGACTCGCTGCTATAGATACCATAAAAAGTTGGCAAGTTGGTGGAAATAGGATTTAAGTTTGTACATTTATTTTCTTTGAGCTCTTTGATGTCATGAAAACAAACACTTTAATCTCCTTAAAAATCGTGTTAATGGTTACCGTTACTCTACCTATGAAATAATTATGATAATTAAATATGGTATCATTCTATTTGACATTTTAAGGTTGTATTTATTGTCGGATCCCCATGTTAAGAGCAATCTGCAATGACATGTTACTGTTCCAACAATACCTAGTATGTTCATCCAGCTTAGAATTAACATTGAATTACGGTTTTGAATCAAATATTAAACCATTTGTTTCCTAGCACTGGTGTAAGCATGTACCATAGTTCCGTATCACAAAAGGCCTCTATTCGTTTGTTTTTTGTTATTGTTCCTACTTTTGTATAACATGTCCGGTTAAAAGATTCCAGGTTATTTGTTACTTCCTGTAGACGGCGCTGTATTTCCGGTTCCAAGGAGGAACATTTCACAAATTATGATTGCTGTTGCACAGTAATAAGTAGTTTTCGAAATGTCTTTTATGACGCCGGGAAACTACCAGTTTAGCAAGAAAACAGCATCACGAATTTTAAATTTTGTAAGTTAACCGTATCGTTTGGTGTGTTCACAGCTTTCCTTAAACTTTTGACTGTTCACGAAAGTTACAATGCATGTTCGGACAGGAAGGGAATATGGCAGACGAACATATAATAGTGACACTTACACGGCACCAATAGTGATCCAAGTTGTAAGAAGTCAGGTGCATTGTTCCTCTTTGTCTGTCGGTCTCTCCTAGTTGCATGACATGTTTAGGAACTCAACAATGTTTCCTCCGTTCAACATGGTCCGTTAATCAACCAGTAGTGAGGATGGTGGTTGTGAAAATGTCTTCACCACTCACTTATCGATTTGTTTAGGGTTTAGTATTAGGCTGTAGGGGGTGATGATGATGGGAGGGGAAGGGGGTTTCATCAGTTTTGTACACAAGTACTTAGAAGTGTGTGTGTGTGTGTGTGTATGTGTGTATGTGTGTGTGTGGAGGGCGGGGGGGGGAGGTGTTCAGCAATTCTGGAGAGGGCATTAAAGGGGCACTGATGCGGAGCAATTTCCGTGGACTGGTGTAAACTTTTGTTATTGTTTTTCTCCCGTGAGTACCCGGATGATATCCCAGAATTCGTGACTGGTTCGTGACCTCTGCTGCGCATTCCGTAAGCGCAATTGATAGTTTAATAATAGACAGATCAACTTAGGTGAAGTCATTTTTACTTCATTACAAATGTATTATGAAAACAAATGAAACACTTTGAAGGTTAATCATCTGCCAGTGGTAGAAATGGTAAAAAACTAACAGGACGGAAAAATAACGAAGCCAATGTACGTCTCTATATTTTGTCTCATAACACTAATTAGTTTAGTCATAATTGTATGATTCTGAAAATTAATAAAAGAACACACGATCTGCTTATACTCATAGTAAATTTCTAACATAACAGCAACATTTATACATTGTATAGATTGCCAATGTGGATTCTATTTCACACACATACCCGATTTAGTGTGTGTTTTCTTTGTCATACAGATTCTTCTGAATGCTACAACAAATAAATCAAAACAAAATGCAAATAATGAATGTAAAACAGACTAATTTTATAGCAACAATGTCAGGCTACTACCTTGTTCAGGAATGTATCCATCAATATCCACGTAAAAGAAATCGTATTCCATTCATCTGCAGCTGGTAAATAATCCTTCTCTATGTCGCGTGTCTTACAACTGTCTAGTTTGCAAAAAAGTAACACATCGTTTCACGTCTTTCGTTGGTGAAAACCAGATAAACCTCTCATTGGTCTCCCAAGATAGCACACCTGGCAAACTAATTGTAAGATGTCCACTATTCTAAGTAATTTAGTTAACCAATAATGAGCAATCAATCAATCAACGCAAGGGTGGTTAATTCTTTGAAGGGAGGATGTTGTTTTTGCACTCACACTTTACGACAGGGTGTAGTCATCTACACACACTGCCTTTTGACAAATCCGCTAGAAGATAAAAGTAATTAATCAATCAGTGTGTTATCGGTTAATCCTTTGATCGATGATTGTTTTTGTAACTCAGCTGATAAACCCTCTTGCATCACTTACATGCACGTATTACATAACATACAATACATTTGCCATTACAGACCTTAATTTATAATGTTGAGTATTTACTCCAGACAGGAGAAATGCCAAATGGCAATCTTTGTTGAGTAACCGAAGTGGTGTTACTACTAATTATACCTGTTATAAATTCATTAATTGACCATCCAAAGAATGATGACAAATAACACGTGTAGCTTTACACATCAAACCCGAGTTACAGCAAGGAAGATGTAATCTCTGTGTTGCATGCAGCCTGAAAACACTTATGGGCCGAAACTGTTTTGAGGATACCAACGGAATTTCGTTACATAAGGAATACACACATCCATTTGCTGTGTACTTGGGTAAATAGGTGAAATAAGGGTTTTTTTACGTAAGAAAATTTTCAGATTTCTCTACCAAAGGCAAAGTCATCGTTTTTTGTTTACGAATTCAAATAAATCAACTCTGTGTTTTTATTATCATAAATAATAAACCATTGTAGCTACCATAGCTACCAAAATTTACGTGTGATATTTGCTATCACAGCTGAACCAACACTCAAAACTACCTACATATATAAAGCTTTGCAATCTTCCATACTGAAACAAATGGCTTGCTACGTGCCTGTAGACATCATATTTTCATGTAACATGATTAAATATCGAGGTTAAAAACACTGAAATAGGATCAAATTGGATCAGTAAGTATACCATCCAAGCATCCGAAAAGAACTACACTGCTGGGATATTTGGTTACGATCAGACAAGGGATACCATGGATATTTTTAAACAAATGGCATATGATGGGCATCCGGCCACCTGACTGTTTAGGTGAAGAAATTCTGCTAATATGGACAGGAGCCCAGTTCCTTTGTCCGTCACGGTCGAAGGAGCGGGCGCTGACCAATTTGCGGTTTGGTTTCGTAATTCGACCGTTGGCGAGAAACATTATTCGCTCCGCATCAGTGCCCCTTTAATCTTGTGACAAGCAAATATTGAGGTGTGGGTGGGTGGAAGGCAGGGAGGGGGGTGGCTGTTGAGGTTGGGGATGGAGGAGAGTAAGGGTTGGGGAATCCTTCACATTGTACATGCTTCTCCTTAAAAGTCCTCACCTTATATTTATATGATATATTTAATATATTTCTGTGTTTCATGTTAGCTTAGCAGGCATAAATATTTCCTTTTTAGACCCTATACCTTTAGCACATTTAGAATTCAACACCACAAAGTTTACATAACAGTTGCAAAACACAACAGTGACCACAGCCAAGCAGCAAAGTTGCATTGGTCAGTAAGCATGTTGTGTATCATAAGCTTATGCATTCTTCGCTTCTTTCTAACACCATCATGTAATGACACTGCAGGTATCAATTTGGCTGTAGCCGAATTTCCCACTGCAAGTACGTGGCAGTGAAGCAGGCGCTGATGAAAATCAAATAGTACACTTTGGTCTGAACTGAGATTTGCTTAAAGTGAGTTGACCATGATGGCTGTTAGTCTCTACAGCTATTACCAGAAAAAACAATCACATGATTGTTAGTCCCTAATAATAATATTCAGTGCACTAGTGGAAACAACTGTTGCTGCCCTAGCAGTAAGAATTTCCTCCTCTTTATGTGTATTCATTTATCTGTTTTCCTACTTCAGGTATTATTTCTGATAGTTGCACTAGCCTGGACTTATGTGATCCTTGCCGGACGCCATGCATCTATCCACTACTTGAGGCAGTTGAGATGAAATGTGAACAAACAAAGACGAGGCATGGAAGTGATTAATGAGAGCAAGTCCATGCTTAGTAACTTTGAGGTTCTTAGTTTGCTTACAGACATTCAAACTGGCAAAGGACAGCGCAAGCCCAACAAACACCAGCAGAATCTGGCAACAATAACATACGAAGCAGTGAAATATTTAGAAGGGACACCATGTAAACTTCAAGATGCTGAAAGTATTCAGAAGTTCATGGATGCCATTAAGCCCTTTAAGTTAACAAGAGCTGAAAAGCTTCAGTTGCTCAATCACCGTCCATCAACAGCTGTTGAGATTCAGATTATGATAGAAGAAAGTGAGGAGAGGTTAACAGAGGACCAGATTTATGAATTGTTAGACCTTCTTGCTAAATATCTGCCATCTGACAAAGAGGAAGAAATGGAGCAAGATGAAGAAGATGGGGATGGAGAAATGGAGGAAGAAGAAGAAAGTTAGCAGCGGGAGAATCTGGATGGGGGAAAAGACAGTTTTGTAGAGTTTGAAATAGAAAGTGAAAGTGATAATGACTTTGTCATGATTGTAACAGTGAAAGCTTTACATATAGAGATTTAAACACCAGAGCATCACATCGTCAGGACAGCAGGACTAACTTTGATTTACAACTCTGCTTTTAACATTACTGGTGTAGATGTTTATAACTCTGTAGTTTTAGCATGTTCATGAATTACACCGTATCTATGTAGCATGAATAATCTTCTCACAAAATCTTTATTCATCAATTATAAGGAAATACATATATCATCTCCAAGGAATAGTTAAGTCTTATGTGGATGTTAAAATGGTTAGAACAAGTGTAATCCTAACAATATCCATCAGTAATGCACAGTTTCAAGCCTGATTCTGGAAAAGTCTGGTATGTCATTTCCTGATGTCCAACAATCAATACGTTAACAAAGAATGTGTTTTTGAGACAGTAGTTTCTGTCTGAAAATTTGTAACCATGGTAAACATTAGCATTATTATCTACTTTCACAAGACACGATACTATCATCATTATCATGAAAATGAAAATTTTTACAATTCACTTGTATATACTTGAGTGCTACCTAAATGATAATGTAAGGTTTTACGACTTTGTCATGTTAGTTAGAAAGTGTTCTGAGTTTTGAGAAAAACTGTGCGTGTTATGTATACATATTCTGTCATCATCAGGCTTCATTCTCATTGCAGGGCCAGAAAACCACAATATATTCTTAGTTGCAAAACATATTTGTATATTTCTGCAGTTACCTAGACTGTTAAGCAGAGCGTATTATATTCACATGTGAATCTTTTACTCCATCACATTTCTCTGTATGAAGATGTGGCAGACATTCTCAGTTGTCAGTTGGATTTCTTTACAGCTTTTAGATAAATTCCCACAGTAAATCAGGCCTTTGAGGCAGTATATCATATTTCTGTATCTTTACTTGCTAGTTCTAAATATTAATAATACACATATTTTGTTTAGATGGTAGTTCACGCATTCACGCAGTGTTCATCAGACAAGATCATTTATGGAGGGATTTTCAGCTGTTCAGAACTGATGGCTATACGCTAGACATAAGCTGATACAAAATATTATCAAAAATGAATCTCCAAGCTTCACCCTTATCAAATTTAATGTTTTGTTTAATTGTTTTTCCTTGTCAACACCCCTAGAGGTAGGTGCCAAAGTTAGAGAAATATACTTAGAAAATGAGACTGGTCCCATTGAAATCTCTTCAAATAGAAATTTGCTGTTGCAGTGTTTGTAAACGGAGTGGTGATGATGTTTCAGTATTCAGGAAACTCTGCCATGACACTTAAACTTTCCATTCTTGTTTACAACAATTGAAACTGTTCAGTCTTAATCATTCCAGCCTGACTGATTATGGAAGAATGAAACCTGTTAGCATGTTTTGATTTATAAGATGAACAGGTTGCAAGAACAGGCATTAAGCATTTATTTATCTAATGTAAGGCATGATTGTTAAAATTGACGTAGGGTAATTTGACTGTAAATGAATCTGCTGCCTAAGTATCATTGTTTGAAAGTGATGATAATCTTTTCATGCTTGTTACATTGCTCATTGTTTCCCAGTTCACTGAATGGTTTCAGCATTAAATGCATAAATTTGGATATTTGTTGAGTCCTGTTATGTCTATTTGTCAATTTGTAGTCTTTCCCAGCACAGTTGAAAAAATGCTCGGTATTGTTCAGACTGAAAATTCTGACAGTACTCTTTGTTTAGAGATCTTTCATGTGTACCCCCTGTGCAGTTGCACTGTACTTCATGGACAAGGGAATGTTGATCAAGTTTTCTGGTGGCTAAGTCTGATGTTATCTTTGTTCTTCATAGGAATACCTGTATGAACCAATTCCAAGGTTCTTGTCTCTGACATAATTAACCCAGAAGCATGTGGACATAGTTGTCTCCCTTAGACATTCCTCAACCATGTTTGTGGTACAGCTGAGAGCAACTACTGACAAACAGGGATAAGTTGAGCATCGACCTGACAGTTGACCCATAATGGCATGTGTGAATGCAGGCCCCTGGCACTTGTCTTTGTGTGCGAAAGGGCCCCAGGTAATGCAATGGGTTTTCTTGATACAGTTGAGTCCTTTTGATACTCACTGAAGTGATCCTGGAATGAAAGGTCGTTACCATACAAAAATCAACATACACATTTGGTTCAAATTACACCTCTGATCTTGAAGGAAACAGAAAGTATTGTATCTCTAAAATATACCCCGGATGTTAGACCCTAACAAAAGCAACACATGCCCACTTCTACTGAAGAATGATTTGTGATCGATATGATCAACAATCTTGGACTTAACTGAAACCCCTTGACCTCACATCCCCAAGCTATTGAGTGTTGTGTATCAGTCAAACCGACCAACCTGTTGGAAAAGCCCGCACCAGTGGACAAAACATGTCAGGTAGAAATTAAGGATGGGTTTCTTTGTGTTTATATTCCTACTTGCTGAAGTAATACAACAGACATTGCTACATAACATATGACTGGTTGATACATTCATGACTATCACAAGCATCATGGTCATCTATCCATGATGGTCAGACAAACCAAACTTAACAGGATAAATCAAATGAACCCTGACTGCCTGCCTTATCAAAAGAGGGAATTCCAGTCAGTTTCAGAAACCAGACGAACACTTTTGAATATTGAACTGCGACCATAAACAGTGCCCCTAAAGTTCGGTGCACAAAAAAAATGAAAATACCCAAAAGAAATATTTCTGTCTTTGTAAGAAGTGTATGAAATGCCGGGATAATTTCTGTATTGCAAATTATGCACAGCATAGTAGCGCCAGTATTTAGAATTCGGAACTGCCTTTGGGTTTTCCTCTTCCCCAAAGATGGCATGGGATCATGTAAGTGAAATGCTGTTCAAAGCTCCTCTTGACTAACCTCACATGTCTTTAGGCGTTTTGATAAATACTTGTGAAAACACATACTGATTGTTATCAGGAAGAATGTTCATTAAAAAGAAATATCAAGAAGCAGATATTTGTTTCATTCTCTTGTGCATTTTGTTTTTGCAAATATAAGTGTGATGAATCATGTCCAGACTGTGAATGAAATTATTCTGCGAAACTGACGAACTTAGCAAAAATTAAAGAAAGTTGAAAACGAATAATGTATGTTTGCCTTTAACGATAAGGTGTTTATATGGACAATAAGGAAATGTACACTGTAGAACGTGTGACTCGCACATGCGAAGTTTGGCTCTTGTATCTGTAACATTATCTGAAATTAACACATTTGATGGAACAAGGAAATTCATTTCAAAGTCAGTCTATGAGGGGTTTGGTTGTTGTTGCTGTTGTTGTTGTTGTTGTTGTTGTGGGTTTTTCGATCACATTTGTATTTGAAGGGTATTACGGTAAAATACTGAGCGACAATGATAGTGAAAAACAAATCAGTTAAGTAATGGCTTGCTTTGTAACTACCAGTATTCAATGGCAACAATTACTTGACCAGCAGATCAGATTGGTCATCTTCTTTACACCCTGAAGATACTGTGACCCTGACCCTTACGTGGAGGAACATATTTAGTTCGTACTCCAAACCATTGGTGTTCTTAGACATACATCGAAATCAGACCATACGTGCATTTTCCCTAAAATTCTAACCTTTGAGCCCATGGGTTTACTTTTACACGGCTTTCAGTAACGTTCCAGCAATAACACTGAATACCAGAAATGGGCGTCAGGCATTGTACCCATGTAGGGCATTAAACCAGTGTCTTCGGCCTGACGAGCTAACGCTTTAACCTCTAAGCTACCCTACCCTACCCCCACTACTAAAAAATAATATCATTTTGATTTACAGTATAATAGCCCCATTTTTCAGTATTTGTCCATATCTGCCCCTGACCGCAGACCCCAACGCATCATCGTTGGGAGAACGCTATCCTTGAAGTGAGATTCTAAGGATGGGAAAGTGTAGCCACTTGGTGCAAGGTTGGGACTGTAGCGTTTTTATTCATAAGAGTCTCACTCCTTTTGAATTTGAAATCATTTCAGGATTTGTCAATTAGCAGGGCCCTCTGCACTACAATACGTCCCAGAAACCTGTTTTTGCGTGTTCGAAGCCCAATGTTTCTCTGTTTGTCCGGACCACAGCTGTGCTTGTTGTTTCTACTAAAGTGGTGAAACAGCTTGTCCCTGCATCACCAGGGTCTCCCTCTATATCACGGTCACTCTGCGTGATAGCAATGCAATGTTATTCTCAATGGTGGTAAACCCAGCTAACCCACCCATTTAGCCATCACGGAATTGACTGACACAAGTATTGGTATCCCATTTGCGTAGATTGATGCTCATGTTGTTGGTCACTGGATTCTCTGGTCGGGCACATTTTACAGACAGCTGCCATATAGCCTGAATATTGACGATTGCCACGTTAATAAGGCATCAATCAACCAACAAACAAACCAAACATCTAGTCATCTAGTTGTCACCCTATGATACTTAGTATCATTTTGGATCCTATGGCAACCATCCTGTCCCGCGAACAATACATTCATTAAAACCATAAGGACAAGATAATTGTTTCCCGGTATTTCTGCAACAAGTTGTTTACAAAATAATCTAAACATAATCCCCACCCCTATTCCACTTGCAAGATCATATGTTATGCCTGCATATTTATATAAGTCTGGTATAATGGAATTTGCTCATAATTGAAAATTTACTTGTCATTATAAAATTAAAAATGTGTCTTCATAGTGATATAGATAATAGTTTGTCTTACTTTACAATATTCTTCATACAAGACGACACATCGGTTAACATAGGCGTTAGAGTAGCGTAAATGCAATGTCTGGCTGTCACAACCGCTTCTTGTCAGGGTGAGTACATGCAAAATATAACGTTAGCCCAGGAGGAGAATTTCAAAAGGAGCCCAGAAATAGGATTTCGTAGCCACCCAAGTACTGATTTGGTTTGACACTATTTTCAGTTAGTATGATGTCTTGGGCTCATGAAAAGGCCTGTAATACTCTCAGATTGTGGTATCAGTGGGGTATTTTTTTCATAGACCATTTTATGTGATGGGGATCTGTGAGCATTTTCATGACATTTGGTTTGCTACCCGACAGCATCTCAAAGTTAATGATGGATAGTTTTACTAGTATCAGTCTGATCACTTTCATTTTGACTTTTGTGAATTGGTAAAGGATGTTTAACTTTTTTTACATATTTTTACTTTTGAAAATAATCAAAATGGCCGCCATTTTGCCCGCCATCTTAAATTGTCGTGTGTTGCCTCTCGGCAGTTAAATTTACATAAAAATTAACACCGAATGTGTCCATTTACATCCAATGTTGATACTTTTGATGTTTTTCATACTTGTCTCTTCTAGAGTGGTGGCTTGGGCACAAAACAAGTAATTTCATATTACCCAGAATTCAAAATGGCTGCCAAGATGACCACCATTGTAGTTTTACTACTTATGCATAGCAGAGGACTAAGTTTGTACAGTTTCGAAAAAGAACAAAATTTCAACGGTATGGTTTATGAAAGCGTCATTTGCCTAAAATAGTTGATGAAATAACATCATCCAAAGTGTTAGAAAACTATGCTTCAAGGCCGATAACTGCGTCTAAGCTCTGGCTGTACAGGATCGAGGAAGCAGGGTACAGCTTTCGCATTAATATTTTTACAGGTTACTTTCTAAACGTATTGATATAAAACTCTTTTAATGTTGATAGGACTCTCTTGATTGAGAAATGACAACTTCGGTCTTGTTGTAGCTATTCAAAGTGGTCTGTCCGATAACTCTTAATCACTTTTGATACGTTCAGAAGCTTACAATTAACTCTTCTCTTCACTTTCTTTCATATCATTTGTAACATCATGTCAGAATTGGAGTCATCTACAAGCCAAAGCTGTTCGGGCAACAATCACCTGCCATACAAAAAGACAAGTCTCTGCACAGTGAATCAGTTCATCTGCATCTCTCTGCTGGCATGCTGACCTTTTGCATCTACAGTTAACCAATCCACGGGGAGCAGAATCTCTCGACATCAGAAAAGGGATAAGCTGACCATCACAAATGCTCCAACCAGGGCCAACTGGTCAAGGAATCTTCATGATTAGGTGTTTCCACACATGCACATTGTGGTTAACTCGCTCAATAAGACGTTTTAGACTGGTGGATGTTGGTGGGAGTTTTTGTCAATACTTCATCTACAAGCATTACTAGATTATTTGGTACGTACATTGCATTAGAAACCTGTCCACATGATGTAAAGGCGTGTTTCGTGAACATTGTGACCCTTTGGTTGTGAGGAGATTCTCATCCCTGGGCTTTATAGACTTTTTGGGAATCAACGTAAAAGAGGAGATTTTCAGTTTCAGGTTCAATCGATGTAAAGGTGACCAAAAGTTCGTCTTGGAAGAGTTCCGCTGACTGCATATGATGTTAATCCTTTTGTTCTGTTCAACATGCACGAAGCTGTGAATTATATTCTTTGAGACAACAACTCCACTTGCAATGTTCATAAGATACAGACGTGACACGTCATTCATTTGGAAGACTGAATGGATTTTCCCATCAATCCTGATTAGCACATTGACATTTCTAGTGTTCCTTCTACAATGGCTCATTCAGATGGAACATCAAGAAAGAACATCAAATGCGGTTTGTAAGAGGAACTTCAAACGAGCGTGTTTGGTCCTTCATTGCCTACTAGCAGAGGTGAGAATGCTGGCTCTTCATATAGTTAATGGCCTGGCAAAATTGCAAATGTGCAGAAAGGGAACTGTTTCAAAATTTGGAGACTTGGCTGATGCAGTGAGATAAATTCGGAATAGAACTGACTGCATTAGAACTGATGCTGTTTGGGACAGGTATGCCAAGCAAGAGTCGGTCGAAGTAGGGGAGCGAATCAAAGGTGATCGTCGACGGCACAAGAAGTCAAGATTGTTGGTAAAAACACACCACTCCCAAGACATTGGGACAAATCAGCGGTCCTCTCAACAAGTCTAGTCTTGTCGCACATACGAACGAACGATGGAGTTCTGTTGGTCCGGCCATGCTTACCTGCTGTTAGGCCCGAGGCACGCCAAGGTACATTTGTAGTTCTTAGGACGTCCTGACCCGTCTTAACAATAACTGTAAAAAGAGATTGAACGGGATAGAACGTGTAATGATTATATAAATTACAATGCTCGTTTGATCATAAATAGCTGTCAGTAAGTCTATCTCATCTGTGAACAATCCCCAGACAGTTGGTATTACGTATAAACAGGGAAGAAATGCGCCTTCACCCCATGTGAACGACGTTTTCAAGCAGTTCAAACCCGTCTTTAGTCAGTATATATCCGTTCTGGATTAGACCTACAACTTTCATAACATGCACTACCCAGCTCTAACTCTTTCTTAACTCAACCAGGTCGTATTCAGACACCTCTTCCCGTTCGCACTACATTCTCACGCTGATTCTAGCGTGTGCAGTGGTAATAGCAGACATGTCCTGGTTTGATTTCTGTAAGTACCCAGCCCATTCTATTTCCGTTATCAGTTTCAAGATGGAAACATCGACATCACCATGCTTCCACAGAAACATGAGGGTGGACCAAGAAAGACATCTTATTTAATAAAGGGTGATGCATTCAAGAATTTCATCAAATCTGAGTGGGGTGATTCTCAAGAAATTGTAGGACTCATGATCATCAAGGCGGAGATCCTGTGGCAGTTGATGAAATGTCCCACAGCTGGTCCCCTCTCGGGTTAAAGAAACTTTCTCATCCAACAAGTCTTTGTTCGTTTCCTCCTTTCTTGCTCTACCAATTGTTCTGCTTCCAATAATAATTCCAGCAAATAAGCATTCAGCATGCTGACAGCTGCAAATTTGTTCATGTTTCACAGGCAGAATTCTTTATCCCAAATGGAGAACATGTTAAATACATACATTGTCTGTATACCCTACCGTGTCATATCGTAATGCACACAGTGTTGGCATAGTAAGACCTGTGTGAGACCTACATAAAGGCAGAACGAGTAGAACTTGATGAGAATCTATTGCGCTCTTTCAGAACCGAGTAGAAATGTACTACAAACTTCTTAAGCACAATTCATTTGGATTTGAGAATATTTGCACGGAATACCAAAGTAACTAAGAACACAATGCGGTTGAGTTTCGTCTGTCTGCGAACGGAGTTTACCTGGTGGAAACTGTGACAAACGTGTTGCAACTGATGTCCAACTATATTATGTCTGCACACATCCCCATCAAGTTTGAAGTATGGCGATTCCATTCGTCACTGTCCCAAATCATATCTTCATTACACCTGAGAGCGTCTTATTAACACACTTCGGAAACAGGTCAAAACACTTCAGTATAATATCAGACAATGTCAGAGAATGTTCCAGATTGTATACGCATACAACGAAGCCATCAAATCCCAACGTCCATAAAAGGTGGTTGAGTGAGTGAGTGAGTGAGTGAGTGAGTGAAGCGTTATGACAATCAGCGTCGGTTCGATCCCCCAAAGTGTTAGTTTAAAGCCATTCTCAAGGATTCTCACGTTTAGTGAAGTCCTACAATATTATGTCATTTTGTGCAGTTGATCCAGTCTACCGAATATGCCCTTCCCCGAAACAAGACACAAGAAAGGTCATTAAAACATCGGAATTTCACAAGAATATCTTTAAATTTTAAGAGAATAAATCGGAATGTGATACAATTATATGAAACATGTATTAATTTATATATTTTATTGTCTGCAACCAGATCTAAATACATGCATAGGCAATGTACGCTTATTCAAAACCAGATTTAATCCATAAATGTACAATCTACGATCATTTAGATGCAAATCTGAATAAACGCATGTACAATCTACGATTATGTAAAACCAGATCTAAATCCACAAATGTTTAACCTACAGTGTACGGTGACTGGAAGATGCATCCACACCAAGACTTGTATCTACGTGATAGCTGATTCAGTAAAAGAACATGTAGCTGAAAAGGTAGCCAAGAGGTATTCTAAACACTGACTAGTAAATATAATATCTTATCACCTGGACAAAATAGCTGACTTGGAGCAAGAATTAGCTCTGAAACGTCGTAGGAAGAACTGTTATCAATAAAACGTGTCATGTGTTATAAGTTATATTGTTGTCGTTTTTAGAATATCTCAAACCTGGGAGTATTTCATATGTACTTTGTAAATCACCTAGGTGTCAATATTGTTATTTCACATGCATATTCCTTTAACGTTAAATTCCTCCATATCGAGAGATTTACTTCGTTCAAAATGTATTATCCTACTTTGTCTTTCTAGGATCCATGTCGCATCACAACACATCTTTAGAACTAGTTTCCACAAGGAAAGGATGAACAAACCCACCACTACGCTGTGTTGCGTCCCACGTTGTGTCGGTGGCTGTGGTGTCTGTATGTAGTGGTGTATGTGGTGGTGGTGTGCCATATATTGGTGAATGTGATGGTGGTGTCTTACGTACATGTATGGTGGTGTCTGATGTTGAGATGACTTCTCACTTTACACAAAAAGTAAACCAGACATAGTGAAATTAATATTTCGAATCCACGTAATTTTATCTTTCCAAATGAAAATTTAAGTCTTAGAATTTTATTCAAGTTAGGCTAAAAGTTATTTAACAAACGATCATAGATTCAAATCATTATTACTGGTTTGTATTGCAAAGGGATAAGCGCAGCAGTTAGATCATTGAAACAAGAGCACGTGCGGTACGTGATGAGAATTAACTTAGACCAGCCCAACTTCTTCTCAGCGTTTTATTTAATGTGCATGCCCCCTTGTAATACAAACAAAGAAAGTGATTTGAAATTACGAGCGTTTGGTAGACAACTTTCATACTAAGTTGAATAAAATTCTCAGAATTAAATGTTCAAATGGCAAGGTAAATTTGTAAGAATTTCCAATCTGAATTTCACTTTATTCGATTTACTTTTTGTTTAAAGAGACATTCATCGGTACGTTTTCACGTCAAACAGACTGTAACCGCATAATGACACGAGTGAGTCACGAATGCGATGAGCAGTGATAAGCACATCACAGTTTACAACATTCCCACCCACGGACGACAGTTTGTTTTAATTCATTTGTATTGAATGATCCATGCACCTATGTCACTGTGTGTTTAACGTGTAATTTTAAATTTACACTGCGTCATACCTGTATTGTATTAGCCGTTGATTATGTTTTAATCATATTGTCTTACATAAATAAGTCTGTAATTAATGAAAGCGGTTTTTGTTTCGTTTTGTTTCAAAAAAGAATATTACCAGGTCTTTCTGGCTCACCCTGAATCAGAAAACATATCTCTGTGCAAACACTTGTGATTGAGGTGTTTTCAATTGCCTTAACCCTTTGTTTCGGGCTCGGCGACTTGGATTAGGTTGCGTAAGGTGGCTGGTTTGCCCTTTGTTGTTTCCAGCTCCGCACTTTAAGCCCGCTTGGGGTCTGAGCACCGACTCGCAATGATGTCAAATATTCGTCGTAGGGACAGAAAGTCTTGAGATCCTATAGAGGTAGGACGACTTCAAGCATTCTCCTGAAGGGTGACAGAGGACCAGACAGGCAGGTGTTTCCAAATATATTTTGAAGAAAATATGCGTCTTCATGAATGTTTCTTTAATTTTCAGTGCGCACTCATTCTCTCATAGCATACAGCCATTTAGGTATGGATGGGAAAGGTTGATACTGGTGTCTGCATGTAAATGGAGTGGTAGTGTAGTGTACTTTTCAAGTGATGGCACGCCACGTTCAGTGCCGGTGTTCGAGTCCCCACTTAAATACTATGGCTCACGCCCACTTCTGAGGCCCGTCAGTGATATATTGCTAAAGCGGCATAAAACCACACTCACTCGCCGTTGTCAAACCAATCTACATACGCGAGAAATGTGATTCCTTATGCTTATGCATGACTCATTTCTTTCAGACGCAGGAACCCTGGCACATTTTGGATTTGGTGTTGTGTCCCTCTAAACCCTTCCACCCGGACCTTAGTACACTGGCTATCCAAGGGACCGATGGGATGAGCTTTTGTCTAATGGTGGCTCCATAGTACGTCCGCACTCCGCGTAGCCCCTCGCCGACTGTACATGGAGTAGGTTCGGTGCTAGGGCCTGATTGTACAGTCAGGATGGTTGTTACAGCAACCCAGCTAGGTTAGGGGTGGCACACTCTGTGGCCCCAGTCTTTTCAGCATCCCCAGTAGGCCCAATGCTGACTGCACTTGACTGGTAGATTTAGGTGGTAGTGTAGATAGGGCCCCCTTCGTGCATGCCCTGTACGATGCTATCTATAGATGGCATAACTTAGTGTTAACCCACCATTCCGTCCTTCAGTAGGTAGCTCGAGACAAAGCAAGTCCCGGATGGTCACTTTGAGAGTCAGTGTACTGGCCGACTGCACGGCCACCTGCTGGTAAAGTATTTCAATATTTCAATTTGATATTTAGATCTAATTTTGTTTTCACGCCCCGACATATTTGTTTTGCATTTAAATCTATGGGGATCGTCGAATAACTGAATGGTTAAAGCGTTCGCCCCTGACGCTCCAAACAACCCTAATTCGATTTCCCATATGGAAATAATGTGTGAAGCATATATTTGTTGTTGCTCACCGTGACATAGCTGGTATATTGCTAAAAGCGGTGCAGAAAGTACACTCACGCAGCCATAATCTGTGTGGGAAGTGTTCTTTGCCCTTTTCAGTCGAACCGTCGCTTACGCAAGCAACTGTTTCTTTCAAACACTCTTTTGAAGAAAACATAAAATGCAGTGCAACCTTGTTTACAATGACGTCTACTGCAAAGTTACAACTTGAGTTTCATGTTTGAGATCTTATCACGTGTAGGCATACAACTTTCATTTATAGACACAGTAAGTACCAATGATGTAAAATATATTCACTTTACTATTAGGAGCAGGGATACCATCGTCCTGGGGATGGAAATGGACCCTGAAGTCCCCCAGAGGCAGGACGACTGCCAAGAAGACATTCCATGGAGAGACGTGGAGCATGGATTCATGGGAAGGGCGACGGAGGACCAGACAGATAGGTGTTTCCAACTCTGTTTGGAAGAAAACAATGACGTCATGAGCCGAGTTACAACTTGTGTTTGAGGTTACAGCGTTTTTCTCACGAAAATGCATATACTTTTGATATTCATTATCTATGTAGTAAGTATCAGTGATATGAAACATTAACCTATTTGTTATGTTTATTGTTAGGACCGTGGATACCATCGACCTGGGGGCAGAATTGGACCCTGAAGTCCCCCAGAGGCAGGACGACTGCCAAAAAGACATTCCATGGAGAGGCGTGGAGCATGGATTCATGGGAAGGGCGACAGAGGACCAGACAGGTAGGTGTTTCCAACTCTGTTTGGAAGAAAACAATGACGTCATGAGCCGAGTTACAACTTGTGTTTGAGGTTACAGCGTTTTTCTCACGAAAAAGCATTAACTTTTGATCTTGATTATCTATGTAGTAAGTATCAGTGATATGAAACATTAACCTAGTCGTTATCTTTACTGTTAGGACCGTGGATACCATCGTCCTGGGGGCAGAATTGGACCCTGAAGTCCCCCAGAGGCAGGACGACTGCCAAAAAGACATTCCATGGAGAGGCGTGGAGCATGGATTCATGGGAAGGGCGACAGAGGACCAGACAGATAGGTGTTTCCAACTCTGTTTTGAAGAAAACTATGACTTCATGAGCCGAGTTACAACTTGTGTTTGAGGTTACAGCGTTTTTCTCACGAAAAAGCATTAACTTTTGATCTTGATTATCTATGTAGTAAGTATCAGTGATATGAAACATTAACCTAGTCGTTATCTTTACTGTTAGGACCGTGGATACCATCGTCCTGGGGGCAGAATTGGACCCTGAAGTCCCCCAGAAGCAGGACGACTGCCAAGAAGACATTCCATGGAGAGGCGTGGAGCATGGATTCATGGGAAGGGCGACAGAGGACCAGACACATAGGTGTTTCCAACTCTGTTTGGAAGAAAACAATGACGTCATGAGCCGAGTTACAACTTGTGTTTGAGGTTACAGCGTTTTTCTCACGAAAAAGCATTAACTTTTGATCTTGATTATCTATGTAGTAAGTATCAGTGATATGAAACATTAACCTAGTCGTTATCTTTACTGTTAGGACCGTGGATACCATCGTCCTGGGGGCAGAATTGGACCCTGAAGTCCCCCAGAAGCAGGACGACTGCCAAAAAGACATTCCATGGAGAGGCGTGGAGCATGGATTCATGGGAAGGGCGACAGAGGACCAGACAGGTAGGTGTTTCCAAATCTGTTTGGAAGAAAACAATGACGTCATGAGCCGAGTTACAACTTGTGTTTGAGGTTACAGCGTTTTTCTCACGAAAAAGCATTAACTTTTGATCTTGATTATCTATGTAGTAAGTATCAGTGATATGAAACATTAACCTAGTCGTTATCTTTACTGTTAGGACCGTGGATACCATCGTCCTGGGGGCAGAATTGGACCCTGAAGTCCCCCAGAAGCAGGACGACTGCCAAAAAGACATTCCATGGAGAGGCGTGGAGCATGGATTCATGGGAAGGGCGACAGAGGACCAGACAGGTAGGTGTTTCCAACTCTGTTTGGAAGAAAACAATGACGTCATGAGCCGAGTTACAACTTGTGTTTGAGGTTACAGCGTTTTTCTCACGAAAAAGCATTAACTTTTGATCTTGATTATCTATGTAGTAAGTATCAGTGATATGAAACATTAACCTAGTCGTTATCTTTACTGTTAGGACCGTGGATACCATCGTCCTGGGGGCAGAATTGGACCCTGAAGTCCCCCAGAAGCAGGACGACTGCCAAAAAGACATTCCATGGAGAGGCGTGGAGCATGGATTCATGGGAAGGGCGACAGAGGACCAGACAGGTAGGTGTTTCCAACTCTGTTTGGAAGAAAACAATGACGTCATGAGCCGAGTTACAACTTGTGTTTGAGGTTACAGCGTTTTTCTCATGAAAAAGCATTAACTTTTGATCTTGATTATCTATGTAGTAAGTATCAGTGATATGAAACATTAACCTAGTCGTTATCTTTACTGTTAGGACCGTGGATACCATCGTCCTGGGGCCAGAATTGGACCCTGAAGTCCCCCAGAGGCAGGACGACTGCCAAAAAGACATTCCATGGAGAGGCGTGGAGCATGGATTCATGGGAAGGGCGACAGAGGACCAGACAGATAGGTGTTTCCAACTCTGTTTCGAAGAAAACTATAACTTCATGAGCCGAGTTACAACTTGTGTTTGAGGTTACAGCGTTTTTCTCACGAAAAAGCATATACTTTTGATCTTGATTATCTATGTAGTAAGTATCAGTGATATGAAACATTAACCTAGTCGTTATCTTTACTGTTAGGAGCAGGGATACCATCGTCCTGGGGCCAGAATTGGACCCTGAAGTCCCCCAGAAGCAGGACGACTGCCAAGAAGACATTCCATGGAGAGACGTGGAGCATGGATTCATGGGAAGGGCGACAGACGACCAGACAGGTAGGTGTTTCCAACTCTGTTTGGAAGAAAACAATGACGTCATGAGCCGAGTTACAACTTGTGTTTGAGGTTACAGCGTTTGTCTCACGAAAAAGCATTAACTTTTGATCTTGATTTTCTATGTAGTAAGTATCAGTGATATGAAACATTAACCTAGTCGTTATCTTTACTGTTAGGACCGTGGATACCATCGTCCTGGGGGCAGAATTGGACCCTGAAGTCCCCCAGAAGCAGGACGACTGCCAAAAAGACATTCCATGGAGAGGCGTGGAGCATGGATTCATGGGAAGGGCGACAGAGGACCAGACAGGTAGGTGTTTCCAACTCTGTTTGGAAGAAAACAATGACGTCATGAGCCGAGTTACAACTTGTGTTTGAGGTTACAGCGTTTTTCTCATGAAAAAGCATTAACTTTTGATCTTGATTATCTATGTAGTAAGTATCAGTGATATGAAACATTAACCTAGTCGTTATCTTTACTGTTAGGACCGTGGATACCATCGTCCTGGGGCCAGAATTGGACCCTGAAGTCCCCCAGAGGCAGGACGACTGCCAAAAAGACATTCCATGGAGAGGCGTGGAGCATGGATTCATGGGAAGGGCGACAGAGGACCAGACAGATAGGTGTTTCCAACTCTGTTTTGAAGAAAACTATGACTTCATGAGCCGAGTTACAACTTGTGTTTGAGGTTACAGCGTTTTTCTCACGAAAAAGCATTAACTTTTGATCTTGATTATCTATGTAGTAAGTATCAGTGATATGAAACATTAACCTAGTCGTTATCTTTACTGTTAGGACCGTGGATACCATCGTCCTGGGGGCAGAATTGGACCCTGAAGTCCCCCAGAAGCAGGACGACTGCCAAAAAGACATTCCATGGAGAGGCGTGGAGCATGGATTCATGGGAAGGGCGACAGAGGACCAGACAGGTAGGTGTTTCCAACTCTGTTTGGAAGAAAACAATGACGTCATGAGCCGAGTTACAACTTGTGTTTGAGGTTACAGCGTTTTTCTCACGAAAAAGCATTAACTTTTGATCTTGATTATCTATGTAGTAAGTATCAGTGATATGAAACATTAACCTAGTCGTTATCTTTACTGTTAGGACCGTGGATACCATCGTCCTGGGGGCAGAATTGGACCCTGAAGTCCCCCAGAAGCAGGACGACTGCCAAAAAGACATTCCATGGAGAGGCGTGGAGCATGGATTCATGGGAAGGGCGACAGAGGACCAGACAGGTAGGTGTTTCCAACTCTGTTTGGAAGAAAACAATGACGTCATGAGCCGAGTTACAACTTGTGTTTGAGGTTACAGCGTTTTTCTCATGAAAAAGCATTAACTTTTGATCTTGATTATCTATGTAGTAAGTATCAGTGATATGAACCATTAACCTAGTCGTTATCTTTACTGTTAGGACCGTGGATACCATCGTCCTGGGGGCAGAATTGGACCCTGAAGTCCCCCAGAGGCAGGACGACTGCCAAAAAGACATTCCATGGAGAGGCGTGGAGCATGGATTCATGGGAAGGGCGACAGAGGACCAGACAGATAGGTGTTTCCAACTCTGTTTTGAAGAAAACTATGACTTCATGAGCCGAGTTACAACTTGTGTTTGAGGTTACAGCGTTTGTCTCACGAAAAAGCATATACTTTTGATCTTGATTATCTATGTAGTAAGTATCAGTGATATGAAACATTAACCTAGTCGTTATCTTTACTGTTAGGAGCAGGGATACCATCGTCCTGGGGCCAGAATTGGACCCTGAAGTCCCCCAGAGGCAGGACGACTGCCAAGAAGACATTCCATGGAGAGACGTGGAGCATGGATTCATGGGAAGGGCGACAGACGACCAGACAGGTAGGTGTTTCCAACTCTGTTTGGAAGAAAACAATGACGTCATGAGCCGAGTTACAACTTGTGTTTGAGGTTACAGCGTTTGTCTCACGAAAAAGCATTAACTTTTGATCTTGATTATCTATGTAGTAAGTATCAGTGATATGAAACATTAACCTAGTCGTTATCTTTACTGTTAGGACCGTGGATACCATCGTCCTGGGGGCAGAATTGGACCCTGAAGTCCCCCAGAAGCAGGACGACTGCCAAGAAGACATTCCATGGAGAGGCGTGGAGCATGGATTCATGGGAAGGGCGACAGAGGACCAGACAGGTAGGTGTTTCCAACTCTGTTTGGAAGAAAACAATGACGTCATGAGCCGAGTTACAACTTGTGTTTGAGGTTACAGCGTTTTTCTCACGAAAAAGCATTAACTTTTGATCTTGATTATCTATGTAGTAAGTATCAGTGATATGAAACATTAACCTAGTCGTTATCTTTACTGTTAGGACCGTGGATACCATCGTCCTGGGGGCAGAATTGGACCCTGAAGTCCCCCAGAAGCAGGACGACTGCCAAAAAGACATTCCATGGAGAGGCGTGGAGCATGGATTCATGGGAAGGGCGACAGAGGACCAGACAGGTAGGTGTTTCCAACTCTGTTTGGAAGAAAACAATGACGTCATGAGCCGAGTTACAACTTGTGTTTGAGGTTACAGCGTTTTTCTCACGAAAAAGCATTAACTTTTGATCTTGATTATCTATGTAGTAAGTATCAGTGATATGAAACATTAACCTAGTCGTTATCTTTACTGTTAGGACCGTGGATACCATCGTCCTGGGGGCAGAATTGGACCCTGAAGTCCCCCAGAAGCAGGACGACTGCCAAAAAGACATTCCATGGAGAGGCGTGGAGCATGGATTCATGGGAAGGGCGACAGAGGACCAGACAGGTAGGTGTTTCCAACTCTGTTTGGAAGAAAACAATGACGTCATGAGCCGAGTTACAACTTGTGTTTGAGGTTACAGCGTTTTTCTCATGAAAAAGCATTAACTTTTGATCTTGATTATCTATGTAGTAAGTATCAGTGATATGAAACATTAACCTAGTCGTTATCTTTACTGTTAGGACCGTGGATACCATCGTCCTGGGGGCAGAATTGGACCCTGAAGTCCCCCAGAGGCAGGACGACTGCCAAAAAGACATTCCATGGAGAGGCGTGGAGCATGGATTCATGGGAAGGGCGACAGAGGACCAGACAGATAGGTGTTTCCAACTCTGTTTGGAAGAAAACAATGACGTCATGAGCCGAGTTACAACTTGTGTTTGAGGTTACAGCGTTTGTCTCACGAAAAAGCATTAACTTTTGATCTTGATTATCTATGTAGTAAGTATCAGTGATATGAAACATTAACCTAGTCGTTATCTTTACTGTTAGGACCGTGGATACCATCGTCCTGGGGGCAGAATTGGACCCTGAAGTCCCCCAGAAGCAGGACGACTGCCAAAAAGACATTCCATGGAGAGGCGTGGAGCATGGATTCATGGGAAGGGCGACAGAGGACCAGACAGGTAGGTGTTTCCAACTCTGTTTGGAAGAAAACAATGACGTCATGAGCCGAGTTACAACTTGTGTTTGAGGTTACAGCGTTTTTCTCACGAAAAAGCATTAACTTTTGATCTTGATTATCTATGTAGTAAGTATCAGTGATATGAAACATTAACCTAGTCGTTATCTTTACTGTTAGGACCGTGGATACCATCGTCCTGGGGGCAGAATTGGACCCTGAAGTCCCCCAGAAGCAGGACGACTGCCAAAAAGACATTCCATGGAGAGGCGTGGAGCATGGATTCATGGGAAGGGCGACAGAGGACCAGACAGGTAGGTGTTTCCAACTCTGTTTGGAAGAAAACAATGACGTCATGAGCCGAGTTACAACTTGTGTTTGAGGTTACAGCGTTTTTCTCATGAAAAAGCATTAACTTTTGATCTTGATTATCTATGTAGTAAGTATCAGTGATATGAAACATTAACCTAGTCGTTATCTTTACTGTTAGGACCGTGGATACCATCGTCCTGGGGGCAGAATTGGACCCTGAAGTCCCCCAGAGGCAGGACGACTGCCAAAAAGACATTCCATGGAGAGGCGTGGAGCATGGATTCATGGGAAGGGCGACAGAGGACCAGACAGATAGGTGTTTCCAACTCTGTTTGGAAGAAAACAATGACGTCATGAGCCGAGTTACAACTTGTGTTTGAGGTTACAGCGTTTGTCTCACGAAAAAGCATTAACTTTTGATCTTGATTATCTATGTAGTAAGTATCAGTGATATGAAACATTAACCTAGTCGTTATCTTTACTGTTAGGACCGTGGATACCATCGTCCTGGGGGCAGAATTGGACCCTGAAGTCCCCCAGAAGCAGGACGACTGCCAAGAAGACATTCCATGGAGAGGCGTGGAGCATGGATTCATGGGAAGGGCGACAGAGGACCAGACAGGTAGGTGTTTCCAACTCTGTTTGGAAGAAAACAATGACGTCATGAGCCGAGTTACAACTTGTGTTTGAGGTTACAGCGTTTGTCTCACGAAAAAGCATTAACTTTTGATCTTGATTATCTATGTAGTAAGTATCAGTGATATGAAACATTAACCTAGTCGTTATCTTTACTGTTAGGACCGTGGATACCATCGTCCTGGGGGCAGAATTGGACCCTGAAGTCCCCCAGAAGCAGGACGACTGCCAAAAAGACATTCCATGGAGAGGCGTGGAGCATGGATTCATGGGAAGGGCGACAGAGGACCAGACAGGTAGGTGTTTCCAAATCTGTTTGGAAGAAAACAATGACGTCATGAGCCGAGTTACAACTTGTGTTTGAGGTTACAGCGTTTTTCTCACGAAAAAGCATTAACTTTTGATCTTGATTATCTATGTAGTAAGTATCAGTGATATGAAACATTAACCTAGTCGTTATCTTTACTGTTAGGACCGTGGATACCATCGTCCTGGGGGCAGAATTGGACCCTGAAGTCCCCCAGAAGCAGGACGACTGCCAAAAAGACATTCCATGGAGAGGCGTGGAGCATGGATTCATGGGAAGGGCGACAGAGGACCAGACAGGTAGGTGTTTCCAACTCTGTTTGGAAGAAAACAATGACGTCATGAGCCGAGTTACAACTTGTGTTTGAGGTTACAGCGTTTTTCTCACGAAAAAGCATTAACTTTTGATCTTGATTATCTATGTAGTAAGTATCAGTGATATGAAACATTAACCTAGTCGTTATCTTTACTGTTAGGACCGTGGATACCATCGTCCTGGGGGCAGAATTGGACCCTGAAGTCCCCCAGAAGCAGGACGACTGCCAAAAAGACATTCCATGGAGAGGCGTGGAGCATGGATTCATGGGAAGGGCGACAGAGGACCAGACAGGTAGGTGTTTCCAACTCTGTTTGGAAGAAAACAATGACGTCATGAGCCGAGTTACAACTTGTGTTTGAGGTTACAGCGTTTTTCTCATGAAAAAGCATTAACTTTTGATCTTGATTATCTATGTAGTAAGTATCAGTGATATGAAGCATTAACCTAGTCGTTATCTTTACTGTTAGGACCGTGGATACCATCGTCCTGGGGCCAGAATTGGACCCTGAAGTCCCCCAGAGGCAGGACGACTGCCAAAAAGACATTCCATGGAGAGGCGTGGAGCATGGATTCATGGGAAGGGCGACAGAGGACCAGACAGATAGGTGTTTCCAACTCTGTTTCGAAGAAAACTATAACTTCATGAGCCGAGTTACAACTTGTGTTTGAGGTTACAGCGTTTTTCTCACGAAAAAGCATATACTTTTGATCTTGATTATCTATGTAGTAAGTATCAGTGATATGAAACATTAACCTAGTCGTTATCTTTACTGTTAGGAGCAGGGATACCATCGTCCTGGGGCCAGAATTGGACCCTGAAGTCCCCCAGAAGCAGGACGACTGCCAAGAAGACATTCCATGGAGAGACGTGGAGCATGGATTCATGGGAAGGGCGACAGACGACCAGACAGGTAGGTGTTTCCAACTCTGTTTGGAAGAAAACAATGACGTCATGAGCCGAGTTACAACTTGTGTTTGAGGTTACAGCGTTTGTCTCACGAAAAAGCATTAACTTTTGATCTTGATTTTCTATGTAGTAAGTATCAGTGATATGAAACATTAACCTAGTCGTTATCTTTACTGTTAGGACCGTGGATACCATCGTCCTGGGGGCAGAATTGGACCCTGAAGTCCCCCAGAAGCAGGACGACTGCCAAAAAGACATTCCATGGAGAGGCGTGGAGCATGGATTCATGGGAAGGGCGACAGAGGACCAGACAGGTAGGTGTTTCCAACTCTGTTTGGAAGAAAACAATGACGTCATGAGCCGAGTTACAACTTGTGTTTGAGGTTACAGCGTTTTTCTCATGAAAAAGCATTAACTTTTGATCTTGATTATCTATGTAGTAAGTATCAGTGATATGAAACATTAACCTAGTCGTTATCTTTACTGTTAGGACCGTGGATACCATCGTCCTGGGGCCAGAATTGGACCCTGAAGTCCCCCAGAGGCAGGACGACTGCCAAAAAGACATTCCATGGAGAGGCGTGGAGCATGGATTCATGGGAAGGGCGACAGAGGACCAGACAGATAGGTGTTTCCAACTCTGTTTTGAAGAAAACTATGACTTCATGAGCCGAGTTACAACTTGTGTTTGAGGTTACAGCGTTTTTCTCACGAAAAAGCATATACTTTTGATCTTGATTATCTATGTAGTAAGTATCAGTGATATGAAACATTAACCTAGTCGTTATCTTTACTGTTAGGAGCAGGGATACCATCGTCCTGGGGCCAGAATTGGACCCTGAAGTCCCCCAGAGGCAGGACGACTGCCAAGAAGACATTCCATGGAGAGACGTGGAGCATGGATTCATGGGAAGGGCGACAGACGACCAGACAGGTAGGTGTTTCCAACTCTGTTTGGAAGAAAACAATGACGTCATGAGCCGAGTTACAACTTGTGTTTGAGGTTACAGCGTTTGTCTCACGAAAAAGCATTAACTTTTGATCTTGATTATCTATGTAGTAAGTATCAGTGATATGAAACATTAACCTAGTCGTTATCTTTACTGTTAGGACCGTGGATACCATCGTCCTGGGGGCAGAATTGGACCCTGAAGTCCCCCAGAAGCAGGACGACTGCCAAGAAGACATTCCATGGAGAGGCGTGGAGCATGGATTCATGGGAAGGGCGACAGAAGACCAGACACATAGGTGTTTCCAACTCTGTTTGGAAGAAAACAATGACGTCATGAGCCGAGTTACAACTTGTGTTTGAGGTTACAGCGTTTTTCTCACGAAAAAGCATTAACTTTTGATCTTGATTATCTATGTAGTAAGTATCAGTGATATGAAACATTAACCTAGTCGTTATCTTTACGGTTAGGACCGTGGATACCATCGTCCTGGGGGCAGAATTGGACCCTGAAGTCCCCCAGAAGCAGGACGACTGCCAAAAAGACATTCCATGGAGAGGCGTGGAGCATGGATTCATGGGAAGGGCGACAGACGACCAGACAGGTAGGTGTTTCCAACTCTGTTTGGAAGAAAACAATGACGTCATGAGCCGAGTTACAACTTGTGTTTGAGGTTACAGCGTTTGTCTCACGAAAAAGCATTAACTTTTGATCTTGATTATCTATGTAGTAAGTATCAGTGATATGAAACATTAACCTAGTCGTTATCTTTACTGTTAGGACCGTGGATACCATCGTCCTGGGGGCAGAATTGGACCCTGAAGTCCCCCAGAAGCAGGACGACTGCCAAGAAGACATTCCATGGAGAGGCGTGGAGCATGGATTCATGGGAAGGGCGACAGAGGACCAGACACATAGGTGTTTCCAACTCTGTTTGGAAGAAAACAATGACGTCATGAGCCGAGTTACAACTTGTGTTTGAGGTTACAGCGTTTTTCTCACGAAAAAGCATTAACTTTTGATCTTGATTATCTATGTAGTAAGTATCAGTGATATGAAACATTAACCTAGTCGTTATCTTTACGGTTAGGACCGTGGATACCATCGTCCTGGGGGCAGAATTGGACCCTGAAGTCCCCCAGAAGCAGGACGACTGCCAAAAAGACATTCCATGGAGAGGCGTGGAGCATGGATTCATGGGAAGGGCGACAGAGGACCAGACAGGTAGGTGTTTCCAACTCTGTTTGGAAGAAAACAATGACGTCATGAGCCGAGTTACAACTTGTGTTTGAGGTTACAGCGTTTTTCTCACGAAAAAGCATTAACTTTTGATCTTGATTATCTATGTAGTAAGTATCAGTGATATGAAACATTAACCTAGTCGTTATCTTTACTGTTAGGACCGTGGATACCATCGTCCTGGGGGCAGAATTGGACCCTGAAGTCCCCCAGAAGCAGGACGACTGCCAAAAAGACATTCCATGGAGAGGCGTGGAGCATGGATTCATGGGAAGGGCGACAGAGGACCAGACAGGTAGGTGTTTCCAACTCTGTTTGGAAGAAAACAATGACGTCATGAGCCGAGTTACAACTTGTGTTTGAGGTTACAGCGTTTTTCTCACGAAAAAGCATTAACTTTTGATCTTGATTATCTATGTAGTAAGTATCAGTGATATGAAACATTAACCTAGTCGTTATCTTTACTGTTAGGACCGTGGATACCATCGTCCTGGGGGCAGAATTGGACCCTGAAGTCCCCCAGAAGCAGGACGACTGCCAAAAAGACATTCCATGGAGAGGCGTGGAGCATGGATTCATGGGAAGGGCGACAGAGGACCAGACAGGTAGGTGTTTCCAACTCTGTTTGGAAGAAAACAATGACGTCATGAGCCGAGTTACAACTTGTGTTTGAGGTTACAGCGTTTTTCTCACGAAAAAGCATTAACTTTTGATCTTGATTATCTATGTAGTAAGTATCAGTGATATGAAACATTAACCTAGTCGTTATCTTTACTGTTAGGACCGTGGATACCATCGTCCTGGGGGCAGAATTGGACCCTGAAGTCCCCCAGAAGCAGGACGACTGCCAAGAAGACATTCCATGGAGAGGCGTGGAGCATGGATTCATGGGAAGGGCGACAGAGGACCAGACACATAGGTGTTTCCAACTCTGTTTGGAAGAAAACAATGACGTCATGAGCCGAGTTACAACTTGTGTTTGAGGTTACAGCGTTTTTCTCACGAAAAAGCATTAACTTTTGATCTTGATTATCTATGTAGTAAGTATCAGTGATATGAAACATTAACCTAGTCGTTATCTTTACTGTTAGAACCGTGGATACCATCGTCCTGGGGGCAGAATTGGACCCTGAAGTCCCCCAGAGACAGGACGACTGCCAAGAAGACATTCCATGGAGAGGCGTGGAGCATGGATTCATGGGAAGGGCGACAGAGGACCAGACACATAGGTGTTTCCAACTCTGTTTGGAAGAAAACAATGACGTCATGAGCCGAGTTACAACTTGTGTTTGAGGTTACAGCGTTTTTCTCACGAAAAAGCATATACTTTTGATCTTGATTATCTATGTAGTAAGTATCAGTGATATGAAACATTAACCTAGTCGTTATCTTTACTGTTAGGACCGTGGATACCATCGTCCTGGGGGCGGAAATGGACCCTGAAGTCCCCCAGAAGCAGGACGACTGCCAAGAAGACAGACCAAGGATTCATGGGAAGGGCGACAGAGGACCAGACAGGTAAGTGTTTCCAACTCTATGTGGAAGAAAATATGCGTCTTCATGAATGTTTGTTTAATATAGAGTTTACACTCATTCTCTCATAGTAAACATCCATTTAGAAGTGAGTGAGTTTAGTTCTATGCCGCACTCATCAATATTACAGCTGTATGGCGGTGGTCTGTAAATAATCGAGCCTGGACCAAACAATCCAGTGATCAACAACATGAGCATCTATCTGCGCATTTCGGAACTGATGACATGTGTCAACCAAGTCAGCAAGCCTGACCACCCAATCCCGTCAGTCGCCTCTTACGACAAGCATAGTCACAGCCATTTAGGTATAGATAGGAAAGGTTGATACTGGTGTCTGCATGTAAACGGAGTGGTAGTGTAGTCTAGTTTTCAAGTGTTGGCACGCCACGTTCAGTGCCAGTGTTCGAGTCCCCACTTAAATACTATGGCTCACGCCCACTTCTGAGGTCCGTCGTTGGAATGTTGCTAAAGCGGCATAAAACCACACTCACTCGCTGTTGTTGTTTTTTTTTCCATTTCTTTATTACACTCAGTGGGTTACAGAATAAGAGTACATTCAAAGTAGAGCACTGTATTAATCCAGGCGCAGCAGCTCTAGCTGATAAATCGGCACCTGTACTAAGACAAACAACGACAGTGGTAGTGACAGCTTATAAGCTAAACTGAGCTAAACCTATACAATTGGCTATAAAGATGGATGCTAACACTTGCTCTAAATATTTAAAGCACCTTTTGTAACACATTCCATTTTCTATTGAAAAGACTGATTCTATTATTTTTAATAGCAATGTATTTTTCTACTGTGAAGACCTCTTTGAAGGTGGCTTTAAATGAATTAATACATGGTTTATGTCTTTTGATATTCATAACATATATATGTCTTTTAGCTAGAATGATCATATGAGTTAAAAAAACTATCCGCACATGAAATAGAATTTCAATGTTTGTCATTTCAATATGTTTTCCAAATATCAAATCCACATAGTTATTAAAGCTCTCCCAAAAGGATTTGACGCATGGGCATTCTATGTACACATGATCAATAATTTCGCCTTCTAACCCACAGAAAGAGCACAAATCGGAGTCGACCAATTTCATTTTTAGTAGTTCCTGTTTGGTGTATATTCTTTTATGCAGGAACTTGTGTTGGAATTCTAAGAGTTTTGTGTCAGTTATGGCTTTTCTATATCGTGAAAAAATGCACCTCCAATCTATAAAAATGGCGAGTTCTCTTTCCCATTTATTACAAACTTCAAGAAAACTGGTGGCTGAGATAAGTTTATCATAGAAGAGTCTAGATCCTTTACAAGGATTGTTAACATCAATTCAAGGACATACACTTTTAATGTGAGAAAAGTCGATTTTAAAGTTTTGTAGTTTAGTTCTCCACACCTTTGGGATGTTAAGTAATAAGCGATTGTAGTCAAGTATGGTGCCCCGTATATTGAAAACCGTTCTTAGGTTTGTGAATGGAATTAATCCATTTTCATCGTAGAGGTCTTTTACGTAAAACATATCTTTGTGAAACCAGTTTTTAATGATGAAGTTTGGGTCGTGAAAATGGTGATTTAACCAAAGCAGTTGCATTAGCATGTCGTTAATGTCGTCAGCGTTAACCGAATGAAACACTCACTGTTGTTAAACCAATCTACATACGCGAGAAATGTGATTCCTTATGCTTATGCATGACTCATTTCTTTCAGACGCAGGAACCCTGGCACATTTTGGATTTGGTGTTGTGTCCCTCTAAACCCTTCCACCCGGACCTTAGTACACTGGCTTTCCAAGGGACCGATGGGATGAGCTTTTGTCTCATGGTGGCTCCATAGTACGTCCGCTCTCCGCGTAGCCCGTCGCCGACTGTACATGGAGTAGGTTCGGTGCTAGGGCCTGATTGTACAGTCAGGATGGTTGTTACAGCAACCCAGCTAGGTTAGGGGTGGCACACTCTGTGGCCCCAGTCTTTTCAGCATCCCCAGTAGGCCCAATGCTGACTGCACTTGACTGGTAGATTTAGGTGGTAGTGTAGATAGGGCCCCCTTCGTGCATGCCCTGTACGATGCTATCTATAGATAGTATAACTTAGTGTTAACCCACCATTCCGTCCTTCAGTAGGTAGCTCGAGACAAAGCAAGTCCCGGATGGTCACTTTGAGAGTCAGTGTACTGGCCGACTGCACGACCACCTGCTGGTAAAGTATTTCAATTTGATATTTAGATCAAATTTTGTTTTCACGCCCCGACATATTTGTTTTGCATTTAAATCTATGGGGATCGTCGAATAACTGAATGGTTAAAGCGTTCGCTCATGATGCTCCAAACAACCCTAATTCGATTTCCCATATGGAAATAATGTGTGAAGCATATATTTGTTGTTGCTCACCGTGACATAGCTGCTATATTGCTAAAAGTTATGTAAAAAGTACACTCACGCAGTCATAATCTGTGTGAGAAGTGTTCTTTGCCCTTTTTAGTAGAACCGTCGCTTACGCAAGCAACTGTTTCTTTCAAACACTCTTTTGAAGAAAACATAAAATGCAGTGCAACCTTGTTTAATATGACGTCTACTGCAAAGTTACAACTTGAGTTTCATGTTTGAGATTTTATCACGTGTAGGCATACAACTTTCATTTATAGACACAGTAAGTACCAATGATGTAAAACATATTCACTTTACTATTAGGAGCAGGGATACCATCGTCCTGGGGGCGGAAATGGACCCTGACGTCCCCCAGAGGCAGGACGACTGCCAAGAAGACATCCCATGGAGAGACGTGGACCATGGATTCTTCTGGAACAGGATGTGGATGTGGATGTTTTACTCTTCGTACATGAAAATGAACTATGCGTGACTACTATGCGTGTGTACTAATGTAAACCCTCCAGTAGCATAGGTACCGTTGCATACGTTGAGGGAACACGGTTCCAGAGTGTTTTTTTCCCAAAAAGGTCTCTCTGGTTTTAAAAAACATAATCCGCACAGCTGGTCCAATTGTACTTGTTTGTTTTGTTGTTGTTGTTTTAAAGTTGTGAACTACAGAAGAACTGTTTTCGTCCATGAAAACGGGTGTGCCCGACTTTATCGCCGTGTAAGAGTGCTTGTTTTTGCCATACACTGCCATACACTCCCATGCACTGCTAAACACTACCAACACAGAAACACATCAAGAAACAAGTCCAACATCAGTACACGGGTGTAGTATAATATCTACAAACCAGAACAATACAAAAGCCTATCAACATTACCAGATCACACCGCACAGACTTTTAGTTCAATGTATGTACCAAATAATCTAGTGATGTCTGTAGATGAGACAACATTAAATGAAAAACTCCCACTAACATTCGGGAATATCATATTGAACAAGTAAACTACGAAGTGCATGTTTGGAAACTGCAGCCAATCATATTCCTTCACCACTTGACCATGGTTGGAGCATTTGTGGTGGTCAGCTTATCCCTTTTCTGGTGTCGTGGATTAGTTGAATTGACACAGAGTAAATGCAATAAAGTCAGTATGCCAGCAGAGATCTATGTTAATGCAGATGAACTGATTTATTGTGCAAAGAGACCTGTCTTTGTGTATGGCAGGTGCAGGTGCCGAACAGCTTGTGGATGTTACAAATGATATGAAGAAAGTGAAGAGAAGAGTTAATTGTAAGCTTCTGAACGTATCAAAAGTGGTTAAGAGTTATCTGACAGACCATTTGAATAGCTACAACAAGAGCTTAGACACAGTTATCGATCGTGAAGCATAGTTTTCTAATACTTTGGATATTTTTTTTCATCATATATTTTAGGAATGTGAAGCTTTTATTAACCATAACATTGATTTTTTTTCTATACTGTGTTAAACATGTGGCACCAAATGAATTGTTTGTTTTAGAGATCAGTACAAATTTGTCCTCTGCTATGTATAAGTAGTAAAACTACAATGGCGGCCATCCTGGCAGGCGTTTTGAATTCTGGATAATATGAAATAATTCCATATAACATGCTGTCACTCTAGAAGTAAACAGGAAACAAAAACAACTGATTCTAGTTACAAGAATAACGTAAACTTTCAATAAATAAATCACCACCACACATTACCATGAAAAGTCGGAGAATCGCTAAAATCCCCTGTCTCAAAGAATAAGCTGTATATTATATAAGTTGAATAAGCATTATATTACCACGACATGACCATACAAAATTACTTGTTTTGTGCCATAGCCGTCACTCTAGAAGAGGCAAGTGTAAAAAACATCAAAAGTATCAACATTGAATGTAAATTGGACATATTCGGTGTTAATTTTTATGTAAATTTAACTGCCGAGAAGGCAACACACGACAATTCAAGATGGCGGCCATTTTGATTATTTTTAAAAGCAAAAATATGTAAAAAGAAAGAGTTAAACATCCTTTACCAATACATAAAAGTCAAAATGAAAGTGATCAGATTGATTAGATAAAAAATATCAACTTGGGCGAATAAATGGCAAGTGAAATTCAACCCCCAAAAAACGGAAACAATTCAATTTAGCAGAAAACGGATTGCCAGTCCCAGACCCTCTTTATTTATGCAAGGGATTCCTATAAATGAAGTTGATGAACATGAACACTTAGGTCTTATATTTCAAAAGGATGCTAATTGGGCTGCTCAAATTAATAGTATTGCAGATAGAGTTACTCCTATGATAAACTGCTTGAGAAGTTTGAAATATCGTTTATCACGTAGGTCACTCCAGATTATGTACCAGTGTTTCATTCTGCCGTTATTTGACTATTGTAGTCACGTCTGGGACTACTGCACCTCTGCTCAGAATACCGCTCTAGAAAAATTACAGTTAGATGCATTAAGGACAATTTGTGGACAAGAGGAACAAGCCATAACAAACTATATGCAGAAACTAAGTTCATTCCTCTTATTGAGAGAAGACGCATACAAATATTAACCCCCTTCCATAAAATGATAAACGACAAAGCACCAGACTACTTATGTACCCTTGTCCCAGACAGCGTTTCGGCCAATAATTCATACAACTTAAGAGATTCACCAAACTTACAAAACATTCGCGTAAAAACAACTCTTTATTCAAGATCCTTTTTACCAAATACAGTAGATCTTTGGAATGCTTTACCAAATGACGTTAAAATGATACAATCCCCAAAATCATTTATTGAAAAAATAACCCCACAACCTGGACATACATTTGGATTTGATGTGAATTATGGAAGTCGATTTTGTCAAATTATTCACTGCAGGCTTCGTCTAGGCTGTAGTGATCTGAACTATCATAAATTTGAACATCTTTCAAACGATGCTTCCTGTTCTTGTGGCGCTCCTCGTGAAGGTACCCAACACTATCTACTTGTCTGTCCTAACTACACTGTAGTAAGAAATGATACAGAATGTTACAAATATGGATACAGCTTTAAGACAATCTTATATGGAAATAGTGAATTATCTGATCTTGATAATCTAGCCATCTTAAAATCTGTCTACCTCTTCGTCATTGATTCTCGTAGATTTGAAACTAAATGTGGTTGAGAATTACTAGCTCTAAGAAATATATTGGTTGTTTTTGAAACATTAACCATTAACTAGTTTCGTGTGCATTTACCTTGTGGTTTGTCATGTGACTATCCTCTGTTTGAATTTTGGTTATTTACTTTTGTAAAATGCATTGGAGAGGCATTAACATAAGCTTTTAGCTTGTTTGCCAATCCATTCGTTTTTCACGAATAAATATGTTTAAACCATCAGATTGATAGTAGTGAAACTATCCATGATTAACTTTGAGATGTTGTTGGGCAGCAAACCAAATGTCATGAAAATGCTCACAGACCCCCATCACATAAAATGGCCTATGAAAAAACTGATACCACAATCTAAGAGTATTACAGGCCTTTTCATGAGCCCAAGACATCATACTAACTGAAAATAGTGTCAAACCAAATCAGTATTTGGGAGGCTACAACATCAGATTTTTCACTTGCCTCCTCCTGGACTACGATTACAGAAATATCTTCATACAATCCATTAGAAATTGTAACTGTGCAATTCGACGAATCCATTTTTATAACCTTACAACTAAACTTAAAAATTGCGGGTTCGCAATCAAACGTCTGGGTACGTCATTCCAGCAACGTTATGGTCGACATTCATTGAAATATACGGAAGGAGACACGTCCATTTTCAGTAAGCTATCCAGTACTATGGCCTTTTCATGGCGTGTTCAAATTTGGTCTTTGCCGTAAGAGGCGAATAACGTGATTTGGTCGGCTGGTCCGGCTCGTTGACTTGTTTAGAGCATGACTGTGTCGTCGTATCCAACTCGCGAAGATCGATGTTCATGATATCAATCACTTGTTTGTTCCAGAAGCAATTATTTTTTCAAACATCCATCACAAGGTTAGAAAATTGCTAAATTCGGTGTTAAACTACGAATGACTCCATCTCACCTGTCACTGGAATTCATGTCAGTGGAGCACGCCGGACTTGTGTTGGCAATACTATTTACGCCGCTTTTGGTTCCCTGGAGTGGACGAGCTTATCAAATAATCATAGTCTTTATCAGTAAGCTGGTAGACATGTCTTCCTTGCAGATCTACAGGAGCAGCCAGTTATTATTAGACCGTCGAAGGAGCGCACAGTTGTGATCGCACCGGGGACCCATGTAGACTTGGCATCTGTTGCCAGTAGAGTCCATAACCTAACGTGAGTGGCAACAATCCTACCTCGTTAACTGGTTGCAAAATGTTTTATGTTTTAATAACCTATACGTCGTACATATAATTCCAGGATCAGAAGGACATTCAATGGTTCACCAGTTCACCGGTCGGAATACAGGGTTGATCACTCTAATGAAGACATCAGCTCTATCTATGTTGGAGAAAAGGGACATTATCGTTGTGTGGCAGAGATGGATGGCCATACAACAACATCACCAACCATCACACTAAAGTTTATAGGCATGGGCGTTTGTCGAGAATAGGTTTATCCCATCACGAAACTTATGTTTAAAATGCAGATTTCATAAAAAATATTTTGTGGAAGACGACAAGTGTTCGTTTCAAAGAAGCAGTTGTAGACATCGCGCCGCTTTGTTTAGAGCATTCTTTTTCCTAGCATAAGTCTTGGTCATGTTGTGAGAAAATACAGAAAGGTATATCAAAAGCTGCCCCTAACATTTACAAGACTTTTTGATCTGTTATCAGTTTGACGAACATTACGTTGCGACCCAATGAAAAGGTGATGGTCGGCTTCAACATATTAAAGCATGGAAAGACACAAATAGTTTTTATCTCGTTGGAATTAATGTAGGATGGTTTAGAATTAAGTCTACAAGGTGAAAATAAAGACGAACTGTTACCAACCCATTTTTAAGCAGAAGACACACACACCCCACACACACACACACACCCCACACCCCCACCCCCCTACCACCAATGATTATTCATGTTTAATCGGGACTTAAGACCTGTCGGGGTTTAAGGGCCGCACATACAATAGACAACGTATGGTAAATGTAATCACTAGTAAAAAAATCAAAGATTTACCTCAACGTTTTCATGTGAGTAGCATACATACTGCCATCAGGCTGGCACAAGAAAGATGTGTCTTTACCTTTGTGGCGTGGCACCTCGGAAATGGTCAGGAAATTCTTCAAATAAACATACAAACATATTGAACTGATTTATCCATGTTCATCCAAAACAAAAAAGGTTGAATATCAAAGAGCCCCAGTTGTGCTGCACGTCTGCAGCTGAGCCAACCTGTCAGTATTTACGTAATTCATGCTGCGCAGGATGTGGGTATAATCTTCCCTATTCTCATCAGGTTCAAGTTGTTCATGCTCCGAGTAGGCGGCACCATCATCATCTGCAACATCATCTGCATCATGATCGACACACAGTTGAGTGGTTCAATGCAATTCAGTGCAGCCCTGGCCAGTGCGGAGCTCCACAGTATGTACTCCTGATGTTGAACAATTATCTGGAGCCCTTCTGGCCAGTATTTCATCCTCCTTGCATAGCGAGATATTTGTATATGTGAATATCTGTGTGTGTGGATGCTGCTTTACCACTGAAATCTCGTCATTGAAGATTGTATGTGAACATCACAACAATTAACAATTTCCTGTAACAGACAAGTCAGCATAGAAGACAGAAAAAGGTAAGATATTTTCACCTTTTCAAATTTTATATCAACTACATGTTACGAATTGGATATCCTCTAGAAAAAACCCAATAAAGTGATACACGTGGATATCAGTGAGTAATAATCATAGGAGAACCTTTATCACTTTGACCCTCTTCATCTGCTTTGACTGATACTTTAGACTGAAAATCGAATCGAATAAGAGAAATTATTCTGGACTTGTTACTTGTAATAATTGGATGTGTAATACATAGTTCAAGCTCATAACTTGATTACTGTTTTATTCTATGTGTACCTTTCATGGGTATGATGAATATATGTATGTTGATATTTACATTTACATTTGCCTTGTCAGGAATACACGTGGTCCGCACATGCGGGATGATTTCAATGCCGTCTTCACCACAGATGTTTTCACGACGGTTGTGAACAGTTTCCCTACCCCTATCCAATATAGGAGTGATGTAGTTGTCCACGAGTCCTGTGAATACTCGTCTGGAGAACAATAGAGCAACATAAGTATACCATAACACCTGTTTTTGATATTTCAATTTCATTGAAAACACTAGATTCAGCATTACGAAGATGAGCTGACGAATTAATGTGCTGAGTTATAAATAACCTACGAGAAAGAAGCCACTTTTCCACTGGTAGCTTCTGCTTTCTTTAATAACAGACACCTTAACATATCCACACGAAGGCTCTGTGCGTGTGGATAAGTGATGCTTTACCTTCTCCACACGAAGGTTTTGCTTTTCTGACAACATACGGCTCACCTTCCCCACATGAAGCCTCTACTTTCTTTAACAAGTGACGCCTTCCCTTCTCTACACGAGCCCTCTGCTCTCCGTGATAACGGATAGCTTACTTTCTCCATACGGACCTTGTTCTTTCCTTGATATCAGATGTCTTACCTTCTCCACGCGAACCCTCTGCTTTCCTTGGTTACAGATGGCTTACCTTCTCCACACGAACATTCTTTCTTTCACAACAAATTGCTTACCTTCATCACACGGACCTTCTTTCTTTCACAACAATTGGCTTACCTTCTTCACACCAACCTTCTTTCTCTCACAACATATGACTTCTTCACACGAAGTTTCTGTTTTCTTTGACAAGTGTTGCCTTACCTTCGCCAAATGTAGCTTCTGCTTTCGTTGATAACTGATACTTTACCTTCTCCATGCAACAGTCAGAACAATCATCAACAAGACAGCCGTGCAACCCCCTGCTATGTATGTCCAACTCTGGTTGCCAGATCGGTAATAAGTTGGGAGATACGTAACAGGTTGATCAAATTAACTGCATCTCACTACTGTTATACCCTTTTTCACGTAGTACGTAGCTCAACAATCGTACAACAGTGCACTCTCGTGTCTATCAGTGTTCTGATTGGTTACCTTAGCTTGAACAACAAAATCCTTCGAAATGATTATTACTTCATATATTTCGTCATAAACAAAGACTATTTTGCAACTGTTGCAAATGCCACAATTGTTTTTTACCCTTTAAATAAAGGCTTTACCTTTATAAAATGCCAATGAAATATGATGCCAATGATATTTTATAATATTTGAGAGAGACTGTTCTTAAGATGTTTCACACTTTTCCTGAAGACAAGGAAATTACAAGTTGTAGTGCAACAATGAAATGTTTCATACTTTTTATCTACAAGGAAGCAGAATTGTCCATCTTGTCCAGTCGTCTTAAGCAGTGAAATATAAAATATATACCTATGATAAATGGCCATGCTTAAAGACCTAACTTTTATTAGATACATTTTGATGTGATCTGTGTCTTCAGATTGAGTCTAAGTGAGCTTCTTGGCTTGTGGAGGTTCAACACAATTGATGAAATGGGAGAGGTGACGGTCACAATCAACTACAAAGACATCCTTCAGATTGTTACTAAGATCCTGAGGAAACAAGACATGAAGCTGCAGTACCCGCTTACGGTCGAATTCCAGAGCAAGAAACTTTCAAACGACTTCGCAGAAGATGGAACTGTAAAGGGCTTTTTCGTGTAAGTTCTTCCTCATTTCATGATTTTAACCAAATCTATCACGACGTATCTTAAGGAAAACCAGATATTTATCCCAGTCGTAGGCAGGTAGGATTTCTGGATAGGTGCTCTCCAGACTAGATTGGTTCCACGGGATTGTAGTTTGTTGTCATGTTTACGACCATCTTCTAATTTCCCTTATTCCACTGGTATTGTACCTCATGTAGTTACATTTCCTTCGGGAAAAGCTCTGGAAAAACAACTATCGTCCAAACGTATTGCCTTAGGAAAGGTAGTACTATTCCACGATCATGTACAATGTGATTACTTGACACTAGTTTCCCAATTCAGGTGTTCGTCGTTGAAACTATTAGTCCAGTTCACGTGTCCATGCTTGAAGTTAATTTTCTAGACCACATGTCCAGTACTTGTAACTGTCAAGACAATTGGAATTATGATTATAACTTTAATGACTGCTATTGGCCTGGGAGGAATTTAGAATTACATCGCTTTGTTGTTTTTTGGAATGCTTTGCTTTGTGTAGTCAGGGATAGCATCTGTGCTTCAGGTGTTATTGTAGAATACTTTAGAATTTGTTTTAAGGCAGCCCATCAATTATTGTAGGTGAAAAAGTTTTGGCCAGTGCTACATGTAAATTTTGGTTTTCTATTGCAGATCATCAGCTGCTCCACCACAACCGAGCTGCGAGGTGTAGGTGACAAAGAAACCATGGCACAGGAAGATCGCCGACCGTAGGGCATAGCTATCCTGTAGAAGACACCTTCCGTATTGCTGTCAGAACGTTCACGTCTTGATGACCTGTCAACTTTCTTGCTTGCGTCGGAGCAGTAACGTCGTTACATGCTATGACTAAACATCTTGACCACAACATGAGAGATTACCAAGATGTATTCATACCAATCTATACTCGTTCACTTTACCACTATGGTGTCCATATGTCCTACTTTGACACACTCTGACATAACCCACAAACTAATCTAGTTCACGGTTTGTATCAGGGTACATATGGAAATCGAACAGTTCAAGTCAGGATTGGCAGATCTTGGTTTGTTGACTCACATGACCGAGTCTCCGGACACTCTCGAGTCGCTGTTTGTCCACAAATCTGTCTAGCACTCCGGCCCACTGAGAAGCAGACGACTGAAGGCCATGTACCGAGCTGTGCTGTCTCCCGTGGGAACACAGGATAGAGAGGAGGAAAACGACACGTTGGTCGCGTTCGAAGAGCTTTTGAAGAAATGCGAAGGTACTCGTTTTTGTCCTTTTTAAATCGTCTTCCATGTGTTCATTTGATCACATTACTTTGTGTTGTTTATATTTATACAAGGTCTTTGATTACACGATGCCATTTAGAAAGTGGTCAAATGCAACATGTGTCATATTTGGGATTTCACTTTCTTAGTAAAGTACAAATTCTAGTACTTTTTTTCGGTTGAGTCCCATCCGGGATTCGAACCCGCACCCTCAGAGTCAGGCACCTAATCGCCAGCACACAAAGTCAGCCGCCTAGCCCGCTCAGCCACCGCGACTTCCACAAAAATGAAAGTCGGACAACTGGTAGTCTAGACTGCGTATCTATATTTTGGATGTTGAAGTACCCAGTGCTTATTAAGGGTATTATCACCTATCAATAAAAATACAGTCGATAATTTCACACAATTTGAAACTGTACAGTTTGTTTACTTGTAGTTTCATAAATATGTTTTGTTAGTCCGTCATCAATAGACCGGCTCTGTGGCGGTTGTCAGTAAATAATCGATTTGATCATTTTTCGTTACTTTAAAAAACTCGAAATTTATAACTTTTTCACATCCATTCCTTTATTTCAATAATGTTCTTGAAATTTCTAGTGTTTTCACGTTACTTTTCTCGTAATTTCGAGTTTGGGACGATCCTGTTCGTCAACAAAGCCTTCGAAAAACGTCCCCATATTGTGGAAACAGGTGCTGTTGTTCCTCTGAAGTGAGCAAAAGCTTACACAAAACTGAATATGTTTCAGAAACACAGATAACCAAATGTTTACTGGGAACGTTGACATCTACATAATGTTTTATCACAAAACAATGGAGCTTTTCTGGAATAGTTTCTAAAATTGTTAAAATTTGATAGCCAAATGAGTACATGCACAATACGATTGTATAGTATGATTTATTTCAGTATGATTAAACATTTCTAGAAACATGTAAATTCACGTGAATAAAATCTTTGTAGAAAACATTTCCAGTACATTTAGCGAAACGTTACATGGACGTTTTCTAAACATCTTCGTTCAAATGTTGATGTACAGGATGATTTATCACTGACCAATGAACACACTTGCTGAAATATACATAACAAACCTATAAAAAGGCGTTGTAACAAGAGCGACATTTCCGGATTTAGCATATGGCCACCTGTATCATCACCACGTGGGTTACCAGAGCAAGTCGTAAAGGTACCATCTGTCAACGTCTTTTCGCATGATCTGTCCTCGTTTCAGTCGCCAATCAACCGCTCAACCACTCCTTGGGCAGATGCCCTGTTTAACCACGGACAACCGAAGACCTATAGGTTTGTCACAGCACTGCTACCAGAAACAATGCTGTCTTCTATGAAGCTCCATGTAAGCACTAAATGGCAACTTGACTGTCAGGAATCGAAAGTACTGGTCTTCCTTGGGGGTAGTCCCCCTTGGTCTGACTGTTCGTGTCCTGTTTAATGTAGTTAATATTAATCTTTTTTATGTTTATTCTATTGCACTGACTGCCTTTGGTGCAGATTGTATTATCTTAATTCCCATGTATAGAACCTGTTCTGAAATAAAATGATACATGCTCAAGGGCACCTTCGATACCCTTTCAACAGAACGCGTCGGCCTGGCGCAACAGTTTACACTGCCAATGTAGAAATAATCATGGAAACAATGGCAGTGTGTGTGTGTGACATTTTAAGATATTACAATCACTCTTCATACATTACCTTAAATTATGAGCAATTCTCATTCATTTCGTATATTTCATTCAAAGGCAAACAAGCAGCAACTTCTTCAATAAACAGCGTTGTAGTGATGTGTTTAGTCTGAAGTTTCTCCGTGATAGTCAAGTTGCCGGTCTCCAAAAGTCGACATTTCCGTTTCTTTGGTGGCCCCCTCCCTCCACTAAAGTACTGACCCGTGAAGGTCCCCCGGTAGAATAGGCCTTCAGCAACCCATGCTTGCCATAAAAGGCGACTCAGCTTGTCGTAAGAGGCGACTAACGGGATCGGGTGGTCAGGCTCGCTGACTTGGTTGACACATGTCATCTGTTCCCAATTGCGCAGATCGATGCTCATGTTCTTGATCACTGAATTGTCTGGTCCAGACTCGATTATTTACAGACCGCCGCCATATAGCTGTAATATTGCTTAGTGCGGCGTAAAACTAAACTCACTCACACACCCCACTGAAGTACTAGTGAAGGAAGGTTTCATTGTGTTTTTTCTGTTCCCGTTTGAACACAATAACCTGAAACTGGGATGGGCGATCCTTTGCAGTCGACATCTACAGGCTACCATGTCAACTTTCTATATGACTGTCGATCTTCGGTCCGACAGTTTCGAGATGATTCCACTGCGTTGTCGCCAATCGTCCTTCCGTCCAGCTAGTTGTCTACCTGTTGCTAGTTTGTTATTAGGCAGGGGTGGATACAGCTTTTTCAGAAAGAGGAGATGCATATTGTTGAGAAGGGGTGCACACTTCATTGTCACGAAGTCCGTGGTCATTTAATATACTTTCGGAACAAAAGTGGGGTGATGCGCAGCAAAACAAAAGTAAATAAATAAAAAACATATGACAAAAACATCAGCATACTGTTACTGGTGGGGAAACGGGTACAAGAGCATCATTCAGTCCCTAGGGAATTGCCCTGAATCACTGTCCCTTAAAGTGGGAAAGTTTCTTTTGGTCGTCAGTTTATGTTCTGAACCTCGCATAGAACAGTGAAGTAGTGTGCTAAGGACATTGGGAAACGGCTTATTTTGGACAACATGCTTGTTCAGTTAACAGCGACATTACTGTCAAAGCAATGAGGAAATGCATACAAACTATAAGCATATAGTGACACCTATGACACTATAGATACAAGACGATGTGAAATAGTATATTCTCGAAGTCCAGTGTTTGTAAACTTTCCATTTTATCATGAAGGGATCATTAGCAAAGCCATAAGTTTCACATATGTGGGTAATGTGGTTCACGTGTTATGAGTCATCACAACACATTGGGGTATAGATCTAATATTTGTAAAATAATTGCAGAAAATGAAAGCGATATGTCATATGCCACCTCTTGGATACATGTCGGCAGACAATATATAACATGTGTTCAGAAAGGTATTGAAAGTATTCCTGTCATAATCAACAGCAAAAGATTTGGATTGTTTGTTGTATATTATCCGCGATTGCATGTAGGAACTGATATTGTGAGTGGTAATTTTTTAAAAATAATTTCAGTTTTTTACGATGTACAAAGCATGTTCTTTCTCTGTACGTTGGCGTTTGTAAACAGAGATGAGTTGACCTGAATTTTTTTTTCGTTTTCTTTTCATGAAGGTTACTTACTTTATGAATATTTATTAGTGCACTTTATGAATATTATTATTGCAGATTTAAATATCTCTAGTTACAGATTATTATTGATCTCCGGGACATGTAGCCGGATCTACTCTATTTACAAGCGTGCTAAAGCAATATGAATGGGTATGCCTGTATTTACACCGGTACAAGTCGCTATTCAACTTCACAACCCGTTCCGATTCGTAAACGACTGTTGTCATAAAAGAGCTTTTCTCTGAGGAGCATGAGGTTTTATTTACCTTGGAGGGGTGGGTCATGTGATGTCAACGTTCTCATGACAACGGCGAATGAGGCTACGCGAAACAGGTGCGTGCGCAGCAAGAAACAACATGGCGGTCGATGAACACAGCTAAAGAGAATGTGAAAGAAAGTTGTGTTAACTTTCGGCGCAAAGCCGGTTTAGATCATCTGAAGGTATGATTTTGCCAACATCAGTGATTATTCGGTATATGTCATTGTTCATATTTCAACATATCGTTTTAAGGAAAAACCGAATGTTTATTATGTTCGGAAATGTCATCTCGGAAAGTTGTCTGCTAGTGACAAGATAGGACGGTCGACTCGACTGTAGATGTCGCATAGATTATGTTATCAATTTCTGACAGGCCATAATTATCGCGATCCTTCTGCAGTTATTATAGGCTGACATAAGTTTATTTTGAAGCATGCTTTACCGATTTTTCAATAATAAAAACAGAAATTGCTCAAACAGCTAGCCAGCCGTGACTGGTTTAGTTAAGGAATTTTAGAATCCGAATTTTATTTTGAATTCATGTTTTCAGAACTAAATACTTTTGCTAGCTAAGCAGTTTTACAATGAATGGCTCCCTGTGTCATAATTAGCTTCCACAAAATGAAGGGATTCTGTCGTGATATGTGATTGATCATTTTCAAATGACAGTAATCATGTTTATTTATATTACATTTCTGGAAAAGGATGAAACGAAGATTTGAAGACTTTTTTGGGTGTTTTTTGTGTGAAATAACATGAGTGGATATTTTATTTCACTCACTTGGGATATGTGTAGCACGTTATATGTAGGACGATATATTCTACTCTTTTGGTTTCCAGAGTAGGAAAAGTAAGAAATATATGCACGTTTTAGCTTTCAACATTACATGTACTGTTATTTTCATGAAATGATACTGCACAGAATATTTCTGGCAATGTTTTCTTCACCATTTACTTTCATAGTCACTCATTATTCATATATGTTTAGGTATATTCCTTGTCATGTTTATATTTATAGAAACACTTACTGAGAAAAAATTGCAGTATTTTTGTTCTTTGGTTACATTTGTTTTCTCAATTATTAGTTATCTATATATTGATCCGATGTAACAAGTTTCAAATACTACATAGCTCTATGTCAAGATACAAGTAATGTACATATGACAAGAAAAGTATGCAAGTTATGAAGGAGTTGTGATATATATGTAATACAACCTGAGGGCACAGGTAAATATGAAGTTATGTTATCATTTAGCTGTTCAGGTTATGTACAGAGTAAATTTCAAGACTTGAGGCTAATAGTTATGTAAGTCCATTAGAAACTTAAGAGGGACCCTGTATTCCTTAAATGTTTTTTTTTAAAGTAACTAGTGTTTGAATGCATTAACCTCTCATATCTCTGACAACTGGCATAGTACAGTGACCCCTGACTTTCATCCTAAATTTTGAAAAATGTAAAACAATGTTAAAATCATTTCGACAATAAACAGTTTATGTCCTCAAAATGGACCTGTGCAAATTACTACTGTAATTGTTTATTTCGGACTGATGTTGGGCAGGTTGTAGAAGAAATGTTGTTCTCATTTCACAGTAAATCTTAAAATGTTTTCATAATGTTTCAGAATTGACTTGTGACATTTGAGAAACCAGAATGATGTAAGTGACAAGAGACAGTTACTTGTCACCATGTCATCATCAGCATTAGGAATCTGGAAGTGTCATGAGTGTAACATGACATTTACCAGCCCTGGGCTGCTTGCAAAACACAAGGGCAAGTTCTGCCCAGGGAACACTGTAAGCAGGACTACAAGGATACTGGACTATTCTCCCAGACCAGAGTCCCCAGAGGTGAGTGATGTTATTGCATTGATAATCCCATTAATATTAGTGTTAGAGCTGATCTTCAGCAACCCAATGCTTGTCTGAAGACGGCTGATGTGATTGGGTGGTCATGCTCATTGACTTGGTTGACATGTCTGTATAGACCAGTGCTCATGATGTTGGACATTGGATTGTCTGGTCAAAACTCAGTTAATCACAGACTGTCATCATGTAGCAGAAATATTGCTGAGACCTGCATTAAACAATGTTAAAGATCAAACCATCATACATTTACATTTAAAATTGATGGTGAAGAAGGCTAAATGACACATGTGAAAATAAGATGTTTGCCTTAAGTCATAATTTTATCACAGGGTTTGTGGATCTTACGAATATATAGTATAACATGTGAAAAGCCTGATGCAGCAATTTCAGTTCACCTGTCTATTTCGTGTTGGTTTCTGATTTTATTGATGTCTTTCCTTTCTGTCATGTATAGATGATACGAAGACAGTTTCTTATTTTGTTCATTGTCATTATTGTTGTTGTTTTTTCGATAGATTCGTACATATGATGTAGATTTAGATAGTGGATAAAACATATATGAAATATGCTGTGACATGTTTGAGCAGAAGTTTTCAGTTCCAAAGTAATAGCAATATCCTTTTTCATGAACCAAGAATAATCTAGAAGGCAGTAAATATAAAAGACAAAGCAAGTAAAGGTGGCAATACCTTCTTCATTGATTTGTCTCCGTAGGTGAATAAATGATTTGGTTTCAACAATGGAAATGATTGAGGACTGGGAATCACCCATGCAGACTTTCTTTTATTACACATTCAGTGCCATTGTGACTGTGCCTAGCATGAAAATAGTCTGATTAACACCATGGGATGGCAATTTATGGAATGCACTTACAAAGGGTCAAGTGAATCATACCCCACACCTCAGGGAAATGCAGTGAAAAGGTGGCGTGAAATTGCTTGGTTTTCTCAGGTCTCATATGATGTAGTTTGGGGGAGCTGTTTACGACTAAACAAAACCCATTATAAACCATTAAAGGTGCACTCTGACAATAGCTTGAATAAGCAGTCTTGATGTACAGACATGCAAAACAGACTGTATAAGGAATTTGACTGTCAGTTCATTAGAGGCCAGTCCTTCTTTAATCTGAATGGTCTCATTTTAGTTACAGGCATTATCATTTCTGTGTTATGAACGATGAATTCTAAAGTTTTAAACTAAATTTTGGAAATTTTAGCTGACTTCTTAAACTGGGGATGATTATCTGTGTCTCAGATTGCATAAATTAATCCTTGAACTGTTCGAAGAAGAAACAGTGATTAAATGATTAGTTATACTCATAAGGCAATTACAATATGACAGACTTTTATTTATTACTTTCACTCAGATCTGTTCAGTCTTAATTTCATTTTTACCTCCTGTATCCAAACATGAATAAAACAAGAAAAGTAGGTCACTTGACCTAAATGTTGAAGTACCAGCAGCTATTTTACTCTTTCAGTGCATTTACTGAATTGTTATGTTTTATTAAGTTTCATAATGTTTAATGGTTACAGAAAAAAAATAGGACAATAGGGGAAAAGGTGAGTGTTATTGTCATGTTATTTTGTGTGCATATGTGGTTTGAATGTTCAACTGTTTTATTTCAAGCTGTTCTTAATGCCATCAGACTCCATCTTTGGCGTCATTATATTAAAACAAAACAGTAACTTTATAATATCTTAAATGTGTTTTTGTTAAGCTTGGTGATGAGTGTTTGCAATACTGTCAAACAATATATACACTGCTGGAAGGCAACATTTCCATGATAACAGCTTATTGTGTACCAAGTTTGTATCTAGCCATGTTCGCTGCAACCCTGTTCCATGCATAGCCTAGCATACCCTGCTTTCTGATGTGTTTATCCAATTAAATATTCCCATTTTTCTCTTTGAATCCATTTGTTTTAATGATTTCCAAGTTATAAATTACTTATGATCATTCATACTTTTCAAATTTTATCATGCTTAATCCCATGGTTTAAATATGCTGAATAGCAAAAGAAATGCACCTCTGGCTTTTTGTCTAGCTTTTAAATGAAAGACAGAAACATGAATGCTTACTTTTAGGACATTTCATTTTTTAAAAATTGCATTTCTTTTGCTGTTTGGTATAGGAGTGCTGTCAAAATTTACTTTAAAATACAAAAAATATGTTGTATGCAGACATATGCATGCAAACGTTATTTTGCTGAGTATATGTCATATTACATCTTTTTTTAATCATATAGATGAGATATAAGCTTTAATACATGTATATTTGAATATCATAATCATGATAATAATGGATAATCTAAAATGCATATATTTGTTTAAAGATTTCTAGTGAAACAAATACAATGTTTTGTTGACAAGTTTCACATATTGATAGTAATACATGAATCTTTGATGTTAATACTGTTTTTCATTCTATCTACTTCTTGTAGCTGAGTTTTGGTTTCAGTTTCTCTTGTTCAGAATAAAATTGCTTATATTTGTGTGTTCTTTGTTTTGTGTGACCTTTATTCTATGCATGACCGTTGTTTGTTTCTGCATCTCTCATGTCCCATATGTACACATATATAAACACACAGTTACTGCTTCCCCTGATCTAATTTCATGCATTCAGAATGGAAACACCACAGTCTCTGAGAAACTGGTGAGATCCTAATGTCATCATTTACATGTACCTGTAAAGATCTGGGTTAGAACTGATCTTCTGTAACTGCATGTCATAAGAGGCGACTAACAGGATTGGGTGGTCAAGTTCACTGACTTACAAGTCACTGTATCCCAGTAGGGTAGATCCATGCTTATGCTGTTGGTCACTGGATTGTCTAGTCCAGACTGGATTATTTGCAGACTGCTGCCATATTGCTGGAATACTGCTGAGTACGGCATAAAACAAAATTCACTCATTTACATGTACTCTTCGTCATTATACATCACACCCTCATATATTTACTTGTCCTCTTGAGAACATAATTTATTACAAAACAGTGTCCAAAATAAGTCAATTGCTGTGGCTGTAAACATTTTCGTCAGAGTAGGGGAACTGAAAGTAAAGAGGTATGAAAGTTTATTATGTTTATAAGTGTAAGTTGTAATGATATACCAAGATTGTAGATCACAGAGTCCAGATATGAGCCAAATAACATATCTGGCTATGTATTTTTCATTAAGCACTGACTAAATGGCTGTCAGTTGAAAATATTCTTATTGCATCCAGATTTATATACAGTCATGCTATTGCTCATAAGTACGAATTATCAAATAAGTGTTTCAATAGGATAAGTGTGTATTCTTGTTTTCATTTAAGAGACATTCTGTTCCACTTGATATGTTCAGCTGGCATTTCAAGATTGATCTTGTCCATTTCCCCAGATCGTTGCTGTCAGTTGTATTAATGTTTTGTACCTTACTGCCACATACCTCCTAACATTCTATATCAGCATGCTGTTGTCAAGCAATCTATCCCCACTGTAATTGTCCTTCCCTGCTTGGCTATACCCTCCACTCAAGACCATAGAAAGCTTTCATTCTATCATGGCCAAGTGCCTATCTATTTATGCATTGTCAACATATACCTAGCCTTTTCTATGGCATGCTGTATAAACCATAGAAAGTTGTGGATCTGCTTGACAATTCAAGTTTAAATGGGTAGCCATATTGAAAATACCTAGTTACAAATCAAAACATGGCCAGCGTGTATTTGCTTGGGAAGTTGGTATTATTCAAGACATAAAAGATGGCATTGTGTATTCATAAAAGATGAATTTGTGAATGTGTTTTTATTGCAATCAAATTGATGGCTCTCATAATGTACCCTTTGAAATTGATTCTTCACCCTATGTGAGTTCTCCATGTGAGACGACTAATCAGACTTGTCACTGGAGTTGTTTGGATAGCAATGACCGTTGCCAGTAGTCACGTCTCACCGGATAAGTCATTTTGGGCTTGACTTCTCGTCAGAGAGAGGCTTAGAAGATCTGATCTCAAATTTATGAAAATATTCCATCAGTGTTTGAAGGGAAGTTCCAGACTTTTTAGATTTCATTTTTAGCCTCATTTGCTTTCATCTTTTGACTGTTTTCAAGAGTTTGGGTGGATTTCAAGTGTGTTCCTGGCAGAATTTATTTATCCATTGGCAATATGAATTTACAAAGTTTTCATATATTTTCCAAAATGAAACGCCTGAAAATATCAAGCCCTGAGCCTCTAGCTAGGCTTCATGGCAGAATCAACCAACAAGATCATAGAAGTCTTGTTGTTTTGACTTTTCATAAGAACTTGACACATTTCTGAAAAATTTAATTTCAAGGCAGCAATTAAATTTTTCTAAAATGCCTAACCGCAAAAAGGTAAGCGAACTCCAGGCTCTGAAGGATCGGCGATCTCGTATGCGAGAAGTCAGGGATCTGGAGGAACGGATGCTTCTAGACAAACTGGACAACACGGAACGGCAACTCAATGCTGGAGTGGGGAAAAAAAGCAAAGGAAGACTTCATTTATCTAATCATAAAGATGTACGGCAGCTTCAGATCGATGTAAGTATACACCTAGTTGCTTTTCAACTTCTATTGCTATAGAGTAAATAAATGAAGTTTTGAATTGCTTACATCAGTAATTCAGCAAAAATACAGTAAGGAAACAAAAATTGTCTTCACACATTGTGCTCAGTTGAGGAGTCGAACCAAGGTAACCACTTAAACCATAGGGCTACCCCACTGCATTATGAAAGTACTCATTACACAGGTTTGCCATTATCATTCTTGGTCTGTCACAATGGGGCTTGTGTTCATGAATTACACAAAATGGTACACACATGTGTGAAGGTCATCAGTGTGTGCTTGTTAAAATGTCATGAGGTTCCCCTACTATCACTCATACAGTCAGACAACATATCTGAGCATTAAGTGATATAATGTTTTGTTAGACACATAAATACTTGAGACACTTTAATGCCATTTATGGCTACTTAAGGTTAGAAATCCTGTAATCTAAATTGTGTTCATAGAACAAGATTGCATCATGAGTTGTTTTATTATGATTGTCTTGCAACATCTTTAACTGGTCCTGATATGTGTGTGGATTTGTTATTGAGAGGAACATAACTTTTCTGTAAGCATGGCATATTGAACATCAAGCATTTGTGACAACTGAGACGATGCTCCACCCAAACAGATTATCTGACATTTCTTGGCCTTGTATTGCTCCCAATATACTCACCTGATGCTGCCAACAGTATCATGGCACACAATGATTTCAGATATTATACATAATAATTATACAAGGGTTTCGGAAAGCAAGCCCAGGTCTTCTATACGAAATTTTTTTTTTTGACAGTTGAACTTTGACACCAGATCTAAGCCCAGGCTTATCTTTGGAAACAATTGGGCTTATATTTGGAAAGTGACAAACATATGGAATACAGAATCATAAGGCAATTAGTGAAGGAAATCTTTTTGATATTACTTTCACGAATATTGCAACGACTATGCAATGAAACGGAACACGTACAAACTTTAAATTAAATATTCAAACTCTTGAAAACTTTGAAATGTTTGAAGTTGATTATGAGAATTCTGAGGTTCAGCTGAGTCAATCGATTGCACACAGCATCATTGCAGTCAAGACCGCTCAGCAATGTTAACAGATATGTTCGTCATGTCAAATATAGAAAGACATAACAGGGACAATTTGTATTGTAGAAAGGGGAGGCAACTCTCATTTGACACACTTTTGAATTTGACACACAAGCCAATTGGTCTTCTATTAGGAAACATTTTCAAAATAATAGCTGACAGGCTTCTTAACAAGAGGGCTTGCTTTTGGAAAATCCCAATACCACATACTGTGATTACTTATTGATACAGTTTGTTCACAAAAATTTAGGGGTCTATCACATCTAGAACCTGAATTTTGGCATCATTTTCAATGGCTATTAGTCTTGGTATCAATGAATTAGTACAAGTTGATCGTAGTAGATTGTAAGACATGGCTTCATCTTGAGGGCTAATTCCATAGACTGTAGATGGATTTCCTTCTGTCTTATTGGCTCATCATTAAAAGGTCAAAACTTACTCATTGACTTTTTAATTTTTGAGGGGGTAGGGGAGGGCCTCATGTTTTGGATTCAAAGCCGGTCATGCATGTGTCAGTCTTTTTTTGTCACATATGCCCATCCCTAGTTATTCAGCCATATTGAAATGATTATCATAATACTTGATTTGAATCACATGATCAGCTTTTAATGCACAAGAGCACATGGTAAGATAAGATTTAAGCTGCTGAATGGATTAGATATGGGAAGTAGAATCAGATAATACATGTGACATCATCATGTTCTACAATGATTTTTCAGCATGCATTCCGTCATATTTCAGTATGAGAGACTCCGAGAACGAGAACGAGCATACCCTACAGGCAGACACAGTACTTATTCCATGAACAGTGATTCTAGCATGAGCATCCACCTCCCTGATGAAGTAAGTCAGTGATGGCCTACAGCTGCTGGAGTGGCCAGACACACAGTGGAGGCACTTCATCACAGTGCATGTCACAGCATGTTATACTGTTCGTGTTTGTCATAGTTGTTCACTGTCATCTGTATGTGATACTTTCAAGGAAAATTGGTTTACAGATACATAATCCTAAGCAATTGTATCGGATACAAAATTATATGTGAAACATTCACTGCATAAAATAGTGAATGTCACGTTATACAGTAAAACCAAAGGGGCCAACTTTGTAGACAGTTTACAAGTGGCATGATATTACTATGTCTTCTTGAATATCAAAAATGGCTTTGGTATTTGTTTTCCATTTGCCATGCACAAGTATTTACAAACAAATACGTAAACCAAAACAAAACTTTGGCACTTTTGTTTCCTGCACTAATTAGGCATTTTTTTACATGTGTTTATGGTTGGTTACACAAATAAGTTAATTAAAATGGATTGGAATCGTAAAACATCATGGTGTTAAGTGTTTAGGCAGACTGAGCTCAAGTACTTAAGAAGGTACTTTATTTTCTGATTTTACAAGGTCAAACTGAGTTTTACATGATTAGTGATTGGGATTAGTGGCAAAAGTTGCAGACGGCATAGAACCTGTTTCTAAAATGAAACCTGTGCCGCAAACATTATTGTACACAGTTGAATATTGTTAGCTTTCAGTTATACAATCAGACCTGATGCTGACTGGCATCATTTCCACTTGTGGTTTATCTGCACTTACTAACTGCATGTAATTATTGTGTTTTTGTGCTTTGAGATAATCAGTGTGTTTGGGGTTTCATGTGTAATTGTTGTGATCACAGATTAGTTTTTGTGTGACGTGGGTTTGCTGGATATCTTATTCCTGATCAGTGATGATCACCTATTCTTGCACACACCTATATTGTATTGTGAGACTAACATGATATTGTTAGTTTTGTAAATCACCTTGTAAGTTAAATGTAACATAATGGTAATGATATGTGATAACTGAAAATCCCTTTTCTAATAAGTTTTTTTTCGTTTGTGTTATTCCAGGATTTCATTAGGGGTATTAATTAGCATGCACAACTGTCTCTTCATTTCAGTTACAATTTTAATTGTTGGTGCTTATGGAACTTGAATATAATATATGTTTTGTTGACAAATTTGATAATGCCACTTTGATGAACACTCATTTACAGATTCAAATTTTTGCTTCAAAATTGTAGTCATGGTTTAATGACTATGAGGCAGATTATCTACGACCTGAAATTACCTTGTGATGTCTTCACCTGCTGGTTAGGTTATTTAAAATGCAATAAGTTGCTATTTTGATGGTTCCATGGCAAAATGATTCTTACATCCCAGTCTTTCCATGAGAAATTTGGAAGAGCAGTGTCCAACATGGAACATCCTGAAATTACAGCTATGATTTTTAGATCTTTCAGATTTTAACATTAGATTAATTTTGGACTTTGTATTGTGTAGGGTGACATTCCAAGGAGGAACCCTGATCCGCAGCTGGCCCAACTAGCGGCAAGTCATGGCCGTCAAATGGAGATGTTGCAGGGACGTAACAAGGACCTGGAGAGACAGAGGGATGGTGTGTTTTGATTACCTGTGTTCTGTACTGGGAACAGTCTTAATCACCTTAGCATCACCTCTGTAGTGTAGTGGTTACAGTGTCTGAACAAAGAGAAGGTCACAGGTTCAATCCCATATAAAAAGACATTCGAATATGGTACTTGTTGGTCCCTGGCACTCAACATTAGTGGGTACAACATTGACTTCTCAGCTAAGATTCAGCATAACGTGAGCTGGGTATTCATGCTGCGGCATGGTATCTCAGTGAATTAGCACAATGAAACCAGCTTATGTCTGGTCTAGTAAAGTCAGGCTCATACACACACACATGCATGTCATCATACGAGCAAAATAGATTCTGACATGTGATGTTAAACCAGGGACCATATAATAGATTAATTATGTGGTCTTTGCTTAAACACCATTTCATCTCACCTAACCTTAATCACCTATTGTGTGATCGGATGTGGTTCAGTGTCAACAAGGGTCCATGATTCACAGGTTAGTACAGTTGGCTGTCTCCTAACTGTGATCCTGGGAATATGGCAACATTTAAAAGCCACTTTTGATAATTTTGTGGAATGAAATGTTAGTGTGATGGTACTTACTAATACCGCTGTGGGTATTTTTTTTTTGGTTTTTCATAAAAAATAATGTTTGCTGAAATTGATTAATGTCCATATGTCAGTATTAATACAAGGCAAAAATATGCTTGTTTTGGTTGTTGTTTAATGTTCCTGCTATATGATGGCAGTTAAAGTTTGCACAGGGTATCTAGCTCTCAAATTCTTTCCTAAGATGTGTTGATTAAAAATTGAAAACGGAAATGCTCTCAGGAGCAACTACAGTAAAAAGATGACTCATATAATGAAGGTTGACAGAAATAAGAAGCAAAAGGGGGACACAACATTACCTTTCAGCTAAGCCAATACTTCTACACCACTGAGTTTCAGATATATACATAGGGGAAAATATAAGGGATCACATGAACACACAAGTGTTTTCGGTATCACAGAACTCTTGAAGAAAACTAGAAAATTGTAAAGGAACACTTGTGCTTTCATGTGATCCCTTATTTTTATCCCCTAAGTATTTGTCACAAATTTAAATTAGATGTAAACTGGCAATAATCTGCCTTGTAATATATTAATCTTTTCTTCCAGAAATCCGACGTCGATTAGAAGAGCTTGGACGAAAACCAATAAGAGAAGAGGACCCATCTAACAGCCTTCTGGATGAACTGAGAGAACAGGAGCTACGCAACCAAAGATTGCTAGAAGAGCTGCGAAGACAACTTGCTGATGCCAGGCAGCCCATCAATATCATGTATGTACCATTAGGCAGTCTAAGGTGCAGTCACTCTTGACCACATACAACTTTCTCTCCTTTGAGCAGCAGCTAGTAACTTGAAATATCTGGCTTTGTTAAAACCATTTTATTTGAAGATAGTCTAAGCTCCATTTCCTGTGCTGATATCTTGACATGGTCTACATTTTGTCATTGGATCTGTGAGTGGAATGGGGACTCTTGTTAACTTAAGTTGCTATATCGAGGATCATCTAACATGATTTAACAATAACTGTAATTTTGCTTGAGAGCAGTAACTGAATACTCTCGCTCTGTTATACTCTATACTTTGTACTCTATAATTTATATGTTATACTCTATACTGTATACAGTATGATCCTATCCTCCATATTTCACTTCCTTGTCATTAATCAAGCATCATCCTCCTGTAGGCAGCTACAGTGGAACCTTATTTATCTGGACTCTGTTTTCCTGACTATTTCTGTTAGTAACGTTATCATAACGTATCAAAGGATATTACTTTGTATCTGTGATTTGTTACTTGTCAGTTGTCAGTCAGTTGTCAGGGTTAATCCAGGTGATTTCATTGAGAATTATACTGTCCAGATAGAAAGGGTCTCATTGTATTCTCATCAGCAAACTGTCTGTTACAGCGACTTGAATATGTTGTCTCGCAATGAGAAACTTACATCAGACTTGCTAGATAGATTTTATGTGATGGTGAGGAAGGAAAGAGATGAAGAGTATGAAAAGATTCTGTCCAGAGTTGAAGTAGGAGTACAAACATCTCCACCATTGTGGATTGAGAAAGAGACCTCATCTGACTTATCCTTGCCATCATATGGCAAAACATCTGGATCAGAGAACTCTGACTCACAGAAATGTGTCACGTGCATAGCCAGTCATGAATCAAATATAAACAATAGGACTATGGACAGACATACACCTGGCTTAACAAATGCTGGTTCTGTCAAGGAAATGACACACCCAGAAGGTGCTCAGAAACAGCTATTTCAGCCAGCATCAGCATGGAGAGAATGTGTGACAGCTTTTAACAAAGCAGGACAACATAGTGTCCCCAAAGATGTGACCAGTTATGCTGATGAATGCCCAATATGCAATGAAATGAATATGGACAAACAATTTAGATCTGGATTCAAGAATTACAGAGACAATCCAAAACACAGAATGTGAGAGTGACAGTTCAGACAGTTATTGTCATTATTTCTCATTATTTCATTATTATGAATGCGAGTGATTGTTTAGCTCTCATTCCATGTTTTAGTTCTCACTCTATTTCTGCATAGTTCTCTTTTGTTTTGTCTTTATCACTTTAGTTCTAATTGAATTTCTGCAGTTTCTTGCAGTTTGCTATTGTTAAGTGTTGATGTTTAACATACACTTTTCTGGGATTGGAAGAGTCGTAGCCAGTCTGAAATCATGGCACCCTGGTGTCATGAGAGGGAGTCAGGGACATGTTTTGGGGAGTCATATAAGCAGGTTTTCTGCCATTCTCTTCTCACAGAGGTCATATATTCCAATGTAGAGTGTTCTGATATACCTATATTTCCCGTTCCTCATAAAATCCCTAGCAGCCAAAAATTGCAACACGATTTATCTCCCTTCTTTCTATCCAATCCGATTGTGTTTTACATGAACTTAGATCTAATATGGTGGCCACAGTGGAGTTAACTGATCAACATGCCAAGACTAGATTTGGTATTTCATGTTTAACTGAAAAGCAGAAACTAACTATGTTTTTGTTGATGTGTCACTTAAGACATTTAATGACTAGCATATCTGTTGTCAGTAAGGTAGGGTGGAGACGCCACTGATCTGCAATTACTTGACTGGGTTCTATCTAGAAACGTTTGCGCATCATGCTGGGGAAGAGATTCTAGTTTTCCCGCAGCATACGGAAATGACCAAGGCTTTGCAAATGACCACCTTTGAAACAATGTCACTGATTGCAACCAATCACATATCCGGAATACTAGCACCATGAAAGAGTCGTATTAGAACAGAGGTTATATAGGAACATATGACAGGAGTAACCTCTGTGGGAAGGGAATGGTTTCTGCATCCATGCATAAACATTTACAAGTCATCATGACTTTTGGGGAGTCAGATGCACAGGTTTTATGCATCATGGCAAACACTGCATAGCTCATTGCTTCATTGCCAGGTACAAACTGTTTCAAGCAAAAGCCACGTTGTTCTAGTTCAAATTCAATTAACAGGAAGGAGATACAGGTACAACATTGCTATAAAGTAATGACTAATTGTGGACACTCAGTTCCTGTTGTTCTGTGGACTAAGTAAAATAATTGATGCTCAACATGCTTATTAAGTGTTCATGATTATTTCAGAGCTGAAGAAAGGTTTGAGCAGAAACAGAAGCAGCCATTCACATACCCCATCTACTATGGAAGCTCCTTGGTGGCTGAAATCAGGTATGCTGTTCTGTTATCACTGTAGATCTGTGTTGTCATACTACTTCCATCACAATTCATTTAGTCTACTCCATGACCATAGCCTGCTTCTTCCATCTGTTTTCCTCCACAACTCACATCAGAAACAAAATCATCTTCACCATGTACATTCCTATCAGCACCAGATATATCAATTTATTACCCACCTTTTGAAGATATAACTGTTTCATAATTTTACTGCGTTATTAAACATTTCCTAGTAACACCATGTGATTGCGTATGTATGACATCAAAGTGGTTTACAGTTTTTACGTCATAATGCTAAAACCCCTCACTATACTGTTGACAGAAAGCTCAGCGTTATCATTCTTTGAATTCTAATAAAGAAGTACTTTGCTGGATATTACTTTGCTAATGTAGATGAGCAATGATGTCTCATGTAACACCATATTTATGAAACTCGTGAATGGTACCAATATCTAACTTACTTCATGGTAATATACCAAACTATTCATTCATTTCGTAAGTATTGTATTACATGGGACATCATTTAGTATCTACTTAATGGACAATCCTTCTTTCTTCCAAACTCTCTTACAGTGATGCTTGTGAGTGAGCAAATTAAGTTTTACACTGCTTTTAGCAATATTCCAGCAATATCACTGCAAGGTACACCAGAAATGGGCTTCACACATTGTACCCATGTGGGGAATCAAACCTAGGTCTTCAGCATGGTGAGTGCCCCCAATGATCCTTGTTTCATGGATAGGGGTATTGGCTGGTTCTAGAAGTGTTATCACTCAGTCAGAGTGCCTGTGATGTGTGTGATGGTATCCTGAAGGACATGTCTGTGTTATTCCAGTGCAATCCGACAGGCATACATCCAGAATGGTGGAAATGATCCCGAGGTGTTGGCTCAGCTCGCTCAGATGTTGGCAGAAGCACAGGCTATAGAAGATCAGCTACGCAATCCTCCCAAACAAACAAAGGTTGTCAAAGGTAGGATTGTAAGATGGAGTTAAACTTACACGGCGAAACTATTCTTGATTACATGTCTCTCTGCTTACCATTTTGTCTTGAATTATGCTACAATAGTTGTTTGTAAAGCACTTCTGAAGTTAGAGCTCTGTGATAAATTGTATTTGTCCCCATTGCTTTCAGAAAAGAAGACCAATGAGTACATACACAGCTTGATGGCCCTGGAGATGGAGAATGAGAGGATGCAGAGAGAGTTGATGCTGCTGCAGGAGCAAAACATGTTGGCACGCAATCGCCGAAAGGATGATCGTGAAGGTAGGAGTGCCTATCTGTGGAGCAGGCTGCGCAGCTTTGTCCGACAACCATCTGTGTCCATGAGATACCTTTCCTTACTCAACAACAGTGATGAAGATGATGATGCACTTAGATCTATGACTTCTTTCAGCTCACGTAGACCTCACACTGCTTTAGGGCTCTATGGTTTAGGTGCTTCCTTTCCTTTTGGTTCTATCTATGGGTATTCTCCCTTGTCACCTCTCTACTATGACTATGATGATGATTATTACCCAATTAGTCGCATCAGCACGTACAGAAGTCCTCTCAGGTCGATGATGAGGTTCTCCAGAAAAACAACTACAACAGTTGAAGAAGAGGAACCTGAGAAGCCAAAGGTTATCTTGCCCTTCTCTGTGTATCCTCGAATCTGGAAAAAACCTAAGCAGAGAGGCATGGTTGAGAGCGTAGTGTCTGGGTTCTCGCCAGGGGAGCGTGTGATGAAGGTGTATTCCAGTCAAGAAGTTGATGATGCTGGCCCAGTGATTCCACAGGGGATTCAAAGTTTCAGGAGTACAGATGACCGTGTGAATACCATCTATACACAGCGTACCACAAGAGATGGCAACACAACCAGCAGATCATATTCTGTCAATGGGAGGCCTCTCTGGAGCTCTGCAGGGCCTGTGTTATCAGGCAGTCAGTACTTCTCCTATCAAAATCCTCATACTGGTCTGACCAAAACCTTTGCCTTTACACCAAACTACAGATACCAGAATCTGCTTCCATTCACTACGGGTAGAAATAGCTACTCAAGTGGTGCACTCACCAGCAGGATTCCATCTGAGAGTTGGTACACTAAAGTTCATCATCTCCCCAGGTCTCAGAGCGATGTCCAAACCAGTGTCTCAACAAGTCGCTACCTGGACAGTAGCCCTTTGGTAACAAGTCAATCCTTAGATCGTGACCCCTTGTTAACGAGTCGTCACTTAATCAGTGACCCCTTGTTAAAAAGTCGTTACTTGGAGAGTGACCCCTTGTTGACAAGCCGCTATGTGGACAGGGACCCCTTGTTAAGAAGTCACTACTTGGACAGGGACCCCTTGTTAACAGGTCATAACATTTACAGGTACCCCTTGTCTTCAAGGGGGTATGTGGAGAGGTACCCTTTGTCAAATTGCTACATCTCACAGTCATGGTCTCACACACCTTCATCTGCTGGTAACCCAACATTGGTGTATCGAGGAGAATATATCCCTTTGGATAAGATTAACACCTCCTCAGCTGTGTACCACAATGAAAACTCTTCTGTTAGAGTGATCCCAGTTGACAGAGACAAAAAGAGTAACTCAGATGAGGACAAGGAGAACAAGTCAAAAAGTAAACGGTTTAACTTTGGTTTCAGAAGGAAAGACAAACCAAAAGATGAGACAAAAGATGACAAATCTGGGGACCCTTTCAAAACCAACCCTCAGCTAGCTGCCAGATTCTATGCAGCTGGTACTGCTCTGCAGGCCATCTCTCGGTTCAGGAACAGGTCATCAGGTGGCCAGACAGGTAGCACTCCAGCCTCCACCCAGCCGGTGTACCAGCCTCCCGTCATTCCCCGCACAGCGACTGGTCAAGCTTCTGACCCCATGGTCACAGACCCCAGTCTTGCTGCTCGGCTACAGTCAGCATCTGTATCACTGCATCAGCTCAGGGAGAAGTACTCTCGGCAGCAAGCTGAGATTGCAGAGGAGGCGGAAGAAGCTGAGAGGAAAGCTGAGGAGAAGGAACAGTCAAAGCAAAGACACAATGAGATGCTGAAAAAGTTGACTGAGGCACGGATGGAGTCCAATCAGAAAACTGTTCGTTTCATCACTGACATGAATCAGCAAGAACAGGATTACTTGGACGAACGAGCAAAGTCTCGAGCCAAATCCAGGGCTGAGTCTCGAGCATCTTGGGCTGCCTTTTATGAATCAAACCCAACATACTATAGAGCCCAAGACAACTTCAAGCCTCCTTCCAAATCCTACAAGCCACCCCCTGAGGAAGGAAAGGCAAAGGATAAATCCAAGTCCAAGTCCAAAACTGACAAAGGAGACAAAACAGAAAAGAAATCCACAAAAAAATAATGATTCTGACATCCTGTTGACCAGATTGACCTCTCAGTCAGAAGGAATTGGCATGATGTCTTTTTATGATTCATGTCAGTACTGCAAGTTAAAAAGTTTTCACACTTTCTTGAGCTCTACTTGAGCTCTTTACTGATATTAATGCTGTTGTGCATGGTATCTTAGCACTATCACACATTTATGTCATCTGTCATTCTTTGTCCCAGGATTGACATCCCTCAATGTATGCTTTGCCACAGCATATGTGAAGACTGTGCGGTGTCATTTGTATTGCAACTTGGTACAGAATTGACAGGCCATGGTGTATGCTTTCCTACTGCACAACTAGAATCTACCGCATCAGGGGCACCTATCTTTCTGAGTACTCAAAATAGTTTTCAGTCATAAGACCACATGCCACTGTCCAGGATTGACATGGTATGACATATGTTTCTTTATTGCACATGCAAAGACTGCATTATCACTTCACAGGTCAATCACCTGTGGCTCAGAAAACCGAATGTCTCATGTCACAGGGTTGACATGCTGATACATATGCTTCTCTATAGCAGAACTAGGATCTTTCACCACATCAGCTGCATTTTTTCTCCACATGCCATCACATGTCACTCATAGTGCCATTACATGTCACTCATAGTGCCATGTCACAGGGTTGACATGCTGATACATATGCTTCTCTATAGCAGAACTAGGATCTTTCACCACATCAGCTGCGTTTTTTCTCCACATGCCATCACATGTCACTCGTAGTGCCATCACATGTCACTCATAGTGCCATGTCACAGGGTTTGACATTGGTTATCTCTGTTAGTGGAAAACATTTGGTTTTGTTCAAGAATACCCAAAGCCTTCTTTTATTAATGCTTTTGACTACTGAAGTATCATATGTACTTCATGTACATATGTAGAATGATATACTGCCTAATAATAGTTCTACCATGTAATCTGTAGATCTGGAGAGTATTTTATAATGTTTATCTCTATCATGAGAGTTTAATTACTAACCATCTAACATTTCTAAGCTAGGTTTTATTGGCAAACACTGAGGACAAAAATGAATTTAAGAGAAAAGAAGTTTTCTATCTTTCAGGAATGTATGAATTTCCAATGAGCCTCATTGTTTGCTATTGTATATTGTGCTATTGACACCTGACTTGTTTGGCTGTACTGCTGGAGGTAGCTAGTGTAACCCTGCTTGACATGTGTTTATTTCAGGTGACTATACCATCCGGTACACCCATAGCCACAGCCCCCTCACTTCCAGATATTGCCCATACTGTCAGTACTGTTAGATGAGCCACCTGCAGCTAGGGCAGACTCTCCTGGCATAACTGTTCATGATCTCTGTGACATTTGGTTATTTTATGTATCGATAAGTTCACAATGTACACAACTGTCTAAACAATTGATATTTCTTTCATTTAAAATATGTTTTGTTTTAAGAAAATATTTGACCTTTCTACCAAACACAAATTCCACCTGTCTTTGGCAATGCACAGAATTTAAAATTCATTTGGCATTCATATTTACCATTTTAAATATCTACAAATGTTTTGATATCTTATTAGGGTTTAGATGTAGAAAAAAAAATCAGGCAAAGGACCAAATTTTGGTACCAGGAATTTAACTGATGTAAAACAAGTGGGTATTTTGGGAAGATATGACCCATTGTATATGAACATGCTTTTTATCAGGTTATTGTGTATATATTTGTATTTTTAATTCCCTGTGTAACAAGAATCAGATGCTGTGATAGTAGTTTCTAGTCATTGTTATCTTAAATATGTGTGGCCACACCAATTTCTTGATATACGGATTTGGACTAAGGCAAGTTCAAATGAAAAATAACTGTTAACTAAAACAAATTTCACTTCCCCTAAACAGACTCTCTCTAAAATATGGCAGGAAATATTAGTCATTTATTCAAATCTCTAAAACAACATCTACCTTTATGTGACTTGTTTGAATACTGAATTGTCAGTTTTGATATTTTTCTGTGTTTAGTCTGTCTTGAATGGTACCTTTAAACCAGTACCAAGAAAGTGTGGCTTTAACTGGATGTTGAATGACATTCCCGACTAGTATGCATAGATTACCTGCCAGAAAAGTACTGTCTTTGATTTAAAGCTGAAAATAAAATAACTTTTGATAAGTAATTCCATTATTAACTTTTCATCCATTAGTTTAGGTCAATGTTTAAAAACTGAAAAATCCAGAGATATTTATTACTTCTTCAGCTAATAGGGGTTCTGAATAATTCATCAAATGTTGTGATCCTAAAGATTGAAGGATATGAATTTTATAGCAATTCTAACACATTACAAGCTGGTGTTAATTTCAGGGTCATGGAGTTTATTGATTCTGATAGTCTTGAGAATGCTCACAGCTTCTCTATATAGTGCTAGTCAGTATTTTAGTCAGGGTCTATTTTGTGCTATCAGAGTAAGTTTGCTTTTCATTAACAATACTATAGTCTTTCATCAGATCATGATATTAGTCTTGACACTTTATGAAGTAGCTAGTATACACAACTTGTAGCCACTAGAGATGCTTGACTTCATAGATTTTGAAAACTTTGCCTGACATTTGTTGACATTTTCAACCTTTGAAACCATATCTGTGTACACAATATTCACGCTTGCTGGTATTGTACATTTTGGCAAAAACATGGTAAAGTATGTTTGGAGCAATGGATGTGATCTACTTGTGAATTGTTATTGTTGATGTTAATAAGACATCCTTGTTTTTCTTTAACAATTGTTTATAGGACAAAAATATTGGTACTTGCATAATAATGTCTCTGTCAAACATAGCATGCATGAGCACTGAATATATGCATTGTATGTGGAAAACCTCTGAACTTTGTTCATGAAAGTATGTTACTTCTTTAAGGTTATAATCTCAATTAAAACCTGAATTGTTAGACATTTGAATACCACTGTATACCTTTGTTTACCACTATTCCCTGCAATTGTAAAAGTATGGTAAATATTGATAAAACTTATATCGGTTTGGAAATTCAAAATTCAAATATGTTCTCAAATGTTTTGTTTTCCTATGTTTAAATTTTGGGAAGTACTGTTTGGCATTTGCAACTCTAATATATCATGAAACAACCACAATATTTACCATATCTTATGAAAAGTGGAACCTGTACAAAAAATCATTTTGTGATTGAGTATTGGACAGCATGAATGTACACTACCTTTAAATATGAATATAATTTAATTATAATATAAATAAAGTTATTTTTCCACAGTTTTAAGCTTATGTAATAATTTCTTAATGCAATTATTACATTCACAATGCTTTGAACTTTCGAGGATGCTGTGCCAATATTTTGATCATAAAGTGATTACATGGGGTGATGTTTGGCATTGTGCTATTCATGCTTTATTCAGTGCTCAAAAATTATACTGAAAACTAGAAAATTGTTTCTTGACTGATATCAGTATTAATACTTACTAACATTTCTAATTAATTCAAAGCATTGTTGATGATCTTTGCATTACTGGTTTATGTTGCTTGACATTATTGATGTTGCTTCAGTAATCATGTCAAAACGTACCTTTTTGGGGTTGTGGTAATGACAGTATACCATATGGGCCTGAGTTCTAGTTTGGGCATGAACTCTACCTTGACCCAGACAAACGTTCTGCTGTAGCATGGACATGTGGTCTGCTTTGATCCAGACAAACATTCTGGTATATCATGAACATGTGGTCTGCTTTGATTCAGACAAGCATTCTAGTATAGCATGGACATGTGGTCTGCTTTGATCCAGACAAACATTCCGGTATACCATGGACGTGTGGCTTCTTTGATCCAGACGAACATTCTGGTATAGCCTTTGACAATATCAACCACATACGAATATGGACATTTTCCACCTGTGCTCAGATAACCATCCTAGTAGTATAACTTGGACAACTCTCTGCTTTGCCACAAATATGCATCCAATACTCTATTTTGAGAAAGGGTGGTAGGGGTAGTCTAGTGGTTGGAGTGCTCACTCATCACGCTGAAGACCCAGGTTCAATTCCAAACATGGGTACAACGCGTGAAGCCCATTTCTGGTGTCTCCAGCCATGATATTGCTCAAATATTGCTACAGGCAATGGACAACCAAGCTCAGTCACCCAGACTCACTGCTTTGAAAAGAGTGAGTCCTTAACTTCACCTTCTTTTTCTAGCATGGTCCAGACCATTTTTCTTAAAAACTTATGTGTGTGACATTCATAAGAACACATAAAACAGACTTTGAAAAACAAAGTTAAACATGGAAATGTATGGTGAAAGTCAGTATTTGTATATAATGACTTAAGGCACATAGAACCCAGACATGAATCATTAGCATCTTACCATAAATACACAAACACATTAAGACCTATCATATTTGTTGACCATGCACAAACAATTATATTCATAGATTCTTTATCACTAAACCTACTGCACTCAGCCAACAAACATGTATTATACCACACATTCTGTGTATGTTAGTCACCATGAGAGGAATTACACAACAAATGTATTCCTCTGAGTCAAGTTCAAAGACCACAACACAGCTATCTCAAGTACCACGCTATTGAGGTGAGGGCTGGCTAACTATTTATCATATCTCTTGAGATTCCACAGCCTTGTTGAGAACCACCCATAGCTACCATTGTGACTTTAGCTATAGCTTGTAAGTCTGCTCATATAGGCTATTGTATTCTCACGATCATAAAATGATCCATGAAAGTGTCAAAATAGTGCTTGTTGGTTGATTGTGGATGAATTGTTTATGGTGGTTGCCTGGGGTTACTACCCCCTTTCTCAGCCAATGTTGTGGCTTTAATTCAGTGTCATATCCTTTTTTGCTTGCTGTAACGACCCAATCCCAGTAATCACATTACATTTATGAGAAAATTATGTAAATGTTTTTATGAGGACATTTAACCATCCAGTGTTATACTTATATCTCTATGAAAGTGAATATTGCTCCAATAGGCTGATTTGAACTCTGCATCATTAGTGAAATTCAGCATCATTTAATCATGTAATACATTCAGATCAAATACACAGTGGAATGAAAGCTGAATGTGTTATAACTAAGTCAGATGTCATTACTGGCTATATGTATAAAAAATGGCTATTTAGGAGCAATGTTGGGAGTGGATGAATGCATGCATGTGTGCATGCACATGTGCGCACGCACGCACACACACACACACACACACACACTACATGTCATGGATTGTTGCTCATGCTTATATTTAATGGTAGTACTAGTCAAAACTCATATTGAAAAAATCAGTGCTTACTGTATGTAAGGATGTTGAAGGTCAGATCACAGATCATGTGTAAGTGAGACAACATTTCTTCTCCAACAACAAAGAACACATTTATTCCTAAGTCCACAAGCATTGATCTAAATCAATGTATATCTGTGTATTTATAACTGAAGGTTCTAAAATATCACACTGACATTTTTATGATGTTCAGTTCACAAGTAATCCCCAAATCAACTATTTCCTTATTCTTGTGTAAATTAAGCTGACAGATCAACACTGATTTACTGCAGGGTAGATATCCAGTTTCTTACCAGCCTTGATGTGCCTTTGTGTTGTTGACAACAGAGGCGTGCTTATCAAACAGACTTAGTATTGTGCATATATAGTTATCTCTTCATATACTTTTCCTTAGTGGGAGATAAGTAAATGACACTTGCAGGTAAATGACTCTTTGTGGGAGGGAACTTGTCCAAAAGTATCTATACAAAGTTTATGTAAGTTTTGTGTTGATAATTTAGTCTGTGAAAACAAACATGTTATGAGTTCAAAATTACTAACCATAGTGAGGATGTCAACTAAATATATTTTCTCGTGACAAATTAAAGTAGATTTGGCCAGTGAGTGGTTACACTGAAGAGCCAGATTTAAGTCCTCCCATGGTACAATATGTTAAGCCTGTTTTTGGTGTCCCTCCAGTGATGATGCTGGAATATTGCTAAAGCAGCATGACAACATACTCACTCCTTCAAAACAGGATACCTTAGAACAGAAAGTAATCAAAGCTGCAGAAAAATACAGGTGTAGTCAAAATTTAAAAAAAAATATTCTAAATAGCTTTGAGACCAAAAATCTGCTGTGAAATTGTCAGCTTGAAATCAGTGTCTCTCACTCACTCTCACTCACTCACTCATTCACTCACTCACTCACTCACTCACTCCAGTATCAAATATAAATACAAAGGTACAATCAACATGACTTGCTGGAACAGGGAGGTGCACTACTCTGAATGATATTTATACATTTGGCACTAAATAATTTTGCATACAAATCGGAATGAGGATTACACAATACAGTGTAAAGTCATCAATATTTCCTGATATTCTCCAGATGAGCTTGAGCGAGAGATTCGTAGACTGCAACAAGAACATCTCCGCAGAATGTACGAGCTACAACGTGAGATTGAGCGAATCCGTCAGGAGCATTATTTGTACTGTCACCAACACCATCATGAAGTTGTGGAGAATCCAACCAAAGTGATCATTGCTCAGGCACCTGCTCCTCCCCCGCAGATCATCCAGCAGCCCGCCCCACCCCCGCAGATCATACAGCAACCACAGGTGGTACAACAACAACCTCAAGTAAGTGGGAGAAAACAGGCCGTCATACATGATGCAAGCAGTGCACATTTCTTTCTTCCAAGGCTGTATTCATCATTACATGGCAACTTGAACTGTGAAGTTGGATTGCACTGCACTGCACTGCACAGTACTTTAACTCACTCAGTAACAGGTCAGCTTTTTGTGTTTTCATCTTCTCAAGATGATTTCATAATCCATGCCTTATTTAGATGTTACCAGGGAGATTCCATTTACCATATTAATATTTGGATAATTTATCATTTTTCTAGTAAATGGGGCTTGGGTGAGGGGGAATATTTCTGCTTGGTTACATGTTACCATAAGTATATATTATATGATTGGTAAATGTAGGCAAGTCTATTAAAGTTTTACAAACTAAACATATTATAGTTTGTACTGTGGAATTACCTCCCTTGATCATGCTAGGATCTAATGATTTAGGGTTTGTGCTGATAATGATCCCTTGTAGCTCAGCAGTGTACTTGAAATAACCAAAATTGTAAACTGTAGGCTTTCTTCCCACATGAAGCTGATCCTGTGTAATGTCACTAAAATAATCTTTCTCGTTCACTCACATTAGTGACAGTACGGTAGGGCACTGCACCATGTATGACTCCTGTAGTTTGTGAAATATGTTGGCCATGTTGCATGTGTGACAAGTAGAAGTGCACCTGATTCACTGTAGATTCACAAGTAGCACAATACACTCTCAGTTCACTAATATCTTTTCAGGAAGTATACACTCTTGTAATGCTAACAAAATGTATTTGTATTTTGGCACATGGTGTACCCTGTAACAGGATGTATTCAGTTTCAAAGAAGATTGTTAATGACTGGTTTGTATGAATGTCAGTATGTTACCATGGTTACCATCAAATTTGATCAGATCAATTATTTTCTCAGTCTGTGACATGACAATCTTGTAAATATATGTTTCTGAGGCTATTTGATATCAATTCATGTATTACGTAAAAATGCATGCAAGTAGACTAAAGACTTTGTTTCACTGACTGAGAAATATAATGAAGAATATAGTAACATCACTTCACTTTAATCAGCAGAGAATGATCTTGTTTTTGTCAGTGAAATGAAGTTCTTATAATGATTTGAACACAATAAAAAGTCACTTGAGTTATTTAACCATCATTGGGCAAATGCTGCCATGTCACTGAAGTATTTTTTAATGCTAGTACTAATGGAAGAAATACTAATATTACTGTGACCCATAAGTTTGAAAGTAATTCACAATACATGAACCTTAAGTTATAATAATCAGGAGGTTCATTACATGTGTGTATTGTCTGTGTACACCATCACAAATGAGAAAATTCTGATCAAAAACCTTGTTTGAGAGTGTTTGAAAGGGAGATAACTCATGTAACATCAAAGAAAGTGAGCACTTCAGTCACATTGCTCAGCATGTTTCACAAGCATCTTTAATCCCACTTACTTCTTTTCACACATGTCTTTCTTGTTCTCATGTTTGTGCAATTAAGTTTTGAGAATGTCTTCACTTAATTGTGTTGTGTGTACAGTCAAAGCATTTTCTAATATACTTAGTACTAGTATTATCTCAAATTTCCATGATGTCCCTTCCTGATGAATGAATTTCAACACAAGAAACATCATGTGTAGATCAGTTGATGTCAACTGTATTCTCTGTGTATCACAATGCAGTGGCATTTACTGGTATCATTGTTGTGGCTGTGCATAACAAGTGAACATATTTATAGAAAAACCAATCAGCTATGATGAATTATAGATTATCTGTCCAAAACATTCAGTTAATTTTTATGTTTTTAGATTTTATCATCATTTCATATTGGACAGACACTCGGTAATTCTCAGATGCTAGTAGGTTATTCTATACATTATCAAGGGGTGTTGGTAGGTATAAAGCGTTGCTTGTCACACCATCTACACAGATTCATTCCCCACATGGACATGAGGAGCCTATTTCTGGTGTCTCCAGCCATGATATTATTGGAACATGGCTAAAAGTGGCCTTAAACTAAACTCACTCACGCACTCTTGCACACATGCTCGCTGTCACTCTCACTCATTTACTATGCATTATACCCTGAGTCAGTGTATTGTGGGAACAATGTTATATTGTCCATGCAGTGATGAACAGAGGGCGATGTCATCAACAGTTAGCTGCAGTTATGCATTGATACAGTGTCACCTTCATATGGACCACTATACAAAATCAAGTCAGTACCAGAGAATCTCTTGATGTTCTGCCAAATCACATTCCATTTGGTGTAAAAGTCAGAATAGTGCCAGATAGAATGAATATGGAGATAGTTTGGGCATGTCAAGTGAGTGATTGAGTTTAGTAGTTTACAACACTTTGCAACACTTTTAACAATATTCCTGAAATATCATGGAAGGGGACACCAAATATGGGCTTCTCACATTGAACCCAGGTCTTCAGCATGACGAGCACATGCTATAACCAGTCGGCTACCCCACTGGGCATATCAAGGATAACAGTTGATTGTCATTTGCCAGTTTTCAGAATATGTATTTTATAATAAAAGCACAGGGTTCTGATGCTGTATCATAGTGTGTCATACAGACCTTGAAACAAATTGATCCAAGAAAGTCCATGCAAGTATATGTGGCAAGTCAGATTTCCACTATCCGCAAATGAAGAAAGTCTCTGTGATCCTCTTTATTATATTTTGTTATTATGATTTAGGAAGTGTGTTAATTTTTTTTAAATTATTTTTATTTCAGAGACTAGTTGTTAGTCTGCCTGTGGCTGTCAGAAGCACCAAGTGGAGACATGACACTGGTGTATATTCTGGTCTTTCTGTTTCAGCAAAGATACATGGAGGTTGAGCAAGTGGTGCCCTATGACCAATAGTAAGTCAATATCCTACTTGCTTCATACCAGGGTTCTATTTGGATACAAACTTAGGTTGAAACTTTTCAACTGCATTCTGAAATATATTTAAAAAAGTAAAAATCATCTGTAAAATCAATTTACATAAATTTCAAACCATGTGAGCATTTAAGTCCAAAAGAAATAGCTTGAAAATTTGATATTTTGGTGGTTATATTTTTTTGTCAGTGTCATTTATTAAGGATTCAGGTCATGTTCAGACAATCCTAAATAGAGCCCTGACAATTCGTCATGTATATTCTTGAACCTATGTATCACCTCGCACTTAGCACATTGGTATTATAACCTGACAAATCAGTCTTCTCTGGAAATCAAACATGAATAACTGGAACACCAGAACTAATAGATTAGACTTAAAGGCAAAGTAGAGATAAATTTCAAAGCTATTTAAAATGCCACAAATACAGTAAACCATGTTTATAATGATGATGCTTATAAGTGTTTGACTGCAAGTTGTAACGCATAGTAAGGTCAAGTGTTTATTTATGATGAACCGTTTATTATACAATAGAGATGTCATTGTATAGTAAAGAAGTTGATCATCCATAAAAACTTGTCATTCCTAATGCTTATAATGGATGACAGACAGATGAAACTTTTTGGGGGGTTCCAGACCACTTGATGTATATTTTAGCCAAAATGTTTATTATGAACTCGTAACATTTATGTCAAACTGAAAGTAGTTATCTTTATGAGATATTGATAATCATAGTTTACTGTAGGTCTGTATATCACTGGGGTTGAGGAGAAATAATAAGCTGTTAACATATCACATAGCATACCAGTTGTGAAGGTTGAAGTGTATTGCTTTGACATCCTGAGTTCTCACACATGCACTGTGTCCTCTCCTTGCTGCAAGCCTCACTCACTCATCAACTCTTGCCCTACAGTGTTGTCCATTCTGTTAAGTGGAATTAAAAAGGAGCATCTGTGGATACAAATGTTTATTAATGTCTGAGGTGTATTCCTTTATCATGAAGCAAATGCCGAGGAAAGCAAGAACAATATACATTTTTCATGTCAAGTTAATATTACAGACGATTTTGTTTTGACAAGAGATACAAAAAAATTACGTTGTTCCGAAAGATTTAAGCTAAATACTGACAGTTTTATCATCTGGGACAAGGCCAGTAGAGGAAGTCTGACAGGACTCCAGAGCAAGACTTGTCTGAAGAATCAAGAGCACATGTTCACAATAACTCGGTTATTATGTTTTGAGTATTTTAGTGCATCAGTGTGATGTTGGATGTGTTTTATTACTCTTTAAACCATTGGCGGATCCAAGGGGAGGTTCTGGGGGGTTGAAACAACAACCACCCCCAACCTCCACCCACTCTGGTTTTTTAGTGTCTAAAGACTACATTGAAGGTTATGTTTTGCACTGTCTGGATAAACCCCCTGAAAATTTGTAAATTCCTGAGTCCACCTGTTGCAAACTGTTTAATGCAATTTATATACATAAACTGTCAGAGGCATTAGGGCATTAATTAATTAATTAATTCATTGGTGTCTCAATAATTTGAATATTGTTCAAAATGGTGTAAAACCCAACTCTATCACTCACTTAATTCATTAATCACATGCTGACTATCTTGACTGGCAGAAAACACCTGTCATTCACTCACAAACCTGTCACAACCATTCTATGTTCATTAATGATCTTTGAAAGGATACATAACTATCATCACCATAGGAATATAACACAGATTCATGGCATGGTATGTGGCATGGTGACTGTTATTCCATGGTGTACATCATGGTTAGTTCTAACATCCGTCAATATTGACACAGTCATAAAGTATTCAACACTGTTTTTTCTTTTCACATTGAGCAGACATGATGCGAAATGCTGAAATACAAACTGTAGTAACCCTGTTAACCAACACGGAGATTGAAGACACTCATATTATGTTGAAATTTATAAATATTTAAGTCCGATTAAATCCTGAACAATTAAACAGAGGATCCTTTTCAATCACATTCTGCTTCAAATTTTTGGGACAAACGTCAAAGACATCGTAATTTACAGTGGAGAGTTATGTCCCCTAGGTATGCCAGACACCTGTGATTGTGGGTTCACAGTGTTGTTCATCCTGAGTATGGTTCTATGTTTGTCAGTGCTGTACCTGTTGTCATGGGTTTCACCAAAGTCTAAGATCTGTATTTCTTCCAGCTTCCCATAATATTGCTGGAATATTGGTAAAAGGCCTGGCGATAAAACCAATTCACTCATAAAATTGTAAAAAATAATCTGACATTGTACATAATGATTGCATGCATGACAAAAGACCAAAGTTATTAAATCTAAAGCTATAAAGGTTATGTATTTGTGTCATATGATATCACAGTTACTGTTATCACCATCATCAGTTACGAATCTCAAAAATAATTTTGTATATGTCACCGTGGTTCTGCTCCAGATGCAATGACCCTGAATATGGTTATGACTGTTATGATTCATATGCATATTCAGTGAATCGAACCATATTTTCTCATTAATTCACTCCATTCTTTGCGGTCACTATAATCAAATATTCATTCATTTTTTTTCCTTTAAAAGAGTCTTTGCTTACGTGAATTTTACTGAAGCAAGTCATGGAAAATGGGGAAACCGAATATACCCAGGATTCATTTGACAGTAATATGGTCACTTGTCCTTGTCGTGACAAGTTAACACAATCACCAAGTTCAAATTTATATTTTGCTATCATTTGACAGAATTTAAGGAATGACACATGAACTGGAGATGTGTTGTACTTAGGGAGAGGTGTACATATTCATGACTCTGTATTGGTGATGTGTATCGTATTTATCCGATAGTGGACTCTCTGCAGCCTTGGATATAAGTAAATATGATTTACAATCTCGGGTATTTATGAAATTTTATCGCGAACTTCCCCCAGCTTGCATCTCATTAGAGTAAACTGATCGTGGTTACCAGTTTCAGCTATGGTCCCCGCATGAACTACGGCGGGGTGACTTCGGTCACGCCATTTCAGACCATGACGCCATTGCCCCCACAAGTAGGACCCATGATGCCAATGGGTCAATCGGTGCCCATAGGGGCCCCCGTGGCTGGCTTGCCCCAACAATCATGGGTCTCATCGCAAACACGCAGATTTGAATCTGAGGTTTCTTAAGATGTAAGTCAACAGAGCCATCTGTTTATCTTCACTACATTAAATTCCATAACTGACACAACAAACTAGTCAAAGAAATTATTTTTTAAAATTTGACTATTTTCAGTACCCGTGTTTACAATGTGTGAATGAGTCTGGTGGCGTTGTAAGTATTTACTGATAACACTGAAGAGTTTTGAAGCAGTTGTGGAGTTTTCACAATTCTTCGGCTAGTTATCTTGTGTCAGTTATAGTAGAAAGTAGAAGATTGTCACAACAGGTAGTCACTGAGACAATTACAAAACACAGTTACAATATTTGAATCATTTGGATTAATTTGTTAAAAACAGCTGTAAATATAAGTTGTGATGATCTTAGTAATACTTGTTTTAGGTATCATTCGTAAAATGATTAGTATCTACCCATTTCAGATCAAATTTAACATTCGTGTCCTATTTTTATTGAATCTGATTCTGTTTCCTCTTTCTCAGTAGCGTAAAGTGTTTTAGTTTGTGTAATGTGTAATGGTAGTATTGGTAAAATAGATAAAGTGGACAGGTAGATCTTCTTCTGCTTAAGCTTAGCATGCTTTCTCTCTCTATCCACATAGTGTTGAGCCTGTCAGTATGTTATCTGTATAATGAATTCACATGTGTTGTTAGTTCATACTGGTATGAAGCATTTATCTGATATTATTTTTTCCCATGTCCTTTCAACCTGATAGGAACAGTTTTGCAGCAAGAAGTTAATTGCTCTTAGATGTATTTGGAATTGTCAGTTTTCATGAATTGATATAAATGTGTTCTCTGCAATTAATGAAAAATGTCTGTATATTTTTCACAATGCAACACTTTGACGCTTTCATATTCTTAATATTGTGTGAACATTTTCCCTTACATTTCAAGAGACATTTTATACTTTCAACCAAGAAAAGAAACAAGTAAAACACTCACCTTGCAGAATGCCATACAGAATTTGATAAACACTCATTGTGTGACACATCACTAACAGTGTTGTAGCTAGTGGCCTAATCTTAACTATCTTTGTTGCAGTGTGGGTATGGGGCAAACTGTGGGCCAAACAATGGGCCCTCTGATCAACCGAAATGTGACTCTGCCTGCCATCCCATCCCAGTTGCCAGGAACTTATCAGCCTGCGCCAATGATGTGACGGAGAGGTTAACTCCTGATGTAGTTGTTTGGAAAACAGATTCACAGAAGTGGATGGAGGATTCGGGGTGGGGGGGATTTATCTTTATAATTCGTCTTTTAAGTAGGGCTGGTATTGGAGGTCACTTGTCAAGGATTTTGATAAGACAGAGACATTTTATTGTCATTTGTTTGCTTTTTTAATTTTATTATGTTATTCTGAAAAAGGAATGAGACAGTTCACATGTCCTGTCAGTCCAACCTTTGCTATGTCTTTGACAGAATTTTATGAGTTTGTTGTTCTGTTGTTGAAATGCTGGGAAAAACACCAAAATGCAATTTCTCTTTTCCATCATCCAGTTTTCAAAATGAGACCAGTAAATTAGTGATCAAACCTATTAAAAGAAATTTGACCTGGATATTAATTACAATATTGTATTCTAGCCATTATTAAAGAGGTAGATATTATTTGTTATATTTTATGTTGTATTCTGTAAAAAGAGCTTCAAGTAAAATCACTAATAGCTGTAGCAATTATCTGTAGCTGTTTCTATTCAATAAGAGCTTTAATTAGGTGCATCACAGAAACCTGTCAAACCCTCTTGCATTTACACATATATTGTGGAAACAAACTTTGGTTCCATATATTAATATATGTTAATGTTATAGTTTTCTCTACACTCTAAACATACAAAAAAGTACAATCCGTATACATGGTCATTGATATTAGGCATTAAGCTTATATTAACGAAACTTGCCAGTTTCTGAAAGAACCACATACACCAAATATGAAATTTATATTTGTTATTTTCAACAAGGAAGCAAGATTTTGATTGTGATGTAGTTAGTAGTGCAATACTTACCATCAAAATATTACCTTTATATTTTATCTAAACACCAAAATTATTGGGGGCAAATTTATTGCCACCTTTGTTTGGGAAAAGTGATTGTAACTTAAGATCATAAAACTCAAGATCATCATAAGTTATGCTTGAGCAAAGTAGCCTTGTTTTGAAATTTAAAATAACATTTTTTATGTGTTTGACCTATGGTCAATTAATATTTACTCTTATACAGGCCACTGAATAATAATGTAATACTTCAGGTTTACATTAATAGTATGGTTTATAAAAATGTCTATTGCACAAATCTTGGATAGTACCAGCACCTTTTTTTTGTAGATGTTTTGTATTAATTATTGAATGTTTTTGCTAACTATCAAAGAGAACCTCCAGAGGGCCTAAAAACATTAAAATTCAGTTTACATTTTAAAATGTCAATTTCGTAAAAGTATTTATCTTATTAAGGACTGAATCTCACACATGCTTTTATGCATAGATTACCTTATGCACAAGTCTTTTGTTATTCCTTTGTTATAGTTGTATGATGCAATTATTTTATTATTTTCCACATATATTCATTTATACACTTCTTTGTATTTCCTATCAGAAATAAAATATTGTAGTCAATTTCATGGTTGTGTAATTCTTCACTTTCTTCTGTGTTTAGTGAAAAGCAAGAATTTTTAAATGAAGAGAAAGACTTGAAACAGACACACACTTTCATATATGTTCATCTTTCACAGCTATAAGCTCCACAAGTGTCACCCACATCACCAGCTTGCTTATTTTAATACACTTTGGCTTACAATGCTTAATTAGCACCATATTTCCTACACTATTATTTGTTTTATCTACAGAATTAAATTTAGAAATTTATTGTATTTTCAATGTGAATGATGCAAATTAATAGTATTTAATGTTTATTTTAAACTAAAGGCTATAGAATGATGTTTTGAATTTGGGGAGTTTCAAAACTACTAATTCAGGATGTAGTTGCTTCATCTTCATTCAACCTTAATTAAAATATAACAAGGATGCAAATACTTTTGGAAGCAGAAATAATTTGGAGTGGAATATCAGTTGAGCCTAATGTCTTTATTACATGATCCATGGGTATATGGTGTTTTTGTTCCTAGTACAAACCACTGTGATGTTGTCATTAAGTACAAAAGGAAGTCCAAGCATTGAACATCTGAGGCCAGGACCCAGTTGTATCAACACGTAATTATGTAATCATTAATTAAACACTAATCATTGATTAAATTCTTAATGTTTGATTAGTTAATGAAGTGTTTAAATACGGTTGTATAAACCCTTACTTAAACACCCATTAGCTAAGTATGCCTCTAATTAAGGTCTTGTCATTAAACCATCATTAACTTAGGGGAATCCCCTAATTATTATCCATGATGCATTGTGGGTAAACACTAATGTGTCATCTGCATGATGGCTGTCATCAGAAATCGTAAAAATTTTGAAAGTAATGAAATTCAACTTCTAACAGACCTAGTTGAAGATCACACCAGTGTGTTAACAGCAAACTGACTAACTCCATTCCTAGTGACAAAAAGAAGCAGACATGGGACAAAATAACAAGATCAATAGCCTACAGGTAAGCAATAGAAAGTCTAACAAAATCAAGACATAATGGGACAATATGTTTCAAAATTGCTAAAAAAGAGTTTTCGGATAAGTAGTTGATGGAACATTATGATGTCTGCCATGTTAATACCCCAACCCTTCATTAGCTTAATGATGGATTAATGAAATTGATGAAGGGATTCCTTTATTGAGGGTTTCATGCAACCGTAGATAATCAGTGATTAACTAATCATAGTATTATTAACAATTAAAGCTTTATTAAAGTTCCTGATGTTCCTGGTTCCTGATGTTACACTATGTGAGAGAATAGCCTCACAAGTTGAACCATTGTGACACGCTTTACTCTTCTTCCATCTTTTGGTTAATGAATGGTCATACCTTTATTCCATGCTTTGCTGAATGAAAGGTCATGCCTTTATTCCCTCCTTCAGTTAATGAAAGGTCATGAACTTATTCAGTCTTTCTTCAGTTAATCCTGCCATACCTTTATTCCATCCTTTGCGTAATGAAAGGTCATGCCCTTATTCCATCCTTCCGTTCATAACAGGTCATGCCCTTATTCGGTCTTTCTTCAGTTAATCCTGTCATACCTTTATTCCATCCTTTTCTTAATGAAAGGTCATGCCCTTATTCCATCCTTCAGTTAATGAAAGGTCATGAACTTATTCAGTCTTTCTTCAGTTAATCCTGTCATACCTTTATTCCATCCTTTTCTTAATGAAAGGTCATGAACTTATTCCATCCTTCAGTTCATAACAGGTCATGCCCTTGTTCAATCATTCTTCAGTTAATCCTGTCATACCTTTATTCCATCCTTTTCTTAATGAAAGGACATGCCCCTATTTCATTCTCCAGTTGATGAGAGGTTGTGTCTCTTTCAACTTTTCTTCAGTTAATGAAAGGTAATGCTCTTATTCCATCTTTTTTTATTTCAATTTTTTTATATATTATATCCTTGTTCAATAATTCTTCAGCAAATGAAATGAATCTCCACTTTATGAGGAATCATGCTGTCAGTACACTAAGTAGTTAATGAAAGGTTGTGTCCTTATTCCATCCTTGGCATGTTCTTTGAAAAAACATTGCCGATACTCTCTGTAATGTGTAACTGTGCCTTTGTCCCAACATTTTCCATTTGTATGGAAGCAGTGTATTATGACAGACTTTATTATTCATGGTTGAGTAATCATTTCAGATTCTGATCTTACATACAAATTAACCATTCTTCTCAGAGTGGTGGTACTGTGTCATCATTGGACAGATGATTACTGCATGACAGAATGCACAACTGCAAGAACAGATACATGTATATGATGATTTGTATAAAAGACAGTGTCAGTATCAGTGAGCATCCAGCAAGGGATTCCAGGTTTGGACTGATCCTTGGCAACTGTGGTTGCAACACATACACTTTGAAGAAAGTGCAATACAGGGTCATCAGTATTTTCCCCCAAATCATAACTCATCACCAGTTGATGTTTTTTTCTTTACATTCAGTCATATGATAACATAAATTTATGACATGTTTTACCATGTTCACAGTGTTAATTTGTCATGACAGTATCCAGTGACACCATTACTGTCATATGTTATATAAGACAGTGTTGAATATGATATGATCCAGCCTGGTTTGGATATATTACATTTTGTATATCTCACTTTGATCAATTACAAATTCAAATAAAAACACATTCTTTTTTGCATATCCTGAATATTTGATTCCAGTGATTGGGAATGATGAATTTAATTATTGAGTTCTGTTAATCAAACATGCAACTTGCAACCTTTACTGTGTCCAATGATGGTATGGATGATTGCTCAAAGATTAGTCACTCATATATCTGATCAAAGTGGGTTATTTACATGCTGTAGTCAAATGTCAAGTTAAAGACTGCAGCTTAAACAACAAACAGACTATATATATCCTACTTAGTAATATGTTAGCTTCATCTGGATGGCTGGGTTGTAGATGTTTCTGACTGGTTACAACAATGAACCTGGTAGCTGACCAAACATGCCTACTAAACAGGATAAAGCAAGGATTCAAACCCACAATCACTGGCATCCTTTATACAGCAAAGGGAGACAACTCAGCATACTGATGCAGATTACACGGCATGAACAATACGATAAGTCACAAGTCACAGCAAATGCTTATTGTGATATCAGTGTTTCAAGTTAAGAATGAAAATCAAAATGTCATTGACATAACACTCAGGATTCATGTACTATAGCAATAAATTTGAAGGACTTCAGGACCCAAAACTTTGAAACACTGCATGTTCTTGATGGTTTATGAGGAAACATAGCCGAGTTGTGATTCAGCAGTCATTGTTATCAGTTGCATGTATTTGTGTCAGTACGTCTCAGATTGTTTCATGAGCATTTCTATCATACTGGTATTATGAGCCAGTAGTAGGAGAAATAGTGTCAGTCTGGAATACACCAGTAAAAGGCAAACTTTTACATCATTATACATTACAGACATTTACTAAACACTAGTCACACATCTGAACACAGACATAGTCAAACAGAAATGTTGATGTCATTGCCACCCAGTTTGGAGTGTGACACATGTTCAGGGGCCCGTTTCACAAAACACTCGTAAGCCTAAGATCTCGTAACTTTTCTCGTAGCACTTGCACCTGCTATAATGTAACATAGGAGGTGGAAGTGCTACGAGGAAAGTTACAAGATCTTAGACTTACGAGAGTTTTGTGAAACAGGGCCCAGGTCTGTATATCTATGCTGAGCATTAGTATCAAGAACAGTTCAATGTGGGTCATTCACACTCTCCATAAATAATACCTGCCATCCACCATCTTAAGTTGTGAACTTGTCTTGTCTCCCCAGTGCTGGCTTTGTCATCTTCTATGACTTCCTGCTGAACCTGGACACCAAGATAACAGCAGCCAGACTCATCGTGGGAATACACAGCACCACAGCCAAGATGGGAGAACCAACATACCTCCCGATGGTGTACACAGAGCCTGCCACCAGACAGAACCAGTATGTCGATGTCAGCAATGCTGTCATTGGTGCCAGACAACCTGTTCCTAGGTGAGTTTCTACATACACCTCCAGACAACCTGTTCCTAGGTGAGTTTCTACATACACCTCCAGATATGTTCCTAGGTGAGTTTCTACACATACACCACCATACATCCTATTCCTAGGAGAGTTTCTACACATACACCACCAGACAACCTGTTCATAGGTGTGGTTCTGCACACACCAGAATTGCAATGCCAGTAATGCTCTGATCAATGCCAAGATTCTTGGCAATAAAGTTATCAAATGACCGACCAAAATGTAGAATAATATTCAATTTGATTAATTTATTAAACATTTAAAATGTATTAGTAAAAGATGTATCAGAGATGTATCTGAATATTTCACTGAGGTCTCGTATTGTATATCAGTGGATAAAAAAATCCACCATGACATGTAGGATTTGGATTGGGGATTGTCTTGGTCTCTATGGTATGTTGGGTTTGATTCATAAAAGGCAGCCCCATATGTTCGAGACTTAGTGCTGGATTTGGCTTGAGACTGGTTGGACTCCATGACTGATATGTTCTTCATGATCTCATTGTATTGTTGCCTCACTTTTCCCTGTGAATGATATTTTGCCCTGAATGTGTCTGCAGATGTCCTCCTCAACAAGACCTGGGTATTGTGGTGGAGCTCCAGTGCCAAGGGGGACCAGCATCAGGTCACGATACACAGCGACTTATCACACGGGCATGGACCAAGATTCCTCTGTTTGATTCTAATGGCAAGCTGCAAGCTGGCAGATTCAAGATTCCATTTAGGAATGTCCCAATCAAACCTTTCATGACCTTCACCGAGCTCAACACTGTACCTCCGGTGAGTGAGACTGTTATGAGATTCCAGCAATTGATCATAATTACTGACATTTTGCATGCTTCAAAGGACTGAAGGGAAACTAAGAATGAACTCATTTGAATTTATATCACTCATTGTTGCTATTTTATGCATTTTTTATGTAGCGGTAAGTGCTTATAATTCTGTACATCAACAACTGGCATAATGTAGCCAACAAAATGACTTATGGTCAATTTCACACAGTAACATTATTCATATATGGGTGTTTTTGTCACTTTTTGTGATATGAATAAGTATAAATGATAGAATTTAAGCCTGCTGAGTAGAGATTATTGATCCAAAAATAAAAAAAATTGTAACAAATATGAACCATATATTGTAATATTTTGAACAAAAGGATCACACAACCACTTTTAAGGTTCTTAACAAAGATGACCATTGTGTTTGTCCCATGTTTCCAGTATGGTGAAGCAGAACTCTTCTATCGTATCGTCCATATGCGTGATGTGTCGTCTCAGTCTCAGTCTACCATTGCCGCCAACAACCGAGATCTCTACAGCTTGGCTCCACAGGTAGACATAATGACTGTAGCTTTGTAGTGACCAATGTCCAGCAATAGTAGCAGTTTACAGCAATGGTAGTGTCACTTGAAGTGAGATTTTGTGAACAGGACAGGGTTAATTTTGACATCAAAACTGTGAGCTGCTTCCTTTAGAGCATGTCAGGATTGGCTCATTTTTTAAAATTTTTTTCAAGTTTTGCATTCATACCAAAAATGATCATTGATCTGTCAGCAAAACAGTGGAGAGGTATTAAATTTCTGTTGACAGCTGTTCTTTTGTGTGCAGATTTGAAAATACTCATTTGAAGTTTGAGGGAATTGCTTTTGATCTGTAATTCCTGTTGGACTAACACTTTCATATCTTCTCACTACACTTATTGTTCAGGTTAAGAAACTGCTCTGTCACAAAATATCCTCACTTAGATAATGTAGAAAGGCACGCTGGCACTCGTAACAGAACAGACACTCTGAAACATTTACTCAAGGAACCCGAGCCCAACAACTGTATTCATGTTCCACAACAAAAGAAATTAACTAATGTCAAGTTGGGATAGTTGATTTGCATTTAATACCTAATCACATTAACCCTGAATTAACCCAATGATGATATGCATGCAAGGAGTATACGTAGTCCATTAAATAAATGATTTAACAACTGACTTAACCATGTAATATTAACAGTACTGTTCACACAAGCAGAATATCACAGGAATGGTATATCACTGGATTATAACTGTAAACAGTGAATATTTTTTTAAATGTCAAGATTTTGTTTGTTACGTAAGAAATTTGTGATCATGGTTATACTATTATTTAAAAAAAAAAGGTAATTGATATGAATTTTCACCTCAAATATTCAGAAGTAACAATTATTTACCAGCTTGAGCATCTGTACTTTGTATCTTTGCAGGGAGGGATGATCCTGCATCAGCTCCCTGTATCTCCCCACCAAATCCCCCCACCCCCCTCAGCCTCACCCCCTCTAACCCCTGACTACCACTCACCAAGAAGAAGGTAGGGACATTCACTTTTCTCAGACAGTAGTTGGCAGACTCTCAGAAACATAAAGAATATCAGAAAGTGCTCTAAAACTCAGCATATTTTTCTAATGTAACATAGAATAACACATTAAAAAAGGTTTCCACCTTTAAAAAGTGTATTTTGGATATACTGGGGAGATACAATGGCGACCAGGCAAATCACCCTCAGCTTGTAGATATGTAGTTTTAGCTTCACATCTTTGTAGAAAAGAATGTTGCATAAATATATATCACATTTCATGATACTTCCATGAAAGGTATTTTTGATTTGAGGTGATTTTTGCTATTTTTATTTTAATAAGACATAATCATATTATAATTATGGATGTTGACTAAAAATGTTTAGACATAGATACAGCTTAATGTAAAACTACTATTTTTAATATTGTATCATTATATATGTATACCACTGGGTTTTTTTTCTATCAGTTTATTATTTATTATGAAGGAAGGACACTGGAAGTGTCTTTATTCTGTGTGTTTAGTATTAACATAACCACAGTAAATCCATATGGTGTTAACCAAAGAAATATTCATGAAATGTGAATGGTTTGATAGATCTTGATCTGATCTTTTAGCTATAATAAGCCTCCCAAGGTTGTCTCTCTATCAGTATGTTTGTGTGTATTGCAGCAGCCGACAGCAGGAGATCTTTCCGCCTATTAGACCAGGGGGCACACCCCTGGAGCCTACCCTCGGGTTCCAGGTGGACCGTATCAAGCATGCGGACTCAGGGGAGGGCAAGGTCAGACTGACCGCTTACTACAAGGGTACTGGGAAGGTAAGTCATTGTCATGTCTGATTTACGAAAAATGTTCTTCTGTCACTGACATTTCACTGTCACTGAAGGGAAAACAGGACGTCAGTGGGCTCAGGATCCATCAAGAGTTGTGTCTGTTGATAGTTCCAGAATCTGCTGATTTGTGTCTGTCGGTAGTATATGTATATCTGTGATCTGTGTTACCTTGGGTTTTCCTCAGCATGCATATAACGTAACATGATCACAGTCAAATAGTGATTCAAACTCATTTGGCTTCATGAAGCAAAGTCAAAAGAAAGACATTGTATAAGGTTGAGAGGAAACATGCGTCTTGAACCTTGTTTATGTTTGGTTGAATGTTTCATCTAATTAGTTATTTGTTGTTATGATATTTTGGGAAGAAGTACTGTCAGATGTCATTCACTCGCTGATATCTGGGTAGAATTGAAAAGCACCTGATTCTTGCTTGATAATAGGTGAGAAAGTGTATCAGAGATTAGTCTAGTACAGTTTTTTGTACCCACATTGAATGTAGTTGATCACAGTTTTTTGCACTAATGTAGTTTTTGGAAGTCGCTCAGTCACAGCACTACTTTTTCTTCAGGTTGTACAATCCAGCACTAGTCCTGTGACCTGCAGTACGACGGCTGTACGCTCTAACTTCAAGTACGGCTACCACGTGTTTGGTCAGCAGGAAGCAACATTCCATGATGTAGCGTTTCAGGGGGACATGATTCTTATAGCACGATTCTATCTGCGCAAGAAACTTGGAGGTCACGTGGATGACCTTTACCTTGAGCCTCACTCTCAAGAGGCTTCTCTGTATGACGAGGAAGCTCTTGTTGCATGGGCTGCGATCCCACTGGTCATCTCACACATCAGAGGTGAGGGACAGAGTTGTGGACAGAGAAACAGTTGTGGAATTTTAGTTTGTGTGTTCCCTCTTGTAAAGGTCAGGGAGATGGTCATTTTATAGAGTGAAAATTTCAAATTCACAACCTCACACCTGGCAAAATTATTGTTATCTTATGACAAAATCAACCCAACACATCAATGTCTGAAGTGTCTCCCCTATAGATTTCATACACGTTAAACCTAAACAGTTAGGCTTGTTCTTTCCACAGTATTATGCTAATATTTCCTGATGCTATATCAGCAAACGATGGTTGAGAAATGAGTTCTATATGTTTTCCTATCACTGATTTGCCACTAAAAGTATAATTGGTATGAAAGTGCATATTTTTCATACTCCTCACTCTTACTATTTGCTTGTCTCCCCCTTTACCTGAGATATAGTAGAAACTTTCTGTGGTATCCTCTCCCAAAACAGTAAAAACATTTCACCCAAACACACCCTTCCACTGTTTGTGCGCACCAGCCCCCATATGACCAGCCTGATGACTTATGACTCTCTCCATTTTTGTAAAGTTATTATCAGGATTTATTGGTAGCTTGCTCAAGTTATTTCCTTTATTTGTTTCTTCTTTTTGACATAATAACAGTGGGTCACACTCTCTCTCGAAATTCCAGATCTCTCATCTCGGGAACGCCGAGAGTTTAATCCTGCTATCATGCGGATAAACAACGGCACACACACACTCAAACTCTTCACCCCTCCAGTACCAGAGGCATCTCGCCTCCCTCTGGAAGACTTCAGTTTACATGAATATAAAAGATATGGCCGAGGATCTTTGCGACTGCATATTTTCCATGGCAACCCACGACCTGGGTCACTGACACCTAGCGACATTTCTGATGATCAGGAGGACAATCTTCCAGAGGTAGGAATATAGCATTTCAGATTGTCCAGATGAGTTTGTTTTTCTCAAATGGTGTCTATAGCCATGATGGCAAACTATGATTGAGGTTGAACTTTTTTCCTGATGAAAACAAAAGTGAGGTGGCTCACTGTGTTGTTGGTTTTTTTACCAGTCTTGGTATTACACAGCATTGATCTTGTTCATACTCTCAGCCTCTTGTTCATCTGACCAGACATTATTGTCTCACTACTTGGATAATTCTGGAAAACAAAACTAACTGCAACATAAACCAGCATTCACTCCCCAACTCAACCCAACTGTGTATGTCCTCAGTATGCCTGGCTGCCCTATGAGAGGAAGAACCCACTCACAGAACCCTTCTTGGCTGGAGATGGCTTTGATGTTTACATTGATGGCTGTCGCTACCTGCCAGACTCGGTCACATTTTCTAAGGTCAGAAACTAAGCCGTTCAAAATGAGAAGCCTGTGCAAGCCATTCAAAATGAGAAGCCTGTAAAAGAAGTTGGTCAAGTAATTACTCAACAAAAATTAAACTGAGTATGAAAATTCAAAATAGCTTATATTTGTGTCATGATTCAGCTTCAGGTAAACTCTTTAAGATGTCAGTAATAAATCTGCAGCAAAATTAACAGAAGTTTGATTAGCATACAATATTTTAATGTGCAAATAAGTGGATTGTGTTTGCAATGTTGAAGGTGGATGAGAAAAAGCTATTTCCTGGATCTGGAATTTTTTAAATGATGAAAAGGTCTTGTGCCTAATTTTTGTAATGACCCCCGCTCTCTTGGTTTTGAGTAGCTGATGCAGTGTGAAGTATCCTACTGTAAGATACATCTTTAAAACACTTCATGCATGTATGTTGCCAGGTTGCTGGACGTATTCTGGACCGTCGATATGACGTGCATGGCAAGGACATCTCAACAGGGGTCAAACTGGACAGTGACAGCTACAACCCAGTGTATGAACACAAGGAAGAGTACAGACTGCCTTCTGTCGCACCATCGTCCACACTGCTCCTCAAGGTAACACTGCAATCACATGTGAGGTGAAGTCAAATGAGGTTTAGCATTGTACTTAAGAATATTTTGTTTATGTGACAACGTGCATGCATGCGTGTGTATGTGTGGCTTCTTGCACAAGTCCAGACTTAAGCTAGTTTTATATTGCTAGCTCACTTAGATACCATGACACAGTTGAGAATGAATACCCTAGTCAGACACATTATACTGATTCTGAACCCATTAATGCAAGGCAGGGAATATCAAGTAAGATCTGCCAGGGATGGAACCTGCTACCATCCACTCTCTGGGCAGACACTCTATCCACAGGACCAAGGAGGCTGTACAGTCACGGTTTAGAAGTGGAATATACCATGTGATAGCGGTGATTCCATTGTTAGATAATTATACAATTATAATCACTTTCAACAACAATTATTAAGAATCATGAATAAAGTAGATTTACAGACCATCTGTCTATTTGTTGTAAATGTTAAGGACATAGAATTTGTTATTCTACCATGACTTCATGAAATACAACAAATTGATTGAGCAGTCAGTAAAATCAGTCTGATTTTATTACTGCTTCACTGATGTCTTTTAGTTGTAATAACATTGTTTCTTTACTTACATTTGACGATAAGCGTGTATGACATGTTTGGTTTAGAGACATTTAAAAAAAAAGTTTAGCACCTAAATACTATATGAAATAACAGTGTGTGTAACAGTGTGTTTTTCTGTTCACTTTTTGTGGTTCCAGTATTTCTATGAATAATGTCACATAAACCTGTGAAAATATGAGCTGTAAGATTTATGTTAATACTATAAAGATCTTACAGGGTCCTAAATATCAAATACTTCAACGAACCATCTCCCTTAATTTTGAATGGTGTTTTTTCAAAACTATGTAGACCACTTATGTTGATAGCACACCTGCATAAAGAATTTAGGGTTTGGCTCAGATCTGGTTGTATCATAAACTAAAAATCTTAGTCAATAGCTCTCACTGCTACCTTACCGGGTAGTCATCACTGAGGAGATAAACCAAGGCCTCACCAGGTCAGAGCATGATGTTTTTTATAGTGTGGTCTCTATGTCACACTGCGGCAATGTACGGTGGACTAACCTTTAGTGTGGTCTCTATGTCACACTGTGGCAATGTACGGAGACTAACCTTTAGTGTGGTTTCGATGTCACACTGTGGCAATGTACGGTGGACTAACCTTTAGTGTGGTCTCGATGTCACACTGTGGCAATGTACGGAGACTAACCTTTCGTCTGGTCTCTATGTCACACTGCGGCAATGTATGGAGGACTAACCTTTAGTGTGGTCTCTCTGTCACACTGTGGCAATGTACAGTGAGGTCTCGATGTCACACTGTGGCAATGTACGGAGGACTAACCTTTAGTGTGGTCTCGATGTCACACTGTGGCAATGTACAGTGTGGTCTCTATGTCACACTGTGGCAATGTACGGAGGACTAACCTTTAGTGTGGTCTCGATGTCACACTGTGGCAATGTACGGAGGACTAACCTTTAGTGTGGTCTCGATGTCACACTGTGGCAATGTATGGTGGACTAGCCTTTTGTGTGGTCTCTATGTCACACTGTGGCAATGTACAGTGGACTAACCTTTAGTGTGGTCTCTACGTCACACTATTGCAATGTACAGAGGACTAACCTTTCATCTGGTCTCTATGTCACACTGTTGCAATGTATGGAGGACTAACCTTTAGTGTGGTCTCGATGTGACACTGTGGCAATGTACAGTGGACTAACCTTTAGTGTGGTCTCTATGTCACACTGTGGCAATGTACAGTGTGGTTTCTATGTCACACTATTGCAATGTACAGTGGACTAACCTTTAATGTGGTCTCTCTGTCACACTATGACAATGTACGGTGGACTTACCTTTCGTCTGGTCTCTATGTCACACTGTGGCAATTTATAGAGGACTAACCTTTTGTGTGGTCTCTATGTCACACTGTGGCAATGTACAGTGGACTAACCTTTAGTGTGGTCTCGATTTCACACTGTGGCAATGTACGATTGACTAACCTTATGGTGAAATTCAAAGGGACTGCTTGTTATAACTTCAATGTCTTGTTGCAGGTATACACCATGGACAAGTTCTACAAGAAGCTGACTGTGGTCGGGTATGCTACACTCAACCTGTTTGTGGAGTCTGGGTCAGAGAGACAACCAGCTATAGACAGACAAGGCTTACAGGTAGGACTTTCACCTGATAAATATTATTGTATAGGTTTACAGGATTTACACTTAGGCGCCCATTTCAGTATAATTGTATTGGCTTACAGGCAGGCTCTGATCTATGGGACTTTACAGAATACAAGAATGACTTACAACTGAGCTTAAAGTTCTGACTAGTTTCACAAGGAGTCATTTATTATTTAGGAACAATGACTTGCAAGAATGACTTGCAATTGAGCATAAAGTTCTGTCTGTTTTCACAAGGAGTCTTTTATTATTATGGAGCAATGCATAAGCCTCGGAATGGAAAATAATTTGCAAAATGAAAAACTAATGGTCCATCATTCTTTCAATTGATATATATTGTCTTGAGTGTTGTACAGATTATTGTAAAGGGAACATAGTGGAATCAAGTAGCCAAAACATGAAGTGTCGAGATACAGATAGTGAGCATCTTTGTCAAACCTTTCGCCAGTGGTTCATCAGTTAAGGACATTGTTTTTCAGTTTTATTTGTCCAGTGCCTTAGATATAGCTGACTACAACAAATCACCCATTCATTCATTATATTAGTTTTAGAATCAGCATTGTAGCTTAGCATATGTCTGTGGCTGCAGGTGTCCCTCAACACAGGTGCCCATCAGCTGAGGATCTACAACCAGGGACCTAACGGTGTGGACCCATTCTCTGAAACGTCGATGAGGAACAATAACACCAGGTTTGTGCCTTGTGCCTCAATACTGGTCCGCATCACCAAGGTACCTAAAGGCCCTCAGGGAAAACCACTAGAGGTAAGGGACAGACCACACAATGTTTCGTTGACCGGCTGATATTCTGGCAGGAGGCACTAGATCACATGTTTTTATTTCAACCAGAACTTTAGCTATCTGTATTGACATTTAGAAATATCAGATACACATTTGTCAATTTGTCAATTGTCAATTTTGGGTTTGTTTGATAAGTAATGGTAGACGACTGTCAATACAGAAAGGTCTAAGGAAGTGGCCGTCATGTAAAGATGAAATTGATTTCGCTTTTGTATGCCCATATTAGGAATCCTGATTTAGGAAAACAATATATCCCAAGCAATTATCTGTTAAAATATTCTTGAACTGCTTTTGTTTCCATACTTTCATCGAAAAATGGAAGTATAATGTGCAATCTTGTGGATTTTGTATAACATGCTGTTACCAGGGAAGCAATATCTGTAATTTGTTTTTTAGAAGATCTGTAATATGTGCTGTATGTACAATAAATCTGCAAGTACAATAAATATTTTTATGGAGTTTGTTGTGATACTGCTTATCCTGCTTGTACTTTCAACACAGAGAAATCAAACATTCAAACTGACAAAATAATATTTAATTCAAAGGAAGAGGAATGAAACACAATCGGGCATGGTATAGCTACAGTAAACCATTGTGTACAACATATTTATTGCAGTGCAGCAAAGTGCCTCAAGCAGACTGGCTTCGGCTGGGCCTGTGGCAACCACGACCAAAGTACTCTGACCGCATCTACTATTCCATGAAGTGTCTGCCCACGAAGGGTGAGAGCAAGCTGTTCCATGGGTTGATGAAGAGGACACCCATCCCTGTGAGGCAGGCTGTGGCCAGGAACACCCAAGCAAAGGACAGCTTCCTCCGCAGTGACAAGAACATGGAGCAGTACATCAGGGTAAGGATACACTCGGTCAACTGACCAGTCACTGTCAGGGTGTCATCCACCAGGCCAGAATGCCCATGGAGATCTGGGTTAGATATTGGTTTCAGTAACCCATGCTTGTCATAAAAGGTGACTGACAGGATCACTGTCAGACTCAATGATGTGTTTGACATGTCATCAGTTCCCACATGCACAGGCTGATGTGCATGTTGTTGATCAGAGGATTGTCTGGTCCAGCGATCAACAGCATGAGCATTGATTATTTACAGACCATTGTCGCTTGAAAATTGCGGAGCGCAGCTTGAAACAACGAAGTAGCCAACTAGGCCAGAGGGATTTGTAGTAGTAATGGCTGCATCTGGAATTGTGGTTGACAGTTTTTTAAAGATTATAAGGAAAAATCAAAAGTTACTATTCAATGATTTTGTAGTTGATATTATGAGCCTGGCATTCAGAAAATAAGTTCCTTTAAATTGTGTCACATGTATTCTAAGGGAAAAGTCCCAAACAGGGAAGATGGTGCATGTTTGTTCAGCTCTATGAATGTTCACCTGTGTGTTGTGTGTTACAGAATCAGCTGACCAAGTCCATGGACACCAAGCCCCTAGAGCAGGACCTCAACTTCATCGCTGAGTACAGCCCCAAGCATGGTGTCAAGGTAAAGCTCTTGTTTTCTTTCTTTGACTCCTGCTGCACATTTTGTTTTTCCAAATTAATTGCCTCTTCCAATACCTTCCATTAAAATATCTGATTTGTGACTGTAGATTATCTGTGCTGTATTATATGTGTTATTCATACTTCATAAGCAGTTTTGTGAAATGGTAAGATCTGTTGGTATCTGTTTTACAAAAACTACAAAACTGCATACCACAGAAAATCATGCTTCTAGAAATGTTTGAAGACAGTCACAGCCCTTTCACTTACCACTAAACTTTGATACATCAACCTCCATGAACCTTTCCACGCAACACTTGCATATGTGTGCTTGATGTTCCTCATCATTGTCTGTTGTACAGGTGTCTCTAGACAGCGCCGTCAATCTACCATGGTCCAACTTTACCCATTGTCACATGTGTCTCAACCCACCAGGAGCCTTCTATTTGGTGAGTGTAAAGACCCTTTGCAGTCAATATCTTGTGTATATTTCTTTGAAACAATTTAATTGACTTCTTCATAAAACTGATAAAGGTAGTATTTTTTTATTGACATGGTGGCATAATTAAGTCAAAGTGCAAAATTTTTTAACATATGATGAACATTGTTATATAGATGGGTATGTAAAATATATAACTATCTTAGCGATAAGAGAGTTGTGAAAGTCTAGGCTTAGCACCTGAATTTTTTCTTGTCTGTCCTCATTTCCTTTATGCCTTGTTCCAGGGAACACCACATGCCACCTATGACAAGTTGACATTCACAGAAAACCTTGACCTTCGTAGCACCAACACATCACCTGCCTGGAGAGATGGGTTTAAGGTCAGTTATAAACCATCATCTTGCTCTGTTCAATCAGTATTCATTATGGTATGCAGTACGTGAAATAACCGCTAGCCTGCTCCCCTATGGCTAGTAAAAATCCAGTCAGCCCAGTAAATCTCACTGTCACTGGCCTGATTGGCTAGTGAATTTTTATGGGTTATTTTTTTTGTGGTATTTACCATTTTTGTAATCTTTGCTTAGTTTCTACTTTCAAATTTTGGGCTAATGGACTGATAACTTTCAGGCATCATATAGAAGCTAGCCCAACTGGCTAACAAACTTTGGGCTAGTGGACTGGTAACTTTCAGGCATCATATATAAGCTAGCCCAACTGGCTAACAAACTTTGGAATCTGTTTGATCCTTTGGGTATGATGCATGTGATGATGTCTTCAAGGTCACAATATGAGCCAATTGTTTAGCAGCATTGGTAGGAGAGAGGCTATAGATGACTGACTGACAGCTTGAGTCCTGAGAGTTTCCAGTATTACTTCAGTCCTGTCTCACACCTAGACACTGTGTTGTTTCTTTAGTTTAAGTTAGTGACTGTGTCCAAACATGAATTTCATCACCCAATTTGCCCTAGTCAGATGAGATAACAGAGTGACTGTTACCCTCTAGCAAACGTGTACTTCCCAAGGAGAATGAATATTTAAAGCAGTTGATCCACTGACAGGAGAAACATCATTTCTAGCACCACGAGCATTCACTTAGTTGATGGAATCTGGTGCATTAAGAACGAAAGTTTTCTTCTTAATTATGAAGTTTTTGTCCTCCATACCAGGTTAATGCTACTGTGAATACAAATTCATGATCCTTAGCTCTGTTTAATAAGATATATAAGATAGACCATGTTTACAGTGAAAACAGATCCACTGTATTAAGGCATGTTCTGCATTCAGCACTTCCCACGGCGCTCATACCATCGGTTCCTGACTGCTGTGATCCACCTGCAGGAAGTGTTTGTCACCGTCTCCCGGGAAAACTACAAGTATGGCCTTCTGGAGCAGGTCAGTATAGGTCAAGTTGGCGTGGCAACCTCCTGTTGGTTTCATGGTTTGACGGGGTGTTTATATTTTCATTTTTATTTTCATTTTTTCTGGAGTCTTTGTAATCATTATCCTCGCGTATGTCTTTGGAAGCATTGTTCTCTGGTATGTTGATGCAAACAGTCTGCTCTAGTAGGTTATTATAAACAATATCTGCTAGTAACACTATACACACAATCTTCAGCAAGACTTATTCTCTGTTAACTGTTTATTGCAACTTTTATCTTGTGGTGTAGGCATGGACGGCTGTACAAATGTTCAAGGACAAGTACGCCTACACCACAACATTCCAGTTGCCGCTGTTTGCTGGTTCCCCCTCCCCGCAGATGCTCAAACAGATGGCTCGGGAGCCGTGTCGGGAGTGGCTGGAGAGAAACATCAGGAACAACACTGTGAGTACCAGGAACAATACAAGCATAGGAAGGGAAGGTTTTAGTACCAGGAACAATACAGACACAGGAAGGGAAGGTTTTAGTACCAGGAACAATAGAGGCATAGGAAGGGAAGATTTTAGTACAGTATCAATACTGACAAAGGAAGGGAAGACTTTAGTACCAGTATCAGTTAAGGCATAGGAAGGGAAGGCTTTAGTACCAGTATCAGTACAGGCATAGGAAGGGAATGAATTAATAAACAGATCTGTAAGCATATGCCAATATGAACTGTGATGAAATAGTGTTACAAATAGTAATTACCAGAAATTCTGATTGAAAAAAAATTATTGCAACTAAACAAACAAAAAAAATCAGGACTAGGTCAAGCACTGTATCAGACTGCAGAATACAACTAGAAATAGATTTTGACTGTAGCCAGAAGATGTCTATTGGAGATGTCCATTAGCCTATATTTATTTCAGATCAAGCTAATAGAAGGAGCATCCATATTTGTGCGAGTCAGTGACGGAAGAAGAGAAGATGAGCTGATCACTGATATCCCCACTAACAAACTGGTCAGTTGATGGAAGAATATGATACAGACCTATACCTAAATTCCTGTACGGTTCCATCTGCATTGACATGGCATCCAAACTTTGCACAAAAAGTCATGTCTCTTCCAAGCTGAATCTTGAAATGTGGTTAAATCAAAATCACTTTGAACCCTTTTACTTTATAACCAATTTGCATATGTTAATGTTAATATTTTTTTTTGAGAATTGTTTACTTTGTGATATTATTATGCTATATTATATATACCACTCACCTTTCAATAGGGATAATGAGTTCTCCATTCCATTGGCATATTTTCTTATTATAAGAAATCAGGTTTTCTAAAGGTCATATTGTTTATATAAAAAATGGCACTATCTTGTTAGGTTGGTAAAGTTAATTCAAGCTAACATGCAAATAAGTAGAAAATGCTTTGAATGCTATCCTGATGTCACATGACTACAGGTTGAGATCAACATGGACTACATCCCTAACGGACTGAAGGAGCAGTACTCCAGGGAGAGGCCTGGTCGACCAATGGCCACTCTTGTACCCACTGGCAAAAGCCCGGAGCAGTTTATAGAAGGCCTCAGCACTAAGTTCAAGAGTGTAAGAATGAGTTTCTCATGTTAACATGCAGAAAAAGATATGTTGAATGTCTGATGAAAATAAACCTTGGCATGATCAGACAAATTATCATTTAGAAGCAAAGTAAAAATTGTAACCCTTGACTTCATGACATATTTTCTGAACCATAAAAGGTGAGATGATATAGAGATGACCACTGCCTGCAAATGTGTGTCAGTTTTCACCAATCCAGACAAACAATATTTTGTAGTGCTAAACCACTGCCTGCAAATGTGTCTGTTTTCACCAATCCAGACAAACAATATTTTATAGTGCTAGACCACTGAAATCAACATACAGTTTTTCACACCAATATCCTTTTCTTAAAAGTCATTATCCCCCAGAAACATGATAAATATTGTTTTGTTGCAGTTGGTGTACAAACTGTATGAAGAAGGAAACGTCTCCAAGAACTAGACGTCCGAGGATGGTGTAGACTAGATGTAGGAAAAGCTGCCACCACAGTTAGACCAGTAGTACAGATGTAACCAAGATGCTCAATCAAAACTGCCCCTGAAGTCCGAGTGGCCAGACATCCAAAGAGAAGAGGGATAAATAATGGCATGATGTTGCATACAACCCAATCATTGATCAGATTATTTCCACAGATGGGCAGAGGTTGGACAAAGACTTGATGGCACAGAACAAAGTCTTGAGAAAGCTTAACAAGATATCATTATCCTCCTGGGCATATTTGAACCATGGCATACTACAAAGGTCAGCTTTTGTTTGTCATGCTGACAAGTTGGTTCTGCTTCCAGGATCAGTTTGTGAAGCCTCTGTCCTCATATGATATCGCCATACCTGTGTTGAAGTAAAGTAATGCTTATCAAAATCCAGAAAGATCACTCTCAAGATTTGCTGATCAGGAAAGGCGTTCAAATGTCAGTGTGTGGAGGAAAAGTTAAAGCTCTTAGTACATCATGATGATGTCCAACAATATGGATGCTGAAAGACAGATGCCACGTTTCTATGGAAACAGGCATTCCTTGATAAGGATGGTGCATGCCATTGAAGGTATATAGACTGTGACACACCTACTGGCTGTAGCCAAGGTGATTATTGTGTTCCAGCCAGGTGTTCTCAGGTTCAAGTCTTGCCACCACAGACTTTAGTGGGAAGGACAAATCAAAGTGATTTATAGACGACTGTGCAATGGGATAAAGTTGGAGTCTCTCATGATCTGAAGCTGCCGTACAAGATTTGAAATCTCCACTTTAAACTGACAGTATTATGAAGTCTTCCAGTCAACTGTGTTTTTTGATGAATTGAATGCTTTGAGGGGTTGATGCTGCCAAATTTAAAACCTCTCACAACATTCAAATTCAAGACAATTTTAAACTCATTTTATTGTTTTGTTGATTTTGAACCTTATTTGACAAACATTTACCTGTGTGTGTGTTTTTGTTTGGGACCAGTGGCATTGTGATGTGAACTTTGGATGAGATTCTGTCTACAGAAGATGTGAAGAGTGTGACAAGTTCTTCATGAGATATTGACAAGTGTTGTTACATGAACAGCAGTAGCTGTTGTTACATGAACAACGGTAGGTGTTATTACGTGGAGACCATCATCAACATCAGCTTGAGTCTGTACATGAGATGAACTTCAATAGAACACATGGAGCAGAGAGCCAATTGGTTGTCTATATTGACATAGGGTTAAATTTCAGCCCTGATATTGTTTTCTTTTTGTTTGTTAAATATTTATTAATATTTATTTTGAAGCAATCCTGAAACAGCGGATAATACATGAGTTATCATGTCATTATGACATACTTATCTTACCAGCCACTAACTGGTGAAGACAAGTACAGCTGTTGATAATTAGTGGTTGTGTCTGATACGTGGACCTACTTGAGATATCCTGGTAACATACTACTGGGATGTTATGTCAAATATAACACCAGTACTGAGTGTACAGGAATGTATCATTAGGATATCAACAAAAATATGAAGATAGATTGCAAAGGCTGTCTCACCTTGAGCCAAGAATAGATTTAAAGAAAATAATCAAAGTTAGAATCATGTTGCCCTAAGGAAAATGCTACATCTTAATGTAAATCTCACACTACCTACGAAACCCTATCTGTGTCTTACATACAGGTACATATGTACATTAGTCATTTTATCAATGTGTTTTCTTCTTTCTGACCAAATACAGCTTGTAGAGATCTTGAGGAAAACTGTCATTGTTCTTATCAATTCAAATGTTGTTTTCCTGCAGCTGTTTTTGTATTGCTTTGGTAGAGGCTTTGATAACTGGTAAATCATGTGAACAAACATCAGTGTGGTCATATACTCAAACAAAGTGGATTCAAGCTGCAGTAAATGCTTGCTAATTTGTAGATTGTTGAATTTTGAGAATGCACAGCTCTCCATGCTTGATGTTGTGGTGAAGGTAAATAGGTTTTTTGCTCACACTTATCTAGCATTGATACAAAATATTCTATTCAGTGATAAAATGTAGTATACTTTCATTCAAGACTGCACTACATTAAGTGCCATGCTCCAGTACGCACATATCTGTACACAAATCTGTACACAAATCTGTACACAAATCTGTAATTAATCTTTATGATGCCTCCTATGAAGATTTACAGGTCAGTACATATTTTCATGTGTATATAAGTTCCTGGGATGCGGTTGTGCAGGGGTATATATGTATTTAACTGTTAGCCAAACAGTGTTGTTTTCTTTAATGTTTGGACTAAGTTTGTTAACAGAAAACACATTTAACTTGTGTATGTTTGTAACTTGCGCTCACTTGTCATTTTATCAAAGCACATGGAGATTATTACATTGAATATGGCATGTCATACGTTGGATATTTACAATCTGTGTCAGTCTTTTAGTCTCTGTGAGGAATAAAAATAAATAGTCTGCAGTGTACAACCTTTCCAAACCCATCGTCATCAATTCAACAGCTGTTTCTATTTTATATGTAACCAATTTTATTATCACTTGATAAGATATCCAAATTCATGTATTATCCTTTGTGGTTATGTATTATATATGATATGTCAGGAAATTTTAACGATGATTCAACATATTTATTTTTATTTTCATAGAAGAAAGTTTTATTTGCAAAATCACAAGGATACATTCCTGTTGATTGTGTTTCTCATCTACTTTCAATGTAATCAATAAATCAGTCTGAATCTGAATGTGGCATTCTACCATGGACCTTGCTCCCCTACCTTGTATCAGAGACCATATAATAGATTATATGGTCTCTGCTTGTATACTGCTAAGGATTAGCTGTCCTCGACTAATGAGATAATAATCACACATTATTTTTTAGCATATAGAAATAATTGTTAGAAGTGAAAGAATTGTCAGACTGTCGACTAGGAATACTCTCCACCCATGTTGTAACCAGCTTCACAGATTACAGAAAATGCCACAATAACCACCCCTGGGGGGACAATTGAACATTATATTTAAAAGTACTTGGTCTTTGCAAAACATTCAACTCACTGTTTATGATTTCAGTAATGCCCCATTGTCAGTTCTCTATCTGTCACATATTATCACAGATATGATATCGAGAATTTATTCATAAGGAATTGTGTTACATCTGTAGGAGTGGTATTACTTGATGGGTGATGTAGTAAGAGCTGTTATAAGTACACATCATTACACCTGGTACTGTCTGGAGAGATTGCTGTATCTTGATATCACCCATTAGGTTAGTTTCTCATCAATAATCTAGATATTTTAAATGAAGAATGAAAAATGTACAGCCTTCATAAATGTTAACATTATTTTTGCTTAATATGGGAATTAATTTAATTTAATGAAAAGTGTAATGATTTCAAAGTCTATTTTTCATCACTAGTTATTGTAAAAATAAAGTGCTTTTGGACTCATTAATGCCCTGCTGTGTTTTCTTTTGTCCTGCTCTAACTGAAAAGGTGTAGTTGACTGGTTTTCACCTTTTCCTGAATACAGCGAAACCATCACACCAGAAACATTCCAAGATCCACTCTGATAGCTGACATCAATGTATATCAGTATTCAGTATTGATTTCTTGCTTGATGCAGTGGTGTGTCTCAAATTACCCTAAACACAAACTGAGAAAACTTGCAGTCTGATAACAATCCTTGTTTGGAGGAAACATGCTTAATGCAGGTCAAATTGTGATTACACAATGCCATTTAGAAAGTGGTCAAATGCAACAGATGTCATATTTTGGATTTCACTTTCCTAGTAAAGTACAAATACTAGTACTTTTTTGGTTGAGTCCCATCCGGGATTCGAACCTGCACCCTCAGTCAGGCACCTAATCACCAGCACACAAAGTCAGCTGCCTAGCCCGTTCAGTGGAAGTCATGGTGGAAGTCAATGATGTAACACGCTTCAATTAAATAAGTCTGTGGTTTCCATTCTCTCAAGAGTTATTGAATCAAGCCCAACAAGTTTGTTTAATGGATCATAGTGCAGCATATATCCTATCGCCATTTTATAGTCAGTTGGGGTTTGTGTCATAATGCAGCAGTAGTTCAGCTATATATGGTGATGGTTTGTAAATAATCGAGTAGACCAGACAATCCAGGTATAAACATCACTAGGATCAGTCTACAAAATTGGGGTACAGTGACACTGACAACTCGATCCATTAGTCACCTCTTATGACAAACAGGGGTTACTGAAGATACTGAAGACTGACATTCCTTTCAAACTTAATGGCTTTGGTTAGGATGAATAAGGGAATATTATATCCATTGGAAACCTACAGAACCCTTTCAATCTACTTTATCAGGTGCTAAAAGTGTTTGTGCAAGCCCAGGGATATTTTACCTTTTTCCTGTTAATTACTGGTGTCAATAGCTGTGTAAAGCTGCCAGAGAAGTGTTAATCAATACTGAGATCTCTGGTGGGTTGTGTTCTTGCATGATGGAACTGCTGCACAGCTTAGTTACTGCAGCTGTACATGTTCTTAGCTGCATTTTATTGTTGCAGGGAGTCATGGGAGATATGTTTGGTTCATTGGTCTTATCCCGACAGCATTCCAGATCAAACCAGCGATGCAGTATTGAAGGTCTGGAGATCAAACACTGTGACATTGCTGATTTTAACGGTTTCTTGATGGTGTGGCATATTGATTAAGCTTCATGTTGTCATGTCCTGAGTCAGCTGTAGGCCCAGACCCAGTTATTTAAAGTCCACTATGACATTACATTCCTGATCTCACAGTGGAGACTCCAGTACTAGATGCATCCCACTTCTTGCATGTCCTAGATAGTGCTTTCTTCATTGATGTTGCTTTCAACTTTTTCTTCTCATTATTCCATGGTGCCAATTATATAACTGAAATTATGGATAGCAATCACCTCAGATAAACTGTACATTGTGGTATACAATTCACTCTTGATGTTGATCTGAAGTCTTGGTTTTATCCCTTTAATGCTGAGGTCTAAGCATTTAAACATAAAGGGGGAATAAAAAGAGGTAACCCATAAACATCTCTGTTCATGTGTCCACTAAGCCAGAAAGCCTGACCGACTGATCCCAAAAGTTGCCTCATACAAACTGTGTCACTGAAGACCAATTCTAACCTGGATCTTCATGGGTTGATACCCTGTCCACAATACCATGGCTGCTTGTACTAGAAACCAAGTCTGCAAAAATGTCTAATGCATCAGTAGTAATAGAATAATAATTAACAGCTTGTGGGGAAAGTTGAGTTTAATTGCACTGTGAAGAGCAACAGGATGCAGGATGAAGGCTGACATGATGCAGACAGTTTAACTCTTTAGTGAGTGACCAAAAGTCATTGTGTTCTGCAATCTGATTGGTTGAAAAACATCATCAAACAGTGTTCGATTCCCGGAAATTGCAAGACTAGTCACTGCGAATTGACACGTAGAAACATTGCAAACAGTTGTTTTGTTGTGTCATCGGCAGAGGTGACATCATTCAAATCATATTGTGACATTACGTCAGAATGACGTCACAAATGAAGAACTCCAGATGCTACCTTGGGAACTAGCAGAACTGGCCAGCTGATGACACATCACTGCTGTACCCGTACTTGATGTAAACCAGTGCAGACAGTAAAACCCTTTGGTTAACTTTTTTGTTTACAATGTCGATAAACATCATGTGATGGCCAATTTCTGGGTCTTATTGAGTATTTGAAGCACGGGAATATTTCATTTGAAACACCGTCAGGTCAATATGTATTCCCGTGCTTCAAATACTCAGTAACACCTGCAAATTGGCCAATACATGATGTTTATCTCCTAAACACAACCTCCAAACACAAGAGGGTTGATGAATCATAATGATGAGTTTAGCATTTAAACCCGTGATCATAGGGTTCTGGCCCATCCAAGGGATGTAACTGCTAAAGTAGAGGTAAGAAAACAAACTGATCTGTGTTTGTATTTTTATTTTCCAACAGATAACAGATATGTATGGTATTTCACATTTGTCGTGTAATAAATAGAAAATATGTAAAAGCACAATGTCATAGAATATCTTACTTGCAAAAAGAATCTAATGAAAATCATTCTGGAAATGAGTCTCATGCCTATTTCAAAACATCTTTTCTGTTACAAAAAGTTAACAAACACAACACATCTTGCATTGATAGGATAATCTAAACCTAAGAATACCAGCTATCTTGAACATGCCAGCTTCATGTATATAGTCCTACAACTTTGGTTAACAAAACCTGATAGTGCTGAAGTAAAAACTGTGACCTGTGTGTAGTTTTAACACCAACTACAGGGAGACAGAGATGACTAAATTAAATAACAAAAGTATGGGTTTATTTCTTGGTATCCTGCACCTGACTCTGTTTATTAATTAAACAACCCGTACCGAGCAGCAACAACCATCTGCTTGAAAAAGTCGTAATTCAAGAGATAACAATATCCTTTTGAATATCATGTAGTTTGTATCCATATTGCACTTGTTTGACATTAGAATTATATCAGCTTTATTAATAAAAATGTTGCCTGGATATGTCACTCACAAAGTCAAAGCAGAACAGAAAGTTTCTAAAGATATCATATCTGATGACATTCAGATGGCAGACATTACCATGTCAAGACAGAAACTCACTTTGACCTTTGATCATGGTGAGCTAAGATACGACTACAAACCGAACTGTAATGACTCTCATTCCTCAAAAGCAGAGGCTTTTCTTGCGAGGGATGTACCACAACTGTGCACAAGAAGAGAACTTGACATTTATTCACACTTGATTGAAATCATTTCAGTTAATAATTCATCAAGCAAAAGAAGTTAAAAATTGCAAAAAATTGTTAACCGGACACAACCAGCATCAACTTAACACCATCTGCAATTTCCCTATCATGCAATTTACCATATACACTGGTTGTTATAGGATGAACAATTGACTTGCCTTCTTATGTATTTATGACAGAAGCCATCAGTGGGGCAGGATATGCTTGCTTTTCTATCTGGTGTTATGACTATCTGATAGTGATTTTATACCCTGTGTATCCCATATGATCAGTGAGTGAGTGAGTGAGTGAGTGAGTGAGTGAGTGAGTGAGTGAGTGAGTGAGTGAGTGAGTGAGTGAGTGAGTGAGTGAGTGAGTGAGTGTAGTAATATTCCAGCAATCTCACAGCAGGGTACAAAAAAAGAAAAATGGGCTTCACACATTGAACCCATGTTGGGAAACAAATCTGGGTGTTTTGCATGACAAGCAAATGCTATAACCATGAGGATACCACACTACCTCCATAATGATACAATGGTCTCACCTTAAAGAAGAGATTTCTTACTGTAAGTGTTCTGTCACTGTGAATTACTCTAAGTAAGTCCTCTATACATTACTGAAGACATGGTTACAAGACTCATGTTATGTTTTATAGATTCTGTCACTGAGGTCTAACATTGAGCACATTCAAACTGATATGTTTTTTTGACTTAAAGACTACAGTCATGAGCTGGTGTCTGCATTTTGTACATGTTATGAAGGACTGAAAAAGAAAAAAAATACACCATGTTATACATTTGTAAGTTATTCTTAACACCTCTTTCATTTTCACACCTTGTAATGGTCATCAGTGTTTTCTACACATAAGCCTGTTAGGATCACATCTGTAAATGGAGCGTTGCATCCCTAACACACTCAGTGGAACAGAGCTGACAAGCAATGTAAACCCGTAAAACAATAGAAACATCTAGCTTGGGTAACACATCTAGTTGGAATGGCAATTCTCATCTAGCTTCAAGTACAGACATGCATCCGTATCTAGGCTTTGAGTGAGTATGGTTTGACACCACTTCTAACAATATTCCAGCAATATAACCAAGATATATACAAGATACCAAAACTGCGCTGTTGGGAATCAAGTCAGGGCCTTTGGAGTGGCAAGTGATTTGGCCATGATTTAGCTCACCACTGTCCCTCAACATACAGGAGTGCTATGAGGGCCCATGAGCAGGTCACAGCACTTTGTGAAACTTTAGTACTTCTGATGGCAAATGTTTCATACCTTTTACAGTGGTCTCTTGGGTGTCAGTTGACAGTAAGGAACTGATCATTTTTGCAGGAATAACACATTTCCAATCTATCTATCTATTATTATGACTGTCAACAGCTGGGACAGACAAGCAGGGTTATACACTTGGTCCGATCTAGTGAATGAGAACTGTTTCTTGGATATACACCTGTCACCAGAAATCTGGTACCAGATGTAAGCTGGGCCCCATCTTGCATATCAGAAGTTGGTGTGCACAAAGGGAGCTGGGAACCAGCTTAGCACTGGAAGAACTGGCTCACAACACTTACGAGCCTTAGTGTAATTTCAGTTCCATCATAGAGAATGTTGAAAGACTGCACAATGTGTACGAAATCAAACCAGCATAAATAACACAACATCGGTATCAATCATTGATGCAAGGCACTATAAACAGCAACGCATTTCTACTACTATAAGCTTAAAAATACATGCATACATGATGTTATACACAAATTACAAGCATGGCTTTGACTTGATATATAAACATGTTATCACAGCCTTCAGGTTTCCCATAATGCAGAAAGCTAAATGTTTACCTGTTTTCAAGACTTGTCTGGACATGCAATAGGTTATCATTTTGTCACAGGATCACAGATTAGCTAATTTTCTTTTCATAAAGGATGGGGGATGTATTATCAAAATTTTTGTTTACCATCAAAACACACACACAAAATGGTTGAGAAACATAAATCCTTTCAAGATAACAGCTGAAAATGCATTTGAATCTCTTGAACGTACAGGGTGTCTCCATTTGAAGTTGTTTTAGCTCAAATGGCATCAGAGAACATGACAGGGGGTGTCTGGTGATAAACCAGGCTGACATAATCTCACTTTCCTTTCAGTCACAAATTACATATGTAGCAAGTTGTGAGCCCTCTCTCCAAACATATTGTTGTTTCTTGCATCTTGCCATTGTGCCATTATAAGATCCAGCCATTTTGCACAAGGTAAGAATAATCTGACACACCATTCTAGCATCCAGTGCAGTTTACCACTTCAGTATAAATTATGACCTCATGTTGATGATGATGATTTAGATATTTGAAATACAGCATATTGTAGCCTTTGTGGTGAGTTACAAAAGACTATATTCTTTAAAGTCAATTACTCTTCTTCTCAGCACTAGCCTGACTGACAAATCTTCACCGTCCACTCAAGATAGGACCTACTTTTCCATACGAAACAGGAGTAATCAACATAAGGAACGTAAATTATGACTGTGAATGTCGACACCTCATGTAATGCCATACAAATACTCACTGCACGTCTTGTCACCAACCCAATACCAGCCAATTATTTTTCATGTTTCACAGTAATACATGATTGTCAATAACCATATTGATATTTGATAAAAGTAACACTAATAAGGGTATTTATATGTGTACAGAAAGCTGTGGTCCACTGACAGGTGGTCACATGCACAGGTGACATCTTTTGCATGTGTAGCCAGCGGCATACATGACATCTATTCTAATCTCTACCACCTACAGTTCTAGTGCTGCACAGTAGATGTATTAATATAGGTGTATAGGATTATATACTAAAGAAAACATCATGAAAATGTAATTGATATCCCACTCTGAATGAGCATGTTTTATTTAGTATACTATATTTAGAAATCACAACAGACAAAAATAAAAAGAAACAATACTTATACACAAATAGTCTCCAAATCCTTCTCTCTCCAGAGTAAATATATCAACTGCTTGGCAGTTTGAAAGATCAGACTTCATATCCCAGGTTTGCTGGTCTCATAACGTTGATTTTGTTTTTTGATTTGGTAATGCTAGAAATCACTGGTAAATGGAAACATGATTATTTTACATATATTCCCCTGTAAATGAATAGCAAAGGTGTTTCAGCCAATAGAGCTCCAGGTAAAACAATGGATACCATGGCAACAGAGAAAATAGCATTTATACATGTTCACAGGACTTGTACTCATGTTATTATCACCCTACATTTGAGTAGCTGTGGGGCAGACATTTCCCAGGCTGGTCTCAGATAAATTTTCAAATTTGCTGCCTATAATGATCCGCCATGAATGCAGTACAATGTTTGAAACATAAGTGACAAATAAATATCAAATAAGCATAAGATACAATTTTGGTCACTTAGTTTCAAACTTGCATGATAAAATGCTAGCAGAGCTCTTTCTACTTTCATGATATCTTTGACTTTAACTCACAACACAAAAGCTCAGGCACATTTCACAAGTTTGCATGATGGCGTATATTTCGCTCCACAAGACACACATACTGGCAAGGATTATCACAACCCTGTTGCATGACACACATGTACAGCCATGACATCCTCACTTGCCATGGCTCACATGACTAATGACATGCGTCAGCTCCTCATTCATTTCTGCTGTGTCATCGCTGGGGCCTGAAGAGGAAGTCTCCTGGCGGCCATTTTGATGGTAGAGCGGGAATTTCTCATGGCGACTTCTGTAAAATCTCATCACAGACTTCCGCTCCAAGCGAAAACTGCTCATAAATGTTATCTGGAAAGCAGTGGATGAAACCATTACAAGTGTAATTACACAATCCAGGGACTGGGAAAGAGACCTTTGATTTTTGACAATGGGCTGTTTACAGGATTATTAGCTATTTTCTGAATTCAGAATTGGCCACTGCCCTTGTATCAATAATTAACTTCAAAATTTTATTGGGCCATTTTTCATTAAAATGTCCAAAACGGCCCATGGCCCATGGCCCCTGCCTTTCCCAATCCCTGACAATCATATGGAAAATAAAAATAATATTGACACAGGAACATGTTACGTTTATACAAACTTAACACAAAATGACATTATTCCAGGAAACATCTTGGACAAACATTCTAAATATATGTATATATATTTCAGCTGTCTTTTACTCCTCTCTTACTGTACAAAAACAATGTTTGTAAAAGATGCTACTGAAAGCTACAAAAGGATATAAAGGCAGGGAAAATTATCTGAAGGAAGTAACACATTTTGTCCACCTAATCCTCATTTTAGTCAGCTCCTATGACAAGCATCAGATCCTGAACACCTTCTCATACAGTTGACAGTCATGGAATGATATACTAGTAAATTGGTAACTGTCAAACATGGATAATGAACATATACAAATATATATAAACAAATCATAGTGAAAATTCTTCTCTACATTGTATTTGACTATTATGAACAAGGATACAGCAGTCTGTACCAAACTGGCTCTTACCACGAGGCAGCTAATGAGGGTTCCAAGAATAGCTCCACCAAGCACATCACTCCAATGATGCTTGTAGTCGGAAATCCGTGACAAACATGTGAAGAAGGCAAGCCCGAAGGCAACTAGCTGCAAAACCGGCCGGATCAGGTTAGTTCTGGCTGAAGTCAGTCGAGCCTGGAGATATGCCTGCAACAGTAAAGAGAGGCACATAATTGCTGCATCATGTCAACCAATATTGCTGACAGCTATTCCTGACCATGTTGATTATTGTTACACACAAAAATAGCTCAAATACAAAGATTATGAGCTGTAAATTAGCTGTGTCCTGAATATTTGTTAAATTGGAAGAATCAGACTCAGAAATCAGCTGTCTGAGAAAGTGTAATGAAAGTGGTTCCGACACTTGAGTTGTTTGTACACTAACTTCAGATACATGAATATACAAAGATATCACTTATGACACTGACAATACCTTGCATATGGATTTAATTACAAGTTTAGACGTCGTGGAGATACATTACCATCAGGAAGATCATGCAGTAGACCGCTATGGACGCATGACCAGAAGGGAAGGAAAGTCTGGAAACACAAGACATTTTGAGTGAAGTCAAAACTTAGGTACAGATGCTCACCTCCACTCTGTTTGTCATCTGGGTAAGAATTGATTTCCAGCAAACCCATGTTTGTCATAAGAGTAAACTAACAGGATCAGGTGGCCAGGCTTGCTGACTTGGTTGACACATGTTATCTTATCCCAGTTGCACAGATTGTTGCTTATGCTGTTGGTCAATGGATTATCCAGATCAGACTTGAATATTTATAGACTGCCCCCAGTCTAGAAAATTGCTGAGTGCCACATAAAACTAAACTCACTCACTGTTTGAGTATCAATGTTGTGTGATACTTTGTTAGCAGGTATGCATGAGTGAATGTTGTTTGATTCAGTAATATTCCAACCCATGTTCACCTAATGTCAACAAACAGTTACAAACACTTGTCATAACTTTGCATCATATCAGCATGATTGGAGAAATTCGTTCCGAATCTTTTTGGGTTATGAAATAAATACAATCACTTAGAAGAGTTTCAATTCATTATGTAAGCTGAGATTAAATAATTTACAGGCTTTAATCAAAGTCAGCCTCACTATCAAAGACTCTCTCAAGTCATCAAAACATGTTTCATGTGAGTCACATTTGTTAAAGAATGTTTAAAAAACCACAAACAAAACAAAGAACAATACAGTCAGACCTTGTATATCCAAACTTCAGATATCCGAAAACCTCAGTTTCCGAAAACATTCTTCACAAAAAACTAATTTTTCTAGTGACAGTTACCCTTGTATATCCAAATGTTGGGTTTCCATATCCGAACGGTCAATTTTGCAAAAGAAACATCAAAATGTGTACAGATTTGCCCTGTACATCCGAACACCAAAGCTGACATTGGCAAGATGTCGGATGTTTACCGCTTATTAAAAGTGATCACTCCTTTTACCTTTGTTGTTGGCGAGATAACAAGTCTATCATGTCTGCCACTTGCCAATTCATTGTGTGTCTAGCTAGTTAATTTATTGTTTATTGAAGACATGTATTTATCACAGAGCGTGTAGGTTAATTAGAGAAGAAACAATTAAAGTTTGACACTGAGTTGACAATGAGTCGAATCGTTGATTGGGTAAGCATAAACAATGACGACTGGGGGTGGCAGTCCTTATGCAGATGACAGCAGATCTCTTTCGTGACTGGCAGCTGTGTTTTGACTGACAGATGAGATCACGTGGAAGGCGGGTGATATTGCTTCTTGACAATGCGGTAAGTCACAACTGCAAGAATCTTAAACTGACTAATGTTACTGTCCATTTCTTGCCACCGAACACAACCGCACACATCCAACCCATGGATGCAGGAATCATACGGCAAACATTGGCTTCACACCAGGTGAGATCTCACATCGAAGATCTGATTTATCACTTCGAAAATGCTGGTGACATCACAAATCTGGAAAGTTATTAAAATTTCAAGCAGCAAATAACAACTGCCCACCAACAGTCATCAATCAAAGACTTTTTCAAGCCAAAGTAATCTATGTTATGTTATGCTATACACATGTAGCCTAGGTCCTGATTCAGACATCCGAATGATTTGTATATCCGAACAATACAATAAAAAACCAAAGTGTTCGGATAAAGAGGTCTGACTGTACATTCACCTTACATTACTGAAAACACTGGATACAATACTAAATACTGACTAATGATAACATTAGTGAGTGAGTGAGTTTAGTTTTACGCCACACTCAGCAATATTCCAGCTATATGGCGGCGGTCTGTAAATAATCGAGTCTGGACCAGACAATCCAGTGATCAGCAACATAAGCATCGATCTGCGCAATTGGGAACCGATGACATGTGTCAACCAAGTCAGCGAGCCTGACCACCCGATCCCGTTAGTCGCCTCTTACGACAAGCTGAGTCGCCCTTTATGGCAAGCATGGGTTGCTGAAGGCCTATTCTACCCCGGGACCTTCACGGGTCAATGATAACATTAACTTAGAACAGTAAATACAATGATATATAGATAAATAAGTATTCCACAAGCATACCTCATATCACGAAGTTGATAAGCATTTGTTCCTTTACAAGTGAAATCAATGATGTAGCCACTGTTGCAGTCGATGTTTGCCATGTCTGGTTTGCACACTGCAAAGAAATGTGGGCGGAGTCTCCCAATACTGAACTTGCCAATTTCTGTCAGAAGCTGTGTGGCAGCTGTCCCAAATATGAACAAGATGATAATTTTGTAACATTTTTCAAAGTAACTTTTTGTGTGTTCATTTGGGTCAGTGGAGACAATGCCAAAACAAGAGGTTTTCTTCTCATGAAGTGCTTCAATGACCAAAATCTGGAAGAGATAAAAAAGATTTGAGAATATATAAACAAATTTTCATGAAGTAGAAAAATCATATTATACATTTGTAAAGCATAAAACTCTGACTAACCCTCATGGGCCCTTTAGATAAGCGAGTTGAAGCCTAACTTAAGGTTGATATTATGAAAACCCATCTAAACATTATTGAAAAGATATCACACTATCACCCTGGTCATACATGTGACTAGTCTGCACTACAGACCCTGCAACAAACATGTCAATGAAAGCCACTGCAAGTCTAGAATATGTAGCAAGTCTAGATTTCCACAGTTTCTGAAAATGAAGAAAGTCTCTAGGCTACCATACTTTAGGAACTGATTTTTTCTAAAATAAATGTGCATTTCAGAGTCTAGATGGTAGTCTAACGGTTCACCATTAAATCCTCATTACTCTGCTTACTGGAGGTCTACCCTGCTCAACATTTGTTAGTTGACTTTACAATGACATTAACATGTAATATTCCATTCCAAACAATAACATCTATGCCATGCTACAGGTGTATCTACTTACACACAGGATGGGTAGTCCCAGCCCCACCACACCCAAAAGCCATGTTGGGATGGTGCTATCGATGAAGGGATGTTTCAGACTTTCATCGTTACAAAAGAACCCTCGATGGTACGGGACACCAATCAGGGAGAACAGACCAATGGGGATTGCAACTGCCAACATACAAGAGCATAATCATAGAATGTGATTTTCAGAGAAGTATTTAAAACTGAAGACTTAGGATTGATTCACTTTGAACAGCATTCCTGTTATTTTGTTATAGTTTAGAGAAGAGGCATATTAAAATTTATTGTACCTAACAAATAAATATCGTTTTCTGATGGGCTAAGCGGTTTTCTAGTATTTTCAATGTATACATTTGCAAGAGAGATACATTTCAATGTACCCAGCTGTCAATGGCTATATGATAACACTGAGAATTTCCCTCCTGAATGAAAGAAAATATTGTTTTCCAAAATATGATGAGAAAACATGTTCTAAAGGTCAGGTGATGAATTGGTCATGCATGTTGAGACTTCGTCTGTATCTGCATTCAGTCAATAAAAAAATGTCAGAACACTTCCTCATTGCTTACAAAAACAGCTTAAACTAGCTTAATTAAGGTATATTTCCTGATGCCCTCTCTTTGATTAACAATGAAAGAAAAAATCTCATGAGGAAAAGCTTTTCTATGGCTTTGTTTGTCACACTCAACATGAATCCAGTCATATGACTGTAGCTTGTGTAAATAATCCAGTCTGAAGCACACAAACTAGCTGGTGGTCTTGTCAGCGACATTCACCAAAAATGCTACATGTAATAAACCATCAAGCACAATTCTACAATGATGCTACATGGAATAAACTATCAAGCACAATTTCACAATGATGCTAAATATATTAAACCATCAAGCACAATTCTACAATGATGCTACATGGAATAAACTATCAAGCACAATTTCACAATGATGCTAAATATATTAAACCATCAAGCAGAATTCTACAATGATGCTACATGGAATAAACCATCAAGCACAATTCTACAATGACGCTAAATAAATTAAACAATCAAGCACAATTCGACAATGATGCTAAATACATTAAATCATCAAGCACAATTCTACAATGATGCTAAATATATTAAACCATCAAGCACAGTTCTACAATGATGCTACAAGTAATAAACCATCAAGCACTATTCTACAACAATACTACATTAATAAACCACCAAGTCAGACCACCCTATGATAGGAAAATTGGATTCTGTTATTATCAAGGGCCCTGATTCCACCCCATTTATTAAATCATTTCAAATGAAAGAAATCACACACATCCTGGAAGTACGTCATATACATCCTTATGTAACTACATATATGGAATGACACATATACTTTGATTATCATAACATTATATTGTGTAGGGGCAATCCTCATGACAAGCTAGAGCATATTCAAGTTAACTCCCAAGCATTGGGAGAACAATTGATGATCAGGATACATATGGATCAGCTACTGTCCACAAAATGATATGCTGTAAACTGGGTCCTGATTCCACCCCATAGATGACTTCTGTTCAGCTTCTTATATCCGCGGAGGATGTGGAATGGAAAATGATAAATCAAAAGAAAAACACATTGAAAGCAAGGATTGTGTCTTTTTCAACCACTGCCACCACTCGGCATAATAACCAAGACAGTATATCTATATATCATGAGACTTTTTATAACATGTATGGTTTAAGGTAATATCTGGACAAACTTTCAGTCACGACCAATATTTCCCTTCACATATAAATTAACAAAATGAGTGGTGAGTGAGTGAGTGAGTGCATGAGTGAGTTTAGCACTCAGCAATATTACAGCAATATGGCAGCAGTCTGTAAATAACTGAATCTGGACCAGTCAAACAAGTGATCAACAGCATGAGCATCCATCTACGCAACTGGGAACCAATGATGTGTTAACCAAGTCAGCAAGTCTGACCACCCAATCCCATGAGTTGCCTCACATGACAAGCACGGGTTACTGAAGATCAGTTCTAATCCGGATCAATTAACAAAATGACTTTTACAATGTAATATGCCATGAACTAGAACAAAACACTGTTGGAAATCGACAAAATCGAAAAATCTAATTTCAAAATGGGCAAGTGTCCCTTGTAATACAATATCTTCGCATACTAATTTGCATAAAGCCATGGTCTCTTCCAAATAAGTCCCTTCAGACTTAGAAATATAATAATATTTACAAACCGATAAACCCTAACCCAAACAGGTAATCTACAAAATTGACTGACATTGTGGACACTCGCATATAAGGAAAACATCCAGGTGTGTGAAACCCAGAGTCAAGGAACATCAGACATCAACCACCAAATTGGATAAGAAATCAGTCTTATCAGACCACATAGCAACTTATTACAATCTCCAGATCAACTGAACTGACTACTGACTTCACCATTCTCACTACAAACCAATCAGAATGGATCAAACGCAAGAGAACTGAAGGAAGAAGCGCCAAACAATACTGACCCTTGATTCACAGAGATCAAGGCTACTTTATTCCCACTGCTTAGGATGGGCTCATCAATCAACCTTAGTCTTCTGTACAAACACTCTATGCTGTATGTATCACTGTTTCCAACCCCCTCTATGTCTTACCCATATCCTCTGTTACCCTTTGTTATCATCACACTGGTAATCAGGCTTCTGTTATATATGTATACCTGTTCTCCCCCTAGACTTTCCATACATGAAAATGATATAAGAACCTGTGCTGGAATGAAGAAGTTGTTATCCATACATACTTGTTCAATGTTACTTTAATGAGTACTATCATGGTAAAAACAGGCCTCCCTAAATGACTAACCTCCTAAGAATACTGATAATATATACAAAGCATTATATCCTTCATAATATCATCATGATCATGGTAACAGCAGACATTAATGCTATATTTGCCTCAGAGCAATAAAGGACAACAGCTGGCATGGCAATATGGCAACAGAATAATTTGTTAATTCCATTTTACTGTTAAACAGTATTTTACTGCCAAAGAATAAACAACGTTCACAGCATGAATCTGATGAAGCCTGATAAAGCCAAGTCTTTGAATGTCATTTAGAAGTGTAAATACATAAGAATGAAGATTTTATGGATATCAACTTCTTTATGAGAGAACACAACGTTTCGGAGTTAATGCTTACGAGAACTGCATCATGGATGTGCGACTTAGCTTATCATCAGATCAATGCTGTGATGCTGTTGATCACAGGATTGTCTGGTCGATTGCCATACAGCTGATGAAGGAGTAAGCATTAACTCCGAAACGTTGTGTTCTCTCATAAAGAAGTTGATATCCATAAAATCTTCATTCCCTGATAAAGCCACCTCTAAGAGAAACAGAACTGAAAATGGCGTAGCTCAACCTGCAATGAGAACGGTTGAGTGATTGTCTGAACAAGGCTCTCTAACATGCTATTTGCTAATCCATGTTACCTTAAATAATGGGTATCAAATATTGAAAACTAATTATGTAAAATATAGAAATCCAGTTGAACTGTCCATGGAGAAAAGTCCAGATCATAGAAACTGGCTGTCTCACACAGGTAGTCAAACACCTTTACGAATTATTTATGATTATACAACAAATTATTTCTTTTAAGCATTTTCAATTATGGGACAGTCAAAGAAATTCAATGTGTTATCCTTTTCTGATAACTGTTTGAGACAAGAGCTATTGTTGTCTCAGTTAACAAGTTTACATTCATGCTAAAAACTATACCCAAAAACTTGGAAGAATAAACTCATAAACACCCACATATCTGATATCTATCAACTAGGGGTGGGCAGTAATACCGATTAACTGGTACACTAAAATTCGAACTTCACGATACGATACATTGTGGTACATTTTTTCAGCAAACCAGTTTACTCAATACGATCAACAATTTCCATGACCAAGATTGGTAATTTTTGCGAGGCAGTCAAAACTACTAATATGATTTATATCTCCTTTATATCATTATACATTAATAGTTCTGAGAATGTTTGACCCATGAAGGTCCTGGGGTAGAATAGGCCTTCAGCAACCCATGCTTGCCATAAAAGGCGACTATGCTTGTTGCAAGAGGCGACTAACAGAATCGGGTGGTCAGGCTCGCTGACTTGGTTGACACATGTCATAGGTTCCCAATTGCATAGATCGATGCTCATGCTGTTGATCACTTGATTGTCTGGTCCAAACTCAATTATTTACAGACCGCTGCCTTATAGCTGGAACATTGCCGAGTGTAGCGTAAGACTAAACTCACTTATTCACTCTGAGAATGTTTATTGGTCATATAATTGCATTTGCATGATGTTTAAAATATAGAGAATCTAAACAAAAAAAATAAAATTGGTATGACGCATGTTTACTGACTAAAAAAAACAAAATGGCAGACGGTTACAGACACTTTTTTGATAACTGAGCAAAATCTTCAAATTGCAGACATTCTGAACTGATCTCTTGTACAATCACATTTGGGTCCTGACAGTGGCCCTTGGGATTGTTTCAAAAGGAAAGGAAGGGAAATTTCATTTCCTGCCCCATGTGCTACACTTTCACAATATATTGCAATACAATTCATATTGCATTATGCCAACACATACCACAATATATCACAATACGAAAATGTTGACAATACCCACCCAACCCAGCTAACAACTCATTTGATTTAATAGCTGTTTCTAAGCACAAATTTATGATTAGATATAGAGTAACTGTAACAAGTATTTTCAACAAAACAACAACGAACTGACAAATCTAGAATTATGGTCATTAGGGCTGTTCTGATTCCCTAGTGAATATTCGGTGAATCAAAATGTATCCTTTCATAAATTCAATTTGTTATTCACAATGACAAAACTACATACTAGTATTTATGACTTTGTTCAAAACGAGAGTAAATACTTGAATTTGCTGTCTATTTATCAAAACAAGATACTTGTATGCAAAAAGGAACATAAGCATGCCAATTAGAATAACAGATAACACTGAGATTCTTATCATGCTAATGATGCCAACGTGGTAAAACATGTAAGTGTATTTTTGTTATTGTTTCATTGAATGTTCTCACTAATACACCAGCTGTGGAGTTATTATTGCATTCATTAGTCGATATTTGTATTCATATTTAAGCTATGTATAATATTTGCCTCGAAGTGGATTGGATGCAGTCCTCATGTTGACAACAAATGGTGTTGATAATACACATAGACACTGGGCACACACACTACTGATGGAAATGTTTATTCAATAATCTAAAAAATCTAAAAACAGTATCAACACCTCTTTGTTCTACAAGCATTTTCAACACTGAATCAAACCATTTTACATGAAGAAACTATTTAAAATTTAAAATCACTCTCCTATACTGACAAACATACTGGGTAGAAATTACAAATTAATTATTTATAGCACTGTTTTCAGTTGGATATTGGACAAAATGTGCAACTGGAAAAACAAATTCAAAGCTTGTTTCTAATCAACATAATGTTACTTATAGTACTACCGTGTTTCCCCTAATAAGCATCAGGTCTCTAATAAGTGCCATGGGATAAGGCAGCTCACTTATTTAACAATTACTGTAATTACACCCAGTAAATGAAAAAAGCACTGGGCCTCTAATAAGTGTCGGGTCTGTTATAATAAATAATCCGTATAAGAGAATTATTTTTCTCTGCTATGAATGTAGTGTTAAGTTGGAAGGTGAGTTTTAACTTGGACCACTACGTTTTGAATTCATGGAATAACTGAGTAAAATAGTCAGTATTTAATCATGATGTTAACTATTAACCATACAATCACAGTGTTAGAAGGAAGCTACTTGAAGTTCAGTTTACTTAATCACAGGAAAATAGGAATATATATATAACCTGGACACAGAGCAAAATTTGTGAGTGCTGAATACTGGTTATGCGATTCTGTGAATTCATACTCTATGATTTATCTCCTTTTCAACTCAGACAAATGTTTCTAACTACCGCCTAAAATCTCTTGTGTTTTTCCCAAAGCGGGCATTTTGCACGAACCTCTTAGCGTTGGTGTATATCAGTCCGAAGAGTAAATGTGCCCAAACTAATCCTAATTCTTATTTCATTAAAACCATGTTATCACGTCACATCTCGGCACTTTGACAGACCGATGAACGGACTGAAGGGCTGACAAACAGCATCAATAACCATGAGTATTTAACTGTACGCAGGAGAGAAACATGATTCGCTTGATACGGGTCTACGGATACCCAAACTGATCTTTTAGTTCAGCCGTTGTCATTACAGAGGCTGGCACCTAGCAACGCAAACATGTAATAATATAAGCAGACACAGCTGCAATGAAATATGTCTGCTTACCTAATGCGATGCACACCGTGTCAATGAAAACTCGCGCACAAAGTTTGCCTCTGCTTTGCCGTGAGTTCGCCATCCTCACGTCTTGATGTGATCAGGGGCAGATTACTCTCAATTACTCACGAGTGGGCGTGGTTGACATGCCGCTTGTGATCAGGTGTCAGTGGTCTGACCGCCTACATGACGATCTTCTTTCCAGCCTTTACGAACTTGGAGATTACTCATCAGACATGAGCTGCCATCATGCTGTTTGTTCAAAGTGTATTTTGTTTTATATGTCAGCATTAGATATACATTCCTCTTCACTAAGCAAGCGAGGTTACGATCCGCTCACTGCTATATTTACATCAGTGTGAACATATTTAGTTATTTGGGGAGGCCCTATGAAATCTATTATCTTAAACAAATAAGCATGCATTCAAAACCACCGATTTAAAATAGGTATTACGTCATGGGTGTTTATGGGACAGTTAAATTACTGATATACAAATTATATCGACAATTAAACACACATACCACTGAAATAGCATTTACTGAATACCACGAACAACACATGTATTAAACAGTGCATTTTAGTTCCTATGGGAGGAAAGACTGCGTTATTTCATTGCAGATGTAAATTCCATTTGTTGGATAATACACGCGCACACACGTGCACAGCCTCTTCCATTACTGACCTCTTCTCTTAAGCCAACAGTACTGTAGCAATATATGCAGGGATTTTACCCTACTCGTGAAAAGAATAAACTCAGTGACATTTGTGTTAGATACACATTTGCACCCACGTAGAGGTAATTTTAGACACTACCTATCGGATCGGGTAGTGAGGTTCACATGTCATCACTTGGTTCACATGTCATCATATCAAAAGTGTGTATATCGATGCTCATGATATTGATCACAGGCTTGTCTTGTCCGGACTCGATAATTTACCGACCGTCGCCATATAGCTGGAGCATTGCTGAGTGCGGTCTTAAACAGCAAAGAAACCCATGCAGACATATGTATTCTCACAGGCATGAACGCACCAATATGAACCTACAGTATATCAGTATGCATTTACAATTCGCGGAACTAAGCTCGTTATATAATGGCAACTTAAACTGTAAATACTGCTGCAAATATATTACCTGACACTTACAGCTGTCAGCTGACAACTAATGATCGAGATAAATGCATGTGACAAAGCTACAGCTGTAACTAAATTTATGAACTAAGTGATTACTAACGGAATCATTGTGTAACAATATGCTAGCTGAACACATAAATACATTATGTTCAACCGATGTCTTGAATTATTGATGGTCACGTAGAATACAGTGGAAGCTTGTCTCATCCGGCACTCATTCCACTGTACATATTTACGTATTATGAGTGAGTGAGTGAGGTGAACGCTGCTTCCAGCAATATCCCAGCAATATCGCAAGGGGGGACACCAAAAGTGGACTTCAAACATTGCAGCAATGTGGGGAATCGAACTCAGATCTTCGGCGTTTCGAGCGAACGTTTTAACCGCTAGACTACTCCATCGCTCATTATTTAGCACATGTTCTTCATACAACATATGTAAATTTTACATTTTACATCACTGCACCCATCGTGTTCGTGATGGTTAATATTACAGACTATTCTACTATATTGCAGCCATGCAGCTAGTCCAATGAACTGTAGTCGACAGGACTTTTTCGTTTATTTTTTTCATTACTTTATTTTATTCCAGATAAAGACCTGTTACATTAGAGGCTTGAGCCCAGGTTACCAACGGACCTCTTTATTGCATATGTCATATTACAACATTGATCTGGATTTTCGAGGCATTGCACATACACACACGCATACACACGATAGTCCGCAACTGAAAGAAGAGCACCCAAAGCTAGGAACCACAGAGACAGTGATTGTACACGATATTTTTAATGAGTGAGAACTTTCTTGGACTGCAGTCAATGAAGTCATGTTCCCGCGCCCAAAAGTAATTGATGACCAGACATCTGTGCGTAAAATTGTAAGTGGTAATCACTTATCACAAATACCCTAGCGTCAATATATGTTGGTGCTTGTGATAAACATTAGGATCTATATTGTCCACTGGTAATTGTTCAAGTACATTTGTGAATTAAATACATTTAATCCAAAGATATCTCCAAAAATATTATCTGATACAAATAAATTTGTAATGAGTATGACCATTAAGACAAAATATGTGAAAGAGTTGCGTTGTACATCAGAGTTTCAGTATAAATTGGACTGAAATGTGTGAACATGGTTTTACCCCGATTTAAGCACACCAGAAATTGGCTTCACAATGTCATATTGCACTCATGTTAGGAATCGAACTCAAGTCATTGGCGTGATGAGCGAACGCTTTAACATCTAACCTGCCCCACCGCCCGCATATATTGTAAACAAATGTCATACATACATATGTCGATGGCGTTTACAAAGTGACTATAGCACGGATATGACACGAAGATACCAACAGTCAAAGCGTATGACGTCATGCTGCTCTGTCAGCCAAGCTCACACCCTTGAGATATTGTTCAGCGTTCAGCTCACTCACACTACTTCAGTTCACCCGAGATCTTTCAAATTCAGACGGGAGAATATTCGAATTCAACCCATATTCAAATGCTTCTATCCTTTAATCCACTGACATCAACTGATGTTAATACAACGTTCCCACCCCAACGATTAAACTATGCATCGGGAATTGCAATTCTGCAAGCCCTGTCATCTTATGTGCTCATACTTATCAATAAACTGGGTTAACCGATAGCACTTTCCACAATCAAACAACAATATGATTGATAGATCGCTTTTATTGATTGACACCCTTAGAATGACTGTATAGACCATATACACATTAGCTTATTGGTAATGTTCCCAGCGGAGCACATCAAACGGTGCCGCCAGGTGCGCGTTGCCATTAGCGACGAAGGTAAACCCGACAAACTAAGATGGCGTCCGATAGTGGACATGCGTTGTGATTTACATGGGCAAGTGTGTACACGCAGATGCGTTTGAGACAAACAGGATATAATGAATATTAGGTAGGTTTTTATGAATGATTACAAAATCATTGTGTAATTTGTTGTTTTGTGGTAATTTTGTCACATACAGACGTGCCCTTAACAAACATTGAGCTCACACAACGTTGTCACGAATAAAACACAAATGTTTACTTTCAGATCAATTTACTTTCACATCTTTTGTAAGTGGTAACTGATTGAGGCTTGTCACAATAGTCACTGTCTAACATATAACAAATATGCTCATCAGCAATTACTGCTAAATAACCTGATCAGCCGCTTGAACAAGCTGTCAAGTTCAGCATAAAGTGATTCCTTCTTGATGCATTGAAAAGTACCAACAACACTATTGATGGTTTATTTTCCATTAGAGGCAGGAACAGAAATATAACAACAGATTGCAAATTAATTATTTGTTATCTCCTGTTATTAACAGATAGGTTTGCCTAAGTTTACCATGGTGCAGGTAAGGTAGCCCAGTTGTTAAGGTGTCTGCTGGTCATGCCAAAGGCCCAGGTTCGATTTTCCACATGCACAATGTGAGAAGCCCATTTGGGGTGTTCCAGGCTGTGATATTGTGGCATAAAACTAAACTCCCTTCCTCCATCACTCACTCACTCACTCACTCTATCTATAAGACTGATATACTCCAGGGTTTACATGGTAATTATTCCAAGGCCATCAATACAGAATTTGAACAATGATTTCCACTTTTTGCAGGACCAATTTCTAAGATGGATCGTAAGAAGAAAAGTAAATCTAAGATAGTTCCATCGGAAGAGTCTGACAGTCTGCAAGGCATCAGTAACCCAGGGTTTGAAATGTCCAGCAAGGGTGACGCCAATAATATAAGGTGAAATAGTTATCCAGTGGTTTAAACATTGTTGTGATGTCAGTAGGAACAGCATGAGAGCCTGCTGCTGTTATGAAGCCTAAACTGACTGGGAAAGAATTGGCCAACCAGGCAGGTGTCTTGTGCTGTCACAGGGACAATGTGATAGCCTAGTGCAGCATTCGCTCTTCATGAGAAATAATAGGTTTGATTCCCCACATGGGTACGATATGTGAAGCCCATTTCAGGTGTCCCCTGCTGTAATGTTGTTGGAATATTGCCAAAAGCAGCGTAAAACCATACTCACGCACTGTACCCTCACTACTCTTTTGTTTCAAGGTGAAATGTCATGTGATTCCGATTCATTTGTCTCTGATGTTTTTTAGCCATTGTGTCTACAGCTTTAAATCCAATTTTCCATTACACCAATAGTCAAATGTTCAAATCCCAGGTTTCAAGGTTTATCAGCTCCATACCTCATAGGTTTTACCCAGGTAGCAAACATTTACAACGTGCATGATTTAAGGCTCTCCTCCAATGAAGGCTGACATATCAAGGTGTGACTGTAGTATTGTTCAAACATTTACAACATGCATGATATAAGACTCTCCTCCAATGAAGGCTGACATATCAAGGTATGACCAAAGTATTGTTCAAAGTGGCCTAAATCCCAATACACTCACTCACTCACTCCAGTGTAATGTAGTTAATCGGTTTGTTTGTAGTGCCTCAGCCAAATTCCGAGAACTTTCCCGAGAGGTGACAGAGAAATCCAATGCCCTACACGTGATCAGCAATGTCAAGCAGGCCGCCTCAAAGTGGAGCAACTATGTTGCCAGGAAGAGAATCCGGAAGCCAAACAGTAAGTGTCCCTTACTTTTGTTGAAATTAGAGAGTTATGTCAAATATAGAAATGTCAAACTTACTCCCCCCAAATCACAGACTAACATACACTTTTTGAAAGATTTTGAGGTTGTTGGTTTCTTTCTATTTTCATCTTAGTTGACCGCAGAAACATGAAATGTGAATATACAAGTGTTAGTCGTCTTCTATATCTGTAATCTCGCAATACCTTTATACAGTTAAACCCTGTAAATCTGCAGACACTATGTAAACATTTTAGGATTCAGTCATATTATGTCAGTTCTGTCCTGAAATTCTGTAAATATTTGAATATTGCATAAGGTCAATATCTTCAGCATGTCACTCCATATGGAATGCCAAGTAAATAGAGTATAGCTTAGGAACACTTTATGTGGTTGCTTATTATCAATAACTTGAGCTCGTGACTGAAATAATTTGAGATTTTCTTTATGAGTAATATGTGAGCATCGATTTTATGTTTACAACCATATGTGTAAAGTGAGCCAGCGGCTTAAGTTTCACATTGAAGCCTTGAGAAACAATATGTCAGTTGAAGATTGCGAGATTTTGGTTGAAAAACACCAACTAACTGCTTTTATACCTTAATGTTCAACCAGTTAACAGGTGTGTTAAAGTCATTCTGACAGTGGGAGAAAATATTATTGTGTTGGAAAATATCACTCAGAGAGCTGAATAAACAGGATTGGCAGATCAAGAAATGTAGACTTTATTGTTAACTGAAACAAAGAATCACAGCACTTTATTTGTTTTGTGTCAGGCAGTGCTCCACAGCCCTATAGTGTTTCTTGGTTAAAACTAGTCACTGACAACCATTTCTTGTCAAAAGACTTCTGTATGAGGTGGTCTGACTTTGGACCGATGGCATGTTTCATTTCTCTTCATTCGATAGTACTGTCAGAAATAGAAAAAAAAAACAACTTTTTTTTCACGTTTATCTCTACAATTTATTTACTTGATGTGCGAAAGTGTGATTTATCTGTTAAAATAGGTTTGGCATAATGACAGTTCCAGTGTTAGGGAGATAGGAAATGCGAAAAAAGGACTTTCTGAGGAGAGATTAGTGCAGAAATTAGAAATGCAGATTTTTTAGTGTCCAAAATGACTTATTTGCAGAAGACCATAGCTGTATGCTAATTAGTGTGTGGTGATATTGTATTACAAAGGACACTTTTTAAAAGCCCATTTTGAAATTAGACTCATTATAAACAATAACTCATGTAAGAAAAATAAGAACTTTCATACTGACACCATCAAGAATGTAGCTACCATGAAGTATCTCTGTCACTGTAAAAAGAAATAGGTAGGAAGGGTCATCTCAAAGCAAAACCAGGACGGGTGAAGCGGACAATGGTTGGGGTTGGGCTGGGGATAAAGATATCAGCTAAGATATGTAGATGAGACATATTCAGGACACATGAAAAAGCACAAAATATCTTTGAGATGACCTCTTGTGCCAGTAGGCCATGCATGCATTTCATGCCAATCATGACATACCTGGCTGAGGAACCTAATTGCTGTCTGTAGTCTGTTCTGTTGTTTTCAGTAGCTATTCATACTTCTTTCTAAGTTGTGCCTGATTTTACTAGTAAAGATGCTTTTCTGGATATACTTTTACACATGCTACTGAATGCTTTGTTAGGATGAACTGAGTTATTTTAATATATCTTATTTGCAGTTGTGTAAATTTGAGAGATACAGGGTAATAGTGTCAAAACAGTTTTTTTTTCCTATTTCTGACAGTACTTAAAATGGTTTTACTGTCCTTCATAATTGACATGTATGTTTTGGTGAATTTACTACTTATTTTAGTCATGATATGACTGAAATCTTGCCGATGTGACTTTATATTTTAACTCACTCACTCACTCATTCATTTCTTTTCATGTCAGTCACTGTATTGTCTGATCCAGCCTTAAAAAGACATTGCATACTGCTGAGTACAGCATTAAACAGTGAAAAGTGTCCCTCGAACCTTCCTAACAGTTCCTGTAGTGTATTTGGCATTCTTCGGCATGTTGTTTTACAGTAGTTAAACTTCTAGATGCATGTTTCTGACAATCTGCTTATGGCGTAGACCCAAATGATACCATAGAGACTGTAGAGACTGAACTTGGTCAGCACCCTCAGAGAAATCATGTGACATCCAGAAGTTGTAAGTAGCTTCAGAACTAACAACATGGGGTTTGATTCTTCCAGGATCTTGTCTCACAACTGTTAATATGTCTGACCTTTTGAAAGCAGACGGTGATTATTCACATTTAATGATAAGAAGAACTTAAATCAGATAAAATTCTGGAAATCTGGAGTGAAATTTTGCTTTTGTCATATAACACTACCAATTCAGCCTATCTACCACAAGCCTCAATGCTTTTACACAATAGGCTTTATTGACATGCAGTTGTAAAAATGGCGCAGACGTTCACTGTGATGTCATCATATCATGGTGAGGTGTTTTGACAGAACCTTCCATGTTGTTTCAGTGTAGAATGGTGAGTTGTTATGTCATGTTTTGGGGTCCATTTATGTCATACATATGTAGTTTATAAATATGTTAGGTTGTTGATTCAGCTGTCACTTTGTTGACCAGAAGATTTTGTTTACGGATGCTATTATAAGAGAGACACAAAAGGAACAGGGCTCACTGTTTAAGTGGACATAGTATTGCTTGCACACTTCAGCTGCACTTCTGTTTGGAACATGTAAGACGTAATATACCAGCTTTTTTTGTACATTTTTTTGGTGCAAAAATTGGACAAACATGACCATACTGAAAGAATGTTTAGAAAGCTGTCATACGAAGAATAAAAATCAGAGGCATCTAAGAATAAATATTTTAACTTATGAGAAGTCTGAAAACCAAGGCTGATATCCTACATCTACACGAATCATGTCTGGTGTCAATCCGGTTAGTTGTGCTCCTCAACATGGCTGTGGTAGATGGTTTGATGCGAAGTAAGTGATGTGATGCTTGAACACATACCTACTGAACTTGCAGAATGTGGAATCTAACACAACAAATGCTGTGCTTGTCATTTGTTGCTGATTTGGAAATGCTGTGTTTGCAAAGGTGCATTTACTCATCTTCAGCACAACACAAGTGTGTGATTTCATTGCAGTTTGCCATTTCAAAACTCTCTATGTGTCTCTGTCAACTGTTTTGTTCAGTAAGGTTCAAACATCATCACTGAAAAGATGTAATCATAAGGATGTCTGCCGAGTATTAAGTACTGAGTAATCAAGATGAAGATGATTTTAATCTGTTTTTCAAACTGAAGAAAATATATGGTCAGTGAGCATTGCTGTTTACTACCATACAGAAATAACACTTCAGAGACCTGCAGGGAAATCATTCACCATTGTAACAGTGTTGTAAAAACTTATAACGGACAGTACTGAATTAACAATATGTTAAACCTCTTAAGGAGGAAACATTCATATAATGATACTCATTACTCTTCTGTAAAGTGCTAAATGTGCTCAGGTTTTAACAAATGAATGAATAGATTTGTATATATGTATTTTTCTCAATTTCTGACATAAATGACATTTCACTGATTAGGTCTATGATCATTCATCATATATTACAGCAAAGTAATGTACAAAAACTCGTGGTTCCTGTCATCTGTTGTAAAACTGGAACTGATTCACATTTTGCTTGGTGATAATGCTTTGGGGGATTGACTGTTTTGCTTTAGCTTTGCTTAACACAGTTATATATCCACAGTGAACTCAAATATATATATACCAGCAGGCATCCTTTGGTCTTAATATAATATGTACTTGTTCAGTAACTTTTCATATAGAAGTGTTGATCATATGTTATCAGCAGCTTTGTCTGTTTTGAAAGAAACAAATGTTATGTACATAGTTATACAATATACAAACACATTCCAAAGTTGTGGGAGCTTGGTTAAGGATCAAACACATACGAAACATGTTACTTTTGTTTTGTATCACCTAAACCTTTTGTTTGCCTTCACTTTCATTTACTGTTTAGACTTCAAGAGGGTGCACACAAAGCAGACACACCTGGTACACACGGACAGCTCTTTTGACGTCATCTGATGCTTTATTCCATATATTATCATGATTATGTCAGTGAGATTTCACAAGCCGATCCCTAACTTTTGAAATAATTAGAATTTCTTTCAAGGAAATATAACTGGTGGCAGTCGTTTTTGTCTCTATTTTTGCCTAGTATGTAAGACATGCACTGACCGTAATGAACCATATTAACTTACCTGAGCTAGGATGTGTTATACAGGTGCTCAGTAGGCCAACAGAGTTAACTGCTTGTAAGGAAGATTCAAAGTTACTTTCTACTACTAGCATTGTTACCTGATCATAGCCAGCCTGTACATTCAAACAATTCCTGCCCCACCCCTTCCCACCCCCACACTGCACACACCCCTCATTTCTTGTCAGTAATGTACATGTGATGACTCTCCATTATTCCTCCTGCTAAATTATTTTCTTTGTTGTCAGGTTCAGTTTCTAACTAATGCAGTTATCATGTAATTAATTCGGACAAAGTGAAAGGTTGAAATGGGGTACTTATCTACCAACATGAACCATCTTGGAACTGGTAGACCAATGGGTAACTCTTTACCAATTCAAGAATGGCATACTCGTGGACATGCTAAAACTAGTGTATAAGATAAGCCAAAAACCCAGCCAGGCATCAGTGCTTGTAACTTCAAAATGTTACCAGTCCAAATGAAATTTCACCCGACCAGACACCAATAATATATTTATTGCAGTTATTTTACCCAGGAGATGCTGAGAAACATTTGTTAACTATTTATGGCAGGTATGAACTGTGACAGCAGTGGAAGTATGTATTGTGATGTAGCATGGGCCAGCATGGCATGACATGATATAGATGGTTGAAGGATGGTGTCCAACACACAGTGGCCACAGGTCACTTGTTAACACATCGCACATGCATGGCCACTGATTGCTGACTCACTGCAATTCTGGCTGATTGTCATTTCTTGTTTTTATGTTAAACAGGAAAAATTAATCTGAAATATGTTTAATTTCTGAATGGAAGTTTGAAACTCTTTTGTCCTGTAATATTTATAAGATATATAATGTTGGATGTAGACAGTTGGATATTGTTTTCTGCCACAGTCAGCAATGTTCTTGCTGTATCATGGTGATGTTTAAGTTGTTCTGCTCAAGCCAGCATGTCAAGTGTTGCTTGCTGGGTCCCAGTAATCTTACAATAAGGGACATATTTTGCCATGAAACCCCACAGAGAACATCTCTGGTGATCTACCATTGCATACTGATTTGTCAGTCAGGATTGTCTGGTCCAGACATGATGATTTGTGGGCAGCCATTATACAGTGTTAAAGTTGCTGAGTGTGATGTTAAATAACCATCCTTCCATGGAGTTTCTGTCCATGTCGTCCATTATCTTAATACATCAGAACTATTTCTGTGTCAGCAGAAATTAAAACCCTTCATTGCGTACTACAAGGAGATGCTATTGCAGCATCACCTTTCACCAACAAAATTAAATATATCTGTAATATTAAATCTGTTCTTTCCATTTTTTTTTTCAGAGGACAAGGGTAATAATGATTTAAAATTTAACATACTCATTACAAAGTAAAAATGTCTTTATTTCTAGTCAAAGTGGTTAAACTATCCATTTATTTTTTTTCTGACTTGTAAAGTGTATCTCTTTGTTTTTGTAATGAAATGTCACAACTATGATGGCATGCCTACAATTTACCCTCTGTTCATCAATGCTAAACTAGAGAGAGTCATTCTTGGTATGTATATCCTGCAACTCACAAGTTTCTTCAGGCACATACATAGCTGTACAATAATATTATTCACTGGTGAATTGTATGGTCATTTAAAGTGACTGTTAGATGTTTATCTTGTCTTTGTGTTATCTAGTCAACTGCAGAATTACTGCAGCTCTTCATGCACAAAATGGTATACTAACAGAAAATCATTACTGTGCTTCATGTAAAGTGTAGTGAATATTCAGTCATTATGTGCAGTTTACATTAAAAAGATGTTTGTGGGAGTATGGTGCTCTTAACAACCACACAAATATCCAACTTCTGTGCTCTGCAAAGTTGGAATCATGACCTTCTAATGAATATGTCTTTCTGTACTGAAAAGTGCATTTATAATTTCTGAATAATGTCTTTATTTAACTGTATTTGAAGCACAGTACCTTTTCTCTATTTGTATCCATGGCAACGAAGTGTTAGTGATATTTACAGGTAGACAATTTCTCTGTATCTATCATAGTTTTCTGTTTGTACTCATATGATGAGAGATAGATTATACATATCAGGGAGATAATGAGGTAACCAGTAATGTGAATGTAACACCAGCATTGTTTAAATCCACCCCATTTAGTATTAAAATATCCATCCCTTTTAGCATTAATAGATTAAGCCATGTTGTGATATATATTTATCATACCATCAGTAGCAGCAAAGAAGGAAGGGTTATTTGAAAGTTTTCTTTTTTATGATTTCTTGTTGTGAATAAATGCCAACTGAAGAAGTGAATTAAAGCAGCTTGTGAACCATACCGTTTCATACCCTGTCTCTAGCTATGATTTCTATCTGTTGTCTTAGACTGTCACGCTTCAGATTTTGTCTCATGTTGTCACTTGAATCACTCAGTTGCACTTAGTAGCCATAGTTGAACGTAGTGTTTGTTTGCCTGTCCTTCCAGAACATCAACTCAACTCCCGATGAACAGTTTGTTTCATTGGTCCAGTTCCATTTCCACTTGGTTAACTTATTTCATTTAAGAACAATGGTCCCTGCATAACTCCCATGAATCATTATACCTCAAATGTTCTTTGCTCATTTTAAAACCTCTTTCTTGACAAGACAATAGCAGTGACATGAGTATTGACTGTGGGTTGAGAGTGTAGTTAAGGAGTGCCTCAATCTTTATTTTGGCAAACTAGCACATTTCATGGCTACATGCATGTATATGTCTATAGAACACACACACTTGTAATACCATTTGTATACTATACTACAACACAACACACTATAACCCACCACAACATAAAATGCCATGTCATTCCTCACCAGTGCCACACCACACCACACCACCACCACGCCATTCCACGTCACACCACACCACGCCATTCCACACCACACCACACCACCACCATGCCATTCCACACCACACTACACAACCGCCATGCCACGTCACATCATGCCATGCCACCACGCCACCACACCTCACCACACCACCATGCCATGACACCACACCACCATGCCATGACACCACACCACCATGCCATGACACCACCAAACCACACACCACCATACTGTGCCACTATGTAACATGCCACATCCCCACACATGCCTCGTCATTCCACACCACCTTATGCCGCCACCATCGCCTCACCATATCACACTACAGATGGTGAGTCTGTTATGCACATATTATTTGGTGATGGAAACAGCTATTGCATTTCAATATATCATTTCTGGGGACTTGTTTTAAAGAATTGTGTTTAACACCAGTGATACGTTTGGTTATGGTAACAAAACTATGGTTATGGTGGTTTACATCAACTTTGTTTCTGAGAATATATGTTCTCAAATAAGTTACATCCAAGTGATTGGTAGAAGAATAGATCAAGTTGAGTAAGTGTTTACACATCAACTTTGTTTTTGAGCAAAAATGATGCACCTTGTCACATGATCTGTCATCAACAGACTGCTAATTTGATAAGATGCTGTCTTGTCCCGAAGAACACATAATGTTCTCTGTGTTACATGAAGTGATCCACCGGTCTGCAAGTGATGCTATGTTTATTATTTATGACAATCTACCGTATTATCTGATAGCAATGTATCCAACTTTGTTAACATATTTGATGTTTTGTATGATTTACATTGTCAACCATTTGGAACATTTTCTTAGAAATGTGAAAAAAATCTTTTGATTTCAGTTTTACAGTTAGATTTGAATAACTTAGATAATTATCTGAGCAGACATATATGTAAACAAGTGAGTTAGCTCATTCCTCCATTCTTGCTGGTACTTGGAGGTGAGCACATTGTCTTCAGTTCAATGGCCTGTGTGGATCTGTTTAAAGCGCATGGGGATGAAGATGACAATGAAAAGCCAAAGACTGGCGGCATCGGCCTGGATGACATCCACAACGAATTTGCCACGCCTGGGTCAGAAACAATACGCAGTGTGGGCAAAGGTCACAAGGAACAGATGATGTCAATAGCTAGCAACAGGGCTTTGATTCAGTATTTCGCCAAATTGGGTCAGTCTTCTGAGGATGAGATGCTGAATTTGGACTTTGTGGACCATCTCCTCAGGAGTGGTGCTGACATCAACTGTTGTGACAAGTATGGGCAGACCATATTACATGAGGTAAGTGTAACAGACCGTATTACATGAGGTCAGTGTAACAGACCATATTACATGAGGTCAGTGTAAAAGGCCATACTTTGGTGTTGAACTCTGAAAAGTCATGTCATTCCAAAATGTTGCCTGAAAATGCAAAGGCAGAGTGATACAGTCTGGACGCAACACACACATCCTTATGCTATGTTTCCCATCTTGAAACTTTCAAAAGAATGTCATATACCATGGTATCCTTGAAGATTGGCCTTTATCTGTTTGCCTTTGAGATGTTATATTTGACTTCAGGTTGCCCGTCACTGGCATTGTGATGTAGCAAGGTTCCTGTTAGAGCATGGCGCCAACATCAACCAGAAGGACAAATATGGCCGCTCTCCACTCCACGTGGCAGCTGCAGTGGACTACCCTATGATGGTGATTCTTCTGATAGACCGGGGAGGTGAGTGTGGAGATCTTTGTCAAGTTTCTTCTCAGTTCAAGGACATTGTGGTAAGAGAAATATTATATGGAGCTATATGGCAGAGTGCATGCATGAAACATAAGTTATCATATATCTTCTGTGACCTGTGCTTGAACACAGTGAATAAGTGGATCAGGTAGGCAAGTTCGCTGACTTCACTGACTGGTAGTTGATTACGTGTCTTTGTTCAATGTTGTCTAACATCTAGAGACAAAACTCATCATATCATTCATTGGTGAATGTAGTCCCACTTATCTGCTGACAACCATCAGTTTTGTGGAACATAAGTGCTCAGCAATGTACAAGAATTATGGCAATAGTAAGTCACGATAGTGTGTTGCGATAGAGTATTGCTATTGCAGTAGTTGTTTCACCCTCCATAGTCACCCCTAATGTTAGTGGAAGTTTTATTTTTCAAGACACATATCATCTTAGGAATGTTCCCCAAAAGCAAACATTGCACATTTTGTTTTGAATCATAAGTCTCATGAATACTGTATTTGCCAAAATAATTGGTAATTTGGCAATTAATTTGACAATTATGCAAAGATGTGAATAAATACTTCCTCTCCAAAGGGCAATAACTCTATATAGAACTTTCATAATGAAATGGCCAAATGGGAGTCATGCCAGAAGGAGTTGTAGGGTCACCATGGTGAGCATGGAATTTGAGAGCACAAGCTGAGTGGAGCGACCATGGGTCTAGATCTTGATATTGATACCTTATATTTTGTAATTTTGACAAACCAACTCTGTAGTTGGTAGTAAGAAGATTCCTTGCATGTTAATTTATCTTGTCCAATGATGTTCTAGCTGACAAGGAGGCACGCACATTAAAGGAGGAGCAAACACCAGTTCACTATGCAGCAAAGAATGATGCTGTCAACTCCTTGAAGGCTCTGGTGAAAAGTGGCTGCCTTTACAAATGGGTGAAGGACTACAAGGGGAGAACACCTATACATGTCGCTGCTGAACTAGGTAGGACAGCACGATGTCTGGCTTTGGAAACAGTGGAATTTCTTTGCTTAGGACTTATTACATGGACAGTCAGTTTACCAGGTTCTAAATGAGTATATTGTGTTGTCAGATCGCAGTGAGTCAGCACGTCTGCTGCTGGAGCTGAATGCTCCAGTTGGGGTCAGTGACAACAGGGGGCAGAAGGCCATCACGTGGATGATCACCAAGATGGCACCCGTGGTATGATCTTATAATTATGTCATAAAGCATGTCATTGTTGTTTTCCATTAAAGAAGATCAGGACATCGAATAGTATTATTGGTGTGTATTTTCTAGCATATCATCCAGCACCCAAGCACCATTAGGAAATGTTGATTTTGATTTTTCAGCAGAAACATTCATGAAAGCATACACCTTGTAGTTACTAGATGTCCTTATTTATCTCAGTCATCTTCCAAGAAACCATGAAGTATTTTTTGTGTCTGTTACAACCGTAAAAGATGAAAGTGTTATCTTCTAAACATTCAAGATATGCATGACTAGCTATATTTGTATGGCGTATATTCAGCTGTCCTTTTATTATTGAGAACATATATATTTCCAGGCAAGTGAGGCTCTCAAACAGTTCCGCTCGACTGACCGACCGAACAGGAAGCAGTATTATTACCTCAACTTACTGGTCCAGGACAGAAGTATGTATATTGATGTCTGTAGCCAGCCTGTCATAGTGGAATTATTAATGAGCACCAGTAGTGTCTGGGCTCCCTAACACTCTCTGTACAGCAGCACAGTACACATCTATGGGAAGGCGGGCATTGTAGCACTCTCTGGCACAGTAAAACTTCATTTCCATTTTAATATACAGAATAACTGACACTTGGAGCCGAAATTATGTTGGATGTTTTTACACTTATGAATCAGATCTCTTCATTTAATATTAATTTATAATGTGTTCTATTTCTTTCATATTTCTAAAAGTATTTCAATCTACAAAGTGTATGATCTTCTATTAGTTTAAATGAATGGGTATATTGTGTTTGTTAGAAAGCACTTGTCTTGATCTTGCTTTCTCTCCTTGTCTTTCTCTGGAACTGAACCAAATAGCAACTGTATAATACGCTCACTATAATATGTTGTAGCAACAAGGAAGATGTTGTCATATAGCATCAATGGTAATGTTTAAAGTTAAATATTTTCTTCCGTAATGGTGTGTACTGCTATAGCATCGGTATGCCCTCTTTAGTGTTAACACACTACGTTGCAGTATGTGTATGCCCTGGATAAACACTTACAGACATTGCCATGTGCCATGTACTAAGTGAAATAATATACACTTACTCATTATAGATTATATTAGAGTTGTCACAGCATCCTGAAGTAATATGCTACAATGATGTTACCTGGCAAAAACCTCACATTCTTATTACTGTAAATGGGAATGAAAGGTTAGCAATATTGAAAGGCTACTTATTTTATTTTTTCTTTCAATTAAATGCATAAGAGGTACATTTTTCTTAAATAGTTTGAAATACATGGACATTGTTTGGAAAAACAAACCCATTATTAAACCTATTACACAGTGATCGAGTTATACCTGTTTAAGGTCAGATTGTGGTGAACAAGCTTAGTTTAAAATTCGATGAACCAGAAACATTTTCAGTAATGGTTCTTAGCCAAGTATATGAACTCTCTACACTGCTGTTGTCAGTAGATCCTAAAATATTCCCAGAAACAGTTGTGTAAATTTGGCTCTTATTTGGGGTGCTTATAAACATATTACATATTACAAGTTGGTGAAGGGGTGTTTATTAGGATGCTTATTATGATTAGATAATATTTATCTCCAGTGACTCAGGTGAAATGTATCTGTCAGAGTTAGATTACACTAGTCTGTATACTTTAAAATGCATTCTCAGTCTCATTGGATGTGTGTTTTGATATTGAATGTTGTGACTGCCATTGCTTCTGTTGACTTCACTGATTGTTTTTGTTTATTTAGGAAATGGTAAGTACACCCTTAGATCACATGCAGTGGTGGTGAGACCCCTCCTTCGTGTGGTAGCATGCTTGTGTGTTGTGTTGTTTTGTTTCGTAACATTAACCGTGTAAACTTTGTTGCAGGCATGTTATCACATATCTCACTATGTTCCAGAAAACTGGGCCTAGATTTTCAAAGTTCTCTTAGTGCTAAGATAGTCATAAGTGTCATACATTAATATTAACTTATGACTTTCTTAGCATTATGAGAGCTTAAAAAATCTAGGTCCTGGTCTGATATTTCAACATTAAGGTCTAATTCAAGCAGTATGGAGATGGGAATGTTCCATTATAAATGATGAGGAACAGTGTGAAAATTAGACTCAGTTTTCTAGAACATGGTGCTTTTACACAAGTCAAAATTTCATGGTTTCAGTTTGTTACACCTCCAACTCTTAACTGCATTAGTAAGTTCTGGAGGATGTGCTCAATGGCATATCGATGTTGTTTTGCATGCAAATTTATTAACCTTTTTTAGAGGATGTTTTCTTCTTCTTTTACATGAATCACTCTTCTGAATGGAGATAGGAACTATAGCTGGCTAAATGAGATTGCTAAAGGCAGTCAATCGATGCTTCTGATATCTGACTTGTGGCCCTACTCAGTATAGTGTCAGTGCTGTGGTAGTTTATGTTATAAGGTATTGTCATGGTTTGACACAAATAGCAGACTGGGTCTGTCAATACTGCAGTTTTTTCACCAAGTTTCTTCCATTTGGTTGTGAGTGGATAGTACTGCTACTCAACTCCATTGCTTCAGATAAGAAAGTACTTTATTGTCATTGGTTATCAAGATAATGATGTGAGTTGCCTCCCTTTGGTATTGGTTGAAGTAGGTTCTTTGCATATAGTCCTGCCTCTTTAAGGCAGGTAGTTTATTTGAAGCTGATTTAATTCCACAGTTTTGACAGGATGTTTTGTGGAGCATCACGATGAATGTATTGAATGTGGATCATGTTTTTCTTCGCATAATCAAAATTTGGTTGTCATGGACTGTTATGCAACAGTCCATGACTTGTGCTACTCTCACAGGGCTGTGCTTCGCAAAGTGACATCTGTCATATGATCAACAAAATATGAAATGCTAAAGTAAATTTGAGTAATTTGAGATAAATTATTACAAGGCATATAGACTTACGAGGGTTGGCTGAAAAGTTCTCAGCCTGAGTGGTTTTCCCCCACCAGGTAGAGACAGGTGTTTGCCACCAATGAGGACAATCATTTAGTGAATCATAGACACAAGAACTACAAATGTACTAATAGTTTTATCTCAACTACAGCTCTTTTGGTAAACCTACCCTCTGAAATCATCAGAAATGGACAAAACTGAATACAGGGCAGTCATCAAGTACTTGCAAAAGAAAGGGATGTCCCCAACACAGATACATGCTGACATGGTCTCCACTCTAGGGGATGATGCTCCTTCATTTTCCACAGTAAAGAAGTGGGCTGCAGAATTTAAGCGTGGCAGACAAAGCCTTGATGATGACCCACGCTCAGGAAGGCCTTCAACAGCAACCACTCCAGAAAACATCACGTGAGTGCTCGATATGTTGATGGATGATCGACGATTGACTACTCGACATATTGCTAGTGTAGTGGGCATCTTTCATGAGAGGGTTGAGCATATTATCACCAACGAATTAGGAATGACTAAAGTTTCTGCAAGATGGTTGCCAAAGCTCTTGACAGCAGAACAGAAACGTGTCAGGTTCCAGATGTCCCTTGACAATTTGCGTCGTTTCGAAGCAGATCCCGATGATTTTGTGGTACGATTTGTAACCATGGATGAGACCTGGATACATCACTTTCAACCAGAAACAAAACTACAGTCAAAACAGTGGAAGCATCCTGATTCACCAGTTCCGAAGAAAGCCAAGTCTGTTCCTTCAGCTGGAAAGGTGATGGCATCAATCCTTTTTGATTCTAGGGGTATTCTGCTCATTGATTATCTTGAAAAAGGTCAAACTATCAACGGCAGATACTATGCTGATCTACTGAACCAGTTGCGAGAAGCAATAAAAGACAAACGACAAGGGATGATCGCTAAAGGTGTCCTCTTCCACCAAGACAATGCGCCTGTTCACAAATCGGTGGTGGCCATGTCAACAATCCGCACTTGTGGCTTTGAACTCATTGACCATCCTCCTTATTCACCTGATTTGGCTCCTTCTGACTTCCACCTGTTCCCCAAAATGAGAGAGGAATTCACCGGTCGCCATTTTGCAAGTAATGATGACGTCATTTCCGCTGTGACTGATTTTTTTAGGGTAGCTGAAGAAGATTTCTTCCTGACCGGGATTCGGGCCTTGCAGCATCGCTGGCAAAAGTGTGTGAACTTGGAAGGGGACTATGTAGAAAAATAAATTACAAACGTGGACTTTGTAACATTTTTTCACAGTGAGGCTTAGAACTTTTCAGCCAACCCTCGTACCATTGAATTGTCTTTTCTGTATTGGTAAACATTATTGACAAAAAAATCTGTGTCTTTTTTTGTACAATTAACCAGAAGTAACAGTTTAATTTTTCAAATGGAGATATTTTACTTGCAACTGTTCATATGTTTGAAATAATAATAAGTTCTGAAAGAACTTAAGTTGCTTCTTGGCATTTTTATGTGTTGTCAAAGACTCGTGCTCTGACTACTACAAATCACTGAAAACAACTTGCAGTATCTCAGTTGTTCAGTTTGGATGAGATTAACTATTGCTTGTTACCAACAGCTTCAGTTCAGCAAATACAAGCAGCATGTATCCTTGCTTTTGGGCCCAGGGTAGCTTTCATAAGCCAGAATATACCTTGATTGATGCTTTAAGTGGTATATGACTGCTTTTCAATACAGACATATTTTACAGCATGATTAGTCAATTATGCTGTCTGGATAAACACAGCTACTTGTGGGACAGGAAATATTTGATGATCCTAGTATACAGACTTAGCTATCGAAACATTTGTTATTTACACATTTGCATGGTTGTGCATGATTTCTGTTAAGTTTTTGTGGAATGTTCAGCAACTATCTTTGCTGGACTCTTTCCTTGGAGCAACCTTTCACTCTTTTTTTTTTTAAAGATTTTAGTTCCAAACTTTTTTTCACAGATGCATGACCCGTATGGGCTTCTTCTGTATGTTTTACTGGTTTACTATCAAATTATGACATTCTGTTCCTAGATTACTGGAAGACAAGTTCACTGCCAAACACTTAGGTATAAATTGGTTGTGTCCTTTGACATATTTGGCCCCAGTTCTTGTTATGTATGAGGATATTGCCTGTTGCTGCTGGGACATTCATGCCATAGGTGGCCATTAATTGCCACTGTCTGGCATGTTGAGAATCAATCCTCATTTGTGCTTCAGATCCCTAACTCTTACTGGCCTATATCCCATTGACTTCCTCTACCCCATTTCAAAACTAAACCAAATTTGAAATTGTTTCCTGGGTATTTTTTTATCTTTTATGGTATAATTGTGTAAACCCCTTTTTCTCAGACATCTGTTTCTTTTTGTATAACTATCCATATCCACATACCGTAACAATTTATTGGAATATGTTCATCACATTTGCTCTGTCTTTTTCATTTTCACCTACAAATTGAAATCTAATGGGGAAGCATTGTATATGTAGCTGTAACTACACTTTATGTCATCTTATAAAGCCTAGATTTTCTAAACTCTTAGCACTATGATGGACGTAAGTTAATGTTAATGTATGGCACTTATGACTATCTTAGCGTTAGGAGAGCTGTGAAAATCTAGGCCCTGATTGTTATCACTAAGGTTTACTCTTTTGTGTGAATGAGTGTTGAGGTAGCCTAGTGGTTAAAGCATTCACTCAGCTAGGTGTACACCTGGGTTCAGTTTCCTACTTGTGTAGAGCCTATGAGGCCCTTTGCTGGCCCTTGCAGGATTGTTGCTAGAAGCAGTGTTAAATCATAGTCACTCCTACTCACCCACACACTTACTTACTTATGTGTAAAGGAGGGTAGGAAACCTGACAGTGGTACTGAAGGTAGAACACAATTCCTTCTGCTGAATTAACTTTCACCTGAGAGCAGTTATTAGATGTAGCTCACTGATGCATAGATGTTCTTAAGTAGAAACTGTGGACATTCCTTTTGTGAATTTTACCATGCATTTTAAAGATGTAGATTTCATTTTGGTATCTTCTGCAATTGAAGTTGTTACATTTCTAACTAAATATTATCCATCTTTTTGCAGAACTGGATCCTGGTGGCCACACACAGACACCTGTAAGTCTTCCCAAGCAAGTTTGCAGTGACGTGACCTCCCCCTCCCCCTTGATATATCTCATCCAACTTAGCTCCTCCCCTGTAGTGATGTACCTCACCCCTGCAGTGACGTGAGCTCTCCCTCCCCCTTGATATATCTCATCCAACTGAGCTCTTCCCCTGTAGTGGTATACCTCACCCCTGCAGTGACATGACCTCCCCCTTCCCCTTGATATATCTCATCCAACTGAGCTCCTCCCCTGTAGTGGCGTACCTCACCCATGCAGTGACGTGACCTCCCCTGTAGCGGTGTACCTCACCCATGCAGTGAGGTGACCTCCCCCTCCCCCTTGATATATCTCATCCAACTGAGCGCTCCTCCCCTGTAGTGGTTTACCTCACCCCTGTAGTGACGTGACCTCCCCCTTGATATATCTCATCCGAATGAGCTCCTCCCCCGTAGTGTGTACCTCACCCATGCAGTGACGTAACCTCCCCTGCAGTGGTGCACCTCACCCCTGCAGTGATGTGACCTCCCCCTCCCCCTTGATATATCTCATCCAACTGAGCTCCTCCCCCATTGTGTGTACCTCACCCCTGCAGTGATGTGACCTCCCCCTCCCCCTTGATATATCTCATCCAACTGAGCTCCTCCCCCATAGTGCGTACCTCACCCCTGCAGTGATGTGACCTCCCCCTCCCCCTTGATATATCTCATCCAACTGAGCTCCTCCCTTGTAGTGATGTACCTCACCCATGCAGTGATGTGACCTCCCCCTCCCCCTTGATATATCTCATCCAACTGAGCTCCTCCCCCATGGTGTGTACCTCACCCCTGCAGTGATGTGACCTCCCCCTCCCCCTTGATATATCTCATCCAACTGAGCTCCTCCCTTGTAGTGATGTACCTCACCCATGCAGTGATGTGACCTCCCCCTCCCCCTTGATATATCTCATCCAACTGAGCTCCTCCCCCATTGTGTGTACCTCACCCCTGCAGTGATGTGACCTCCCCCTCCCCCTTGATATATCTCATCCAACTGAGCTCCTCCCCCATAGTGTGTACCTCACCCCTGCAGTGATGTGACCTCCCCCTCCCCCTTGATATATCTCATCCAACTGAGCTCCTCCCTTGTAGTGATGTACCTCACCCATGCAGTGATGTGACCTCCCCCTCCCCCTTGATATATCTCATCCAACTGAGCTCCTCCCCCATAGTGTGTACCTCACCCCTGCATTGATGTGACCTCCCCCTCCCCCTTGATATATCTCATCCAACTGAGCTCCTCCCCCATTGTGTGTACCTCACCCCTGCAGTGATGTGACCTCCCCCTCCCCCTTGATATATCTCATCCAACTGAGCTCCTCCCCCATAGTGTGTACCTCGCCCCTGCAGTGATGTGACCTCCCCCTCCCCCTTGATATATCTCATCCAACTGAGCTCCTCCCTTGTAGTGATGTACCTCACCCATGCAGTGATGTGACCTCCCCCTCCCCCTTGATATATCTCATCCAACTGAGCTCCTCCCCCATTGTGTGTACCTCACCCCTGCAGTGATGTGACCTCCCCCTCCCCCTTGATATATCTCATCCAACTGAGCTCCTCCCCCATAGTGTGTACCTCACCCCTGCAGTGATGTGACCTCCCCCTCCCCCTTGATATATATCATCCAACTGAGCTCCTCCCCCGTAGTGTGTACCTCGCCCCTGCAGTGATGTGACCTCCCCTTCCCCCTTGATATATCTCATCCAACTGAGCTCCTCCCCCATTGTGTGTACCTCACCCCTGCAGTGATGTGACCTCCCCCTCCCCCTTGATATATCTCATCCAACTGAGCTCCTCCCCCATAGTGTGTACCTCACCCCTGCAGTGATGTGACCTCCCCCTCCCCCTTGATATATATCATCCAACTGAGCTCCTCCCCCGTAGTGTGTACCTCACCCCTGCAGTGATGTGACCTCCCCCTCCCCCTTGATATATATCATCCAACTGAGCTCCTCCCCCGTAGTGTGTACCTCGCCCCTGCAGTGATGTGACCTCCCCCTCCCCCTTGATATATATCATCCAACTGAGCTCCTCCCCCGTAGTGTGTACCTCACCCCTGCAGTGATGTGACCTCCCTAATCACAAGGCCACAAGTCTTGAAGAATTATGATGGGTCACATGCTGCAATTAAGCATCTTGTTTTTCCAGTGTATCATATCTGTTGTAATCTGTACATCTGTTATACATTCTGTTTTAATCAATAGCATTGACCATGTACTTCTGACTGGTGTAATTGTGTTGATATTATACATGACACATCATACCATTATTTACCTGTATTTCAGTTGTTTTTCAGGTGGCACCAACTAATTCTATTGTCTTTTTTCTGTGTTACTTATAAGCTAACAGATGGGTGAGGTGGACAGGAGACACTCTGATAACCCCATGATAGCCATATGTCCATGTGTCTATAGGTCCATTTGGCCATATGTTCATGTGTCCATTTGTCCATATGTTCATGTGTCCTTGTCTCCATATGCCCATGTGTCCTTGTGTCCCTGTGTCCATGTGTAGGTCTGTGTAAATCTTGTACCCCTCTTGTATCCATTGTTATGTCCTTTCTCTGTGAAGGTATTGATGGGAATGTCCCTGTACAGTAGTCTGTAGTCCATACAATTTTATGCCTTAAGGATAAAAGGCTTTAACAGACTTTCTATAACATGCTTAGTGAACGTATCTGAGTGGGGATATATTTTTTCTTGTGTTACATGACTGAAATTTGGGATTTTTTTTGGAAATAGTAGATTCTAGTTTACTAGTTGTATTGTTTAGATGGATCTGATTACTGATACATTTTTTGAGATGTTAACTTGATTAGATTTTCAAGTTATGCTAAGCAAGGTATTAAATCCTTTTGATGTTAATGAGTTTGACATTTGACTCTTCTTATGTTAATAATAGGCCTTTTTTTAGTTTTTAGAAGTAAACAGTACATCCAGTTTGGATCCTAACTTGAGTGCAGAATAATTCCTATCACCCCAATGTTTTCTCAATTTCACCAGCTATGAAATTAGTTAAAAAGTGTTGAAAGAATTCTGTCCTCAAAAGTTTGCTGTGTGAAATTTTGAATTTTAACCAAATGATTAAAATGGTGTTGGTGACATGTATTTCAGTGTCATTGTCAGTGTCTCAAGGGGTTTTGTAGATGACGTTATCAGCGTTATTGCATGTCCTCTGTGCATGTTGTGCAGTGCATGTGTATGCTTGTGCGTGTGTGTTGCAGCTGCAGGTGATGGTGCAGTACTCCCAGTTCCACCTGATGATGCAGGATAGCGTCAACAGACTCATCACGGTCATGTGGAGTCGGTTCGGAGCGTATGTTTGGGCCCAGCTCTGTCTGCTGCTTACAGATAGATGTGCCATAGTGCAGCTAACATTTATAGTCAACTTATACAAACTACTTTCCCACAGACTGATATTCTAGATGTACTCAAGATATATAGCTGAATGCGTGATATATGTTGTTTCATCTAAATAACAACAAAAACAGATAAGCTTGTAAACACATTAGAGAAATTATCCAAATTATCTTAATCCAGTTGTTAACTGGATTCATTTCAGAAGTATTGATGTGAGTGACTTTCACTGTGGCATGAAAATACAGCATAGGATTTAGTTGGGCTTTTAATTGTGTGATAAATTACTTGCTGGACGAATGAGAACTGGGTTCTTTGTCTGCATGGTTAATTGTTTTGGTTTTACTTAGCAGGACGTTGAAGAAAAAGAACATTATGTAACTGTGAGTCTAATATTTGTGTAGTCAAGATGTTTCTCACTCTCACTGTAGCAACAGCGTGTTAGGTTAATGTTATTTTGCGATTTTCTTCATATCTACCTACTCAACAATGATTGTTGAACAAGAAAATAAAACAAAGACAAATGGTAGATGTAAAATAGGATTCAGGCTGAGGTGGTGTTTTTACTGCACTATTACACTCACTGTGATGTTTGTGACAAACTGTCTGTTTTTGGTGTTTATTTGGCACAGGAAATGGTTCATGATTCACTCTCACCAAGGCCTCAACAAGTTGATTGCAAGTTTCTCAGATATTAACTATTTGGGTGAAATGATAAAATGTCTCTGTCAAAATATCAATCATATGAAAGTTATTTGAGGATTGTATCAAAAACGTGACAAAACAAATGAACAAGTCAATGATTTTTTGTGGCCATGGTATGTTGGATTGTGTACAGTGTGTCATTAACCCGTTATGCAGCAGCGCAAGGAATAGATGGCTTTCCAGGGAATAGGAATTTCATATGGATTTCTTTCAGGTAGACTAATGCAGTTTTAATCCTACATAGAAACTAACATAGACAACTTTTCTATTTTGAATGCGAGTAGTTGCAAGTCGCAACCAGTTATCGCCAACACGATCTTCTTATGTCGGCAGTCTTCACAAAACTTATTGAGACTATGTGGATGAAATTTGGCAGGTTAGTGTCTACAGCATTTCTAGATGTTGCTGCTTGACTCAACATTCTTATCTGTCAGATCTCGCATGATTGTTAAGGTAGCTAATTACGTGACATGCAAGTTCTTATCTGTACAAAATGGCCTCCATTGTGAATCAGATGCAAGTGACCTGGCTGGTGATGTGACAGTCTGTCTGTACACAGCTTGGCTCCTGTTCCTGGTCAGAAAGCAGATTATAATTGGAGGATTTAGACGTGGAAAAAAAAGTGAGACCACATCAAGTGTGAAACTATAAAGTTTATGTTTTAGAATTTTCTTTGACACGTTACCACCAAGTAAGGAGCAGATAATACAGTATATAGCTGGATATTGCTATATTTGTGTCCATAGCTTTGAGTGCCCTTTGGCTGTTGAAAGTCTCACTGACACAGGCCCATCTTTAGTGGTCTGTTTGAAGTAGAGAGCCAGTTCCCACTGCTTGTCTTAAAGGTGACTGAAGTGACTACTTGGTAGTGACTGAGAGCATGAATAGGATAAGAGTTTTGGACTGATAGCATGAATAGGATAAGAGTTTTGGACTGATAGCATGAATAGGATAAGAATTTTGGACTGCTTCGTTCCAGCAGAGATTACTACTATGATCAAATGTTTTGTCTTACCTAATGTTAAATTGTTTACTCATCTAGAATAATATTTAGAATGTTAAAATGTTATTGTCAGGGAGAGGCCTGTGATCACTGTTCAAGTCAGATTCTTTATTGTATTCCTAGGATCACCAATTTTTAAAGAAGTAACAAATTAATATAATCTCTTGTGACTACTTATTAACCCAAAATGATACAAAATTTTTAAAATTTCAACCCAGTAAAAATGTTAGTGTTTTATATCTCAGGCCTCTGCCATATGATATAACGGTTTAACATAGACTCTGCTGGTGTATTTCAAACAATTGAAAGAAATATATTGGTATTCTATGCAGGACCTATAAACTCACAGTGGTAATTCCAGTGCACAAACATAGATATATTATATAACAAGACCCCTAACCACTAATACACTGACTGGAAATAAGTATGTGTTGAGAGAGTCAGCCATTTCACGTCATCATGTGCAACAACAATCAGTATGCCTTAGTTATTTAAATAATATGTGTATGGAATTTTTTCTTTTTTTCATAAATACTGAAACCTTTAGTATGACAAATGTAAATGTGATATTATATAAACTGAGTATTTCAGTATGTTGTTTGTCAATTACATGTATGTAAAAACATAAAAATGTGTCTTATTTCCAACACTTTTCCTATGGAAATATTGTTGAAGCTACAGTTTTATTATGTATGACTTTCAGACGGGGTGCATGGATCAATTTACTTATCAACTTTGTTTACATATGCCTTTGGTCAGCCATTGGCATTCTTGTTGAGTATGATCAAAGGCACAAGTATATTTGGCCTACACAGTGGTGGAGAATTGTTCTTCTGGTAAGTAGCAGACGTTATTGACTGCAATCTTGAATTTTGTTCAGATTGTGCTATAATCATGCAGCTCTTTACATACGTTGCAAAGATAAGGGTCAGGTCTTTTATTAAAGAACATCTAAATCATAATTTGACTTTGTTTATTTCTTCATTTAGTCCATATTTAACATTTTTGGGGTATAATTTACATAATTAACATTTTGGGGTATAATTCTGTAATAAGAAACAGTAAAGGTGTGGGTCAAAAAGTGGACCAATGTTTTGCAAATATCATGAATATGTCCATCTGTTTATATAATGAGCGGCCACTAAGAGTGTTCTTGTGGACTCATGGTACAAACAGGTCTCAAGCAGCATATTCTTGTAAGAAGCAGTGAGATGAGCATGTTATTATACCCCTGTGATGTAAATGCTTCTCAGCTGCTGGTTTGTTTGGTCCAGATTCGGTTAGATATTTGCTGCTGTATTATAGCTGGACTAGTCCTGGCTGATGAGTTAGAGACATTCAGTCACTGTAGACTGTGATCGTATGCTTGATTCTTCAGCTGACAGCCATAGGTTTTACAGTGTGGCAGGTGTATGAAGAAGTGAGGGAATTCTTCAGATCTAAAAGATCACACTCGGTGAGCTCATATACAAAATTATCAGTAAATTTTACAAAATGTTGAGTAACACTTTGAGTTAGAGATGAACATGCTGCTAGTTTAAGAATGTTATTTAAAATGAGATTAGATGGTTTCAACAGATGTATTGTACAGATTATTAGGGGATGGAAGTTTGGTGTTCTCATGTTATTAAAATTTGTTAAAATATTTGTCTATCATACGATGTTTTTAAAAATTTTAATTAATCTGTAACCATGCCATCTTTAAATGTCTAGTTGGCATTTTGATTTTGTGATTATGAGAGTTGACAGTAATGAGAACCGAACAATAGAGCTTCAAGCAAACTGATACAACTGAAAACAACATCAGTGGCCATGATAACCATACACTTGCTTTTCAACTAATCTATGGTAATGGTCCGGGAATATTTGATGTGTGAGGTCATAGAGCTGTATCCAAAGATTTAAATGTCTCTGGTTAAACATCTTACCTTGTTTCCAGAACTGGGTAAAATGGCGCACCAAGGAGATTGAGGAGGATATGGAGTTTTGCCATCCAAGATGGCCAGAGGAAAAACAGTTCCTAAAGTCAGAACTTGCAGCCCTTGACAAGCTCAATCCCAAATACTTCAATGATGCATGGTAAGAGATCAGACCTGAAGTAACCGAAGAATTCCATAATGAATCTTGAATGCAATGTCATAAAGGGTTTGCTTCACGTTCAGTGAACATATTTACTCCTGTTATCTTACATTCTTTAACAAATCATTTTCCTATTCTTTGATCTGTAATTTTTGTGAAGAAAGAAAAACCTTTGACAAAGACTAAAGACTAGTTCCAGAAAACAAAGACCTTTTTGTTAGAACTACCATATCTTCTATAATAATGAGTTTTGTCTGCTATAAGCTTAGCTTTGCTTGCAAATTGATAGGATGTTCTAGCCATCTGTAAATATAAAAAAGTGAATTAGTTATTTGATCTTGTTGCATTTTTTTTTCCAGGAACATATTTGACTGGACATGTTATTTCTTCCTGTTGTTGTCCATCACCACCCACTTTGCCGACATCGGCATTCACAGCAACCTTCTGGCTCGCTGGCACATCCGCATCATGTGTGTCACCATCATCCTCCTGTGGCTGCGACTCATGAAGAATGCCAGGGCATTCTCCACCCTCGGTGAGTCGGGCATTCTCAGCCACACTCAGTCATCAATACTTATCATATGTGTATGTGTGTGGAGGGTGCATGGAACTCACTGATGTCTTCTGCTTCCAGGACCATTTGTTGTGATGTTGGGGAAGATGATAGGTGACTTGCTGAAATTCTGCTTCCTCTACCTGGAATTCTACATTCCCTATGGTAAGACTGGGTGTCATAATTGCCAGTTGTGTCGTTCTGAAGCTTAAAAGCTGGGCAATAGCAAACTTGACCAAGATGCAGTGGGGCAAAGAGAGCTGTAACAAGGAGTCTTAACTGTGTAAGCTGCTAACAGTGAAATGATTTAAACTGATGAAATAATTGTAAATATGTCCTGGGAAAATCTTCACTGAAAGTGTTTTTGCTTTGCAGCATGTGCCTTTTGGATGATCTTTGGTGGAGACAAGCAGAAGGAATCGGATGGGACTCTGATTGAGGTGGATGGCTTCGGTTACCCTACTGCCATGATGTTCACCCTGTTCCGACTCACACTTGTGGATGAGTACGACTATGCTGTAAGTATGTCTGTGTAATCTTCAGATGAAACCAAATACAAAAACCACAGGTATGATTCTGACATGTCCCTGGGAGATAAACTGATACCTTTGAAACTGGTTCATATTCACAACTGAAGTTCATTTGTCTCTCAATATGTTAAATTCCACCCATGATTGTTGTAAGAGGAGACTAATGGGATTTGGAGGTCAGACCTTCTGACTTGGTGAACACATGTCATTGTTTCCAAACTGATCAATGCTCATGCTGCTGATCTCTGCATTGTCCGGTCCAGACTTGATTATTTACAGACTGTTGCCATATATTTGGAATATTGCTGAGTGTTGCATGAAACTAAACTCACTCACTGATAGTTTTCTCATCAAAACTAGTTACCCTCATCTAGTCTACACCATGCTGAAACAGATGTGTTTTAACCATTAAAGAACAACAGCTGCTTTTAGATTTGCTGTGTACAACAAAAATGGTAGTATAACAAGTTACTGTAATACTGTGTTTTGTTATACAGTAATGCTTTGTGTAGTCAAGAAGATGTTTCTGTAATAAATGTGAAATCTTCCAGAATATGAAGCTTGTTGACTCCTTGATGGCGGACTTGTTGGTGGGAACATGGTTGGCGCTGTCTGCAGTCCTGTGCCTTAATCTCCTCATTGCCTTGCTATCAGACACATTCCAAAGGTAAATTGTCATTGTGGCTCTGGCTTAAACATGTTCCTCAATCTACATATTGATGGCTAATGTGCGATAACTTCTGTATTTCCTCTCCAGAGTCTATGACAATGCACAGGCTAATGCTGTGATGCAGAGAGCCATCACCATCCTCAACATCTGGGAGGGGATGTCCAAGAAGCGCCGCATCAAGTTCCTCACCTTCATAGAGGAGCAGTGTTCACCCCAGTCGGACTACTATGATGATGATCTCACACAAGCAGGAGAGGAGGACCTCAAGAAAGTCACCATTCAGATCAAGGTAGGTCATCAATTTGGGGCAATTGTCATGTCTGCTATATTAAGCACCTCTCCCCAACAAGCATCAACTAACCAACATTTTTACCATTGTGAAAGTTATTTTTATAACCATCCCAAACTATGTATGTACTATGTACTATACTGTATCAGAATGGAAGGTGTATCTTTTTTTCTTGTACGGATCTGATGGCCACTCGGGACTGAAGATGTATCAGTTTGTCATGTACAGATCGGATAGCCACTTATTACTAAAGGTGTATGAGTTTGTCTTGTACAGATCTAATGGCCACTCAGGACTGAAAGTGTATCAATTTGTCTTGTACAGATCTAATGGCCACTCAGGACTGAAAGTGTATCAGTTTGTCTTGTACAGATCTAATGGCCACTCAGGACTGAAGGTGTATCAGTTTGTCTTGTACAGATCTAATGGCCACTCAGGACTGAAAGTGTATCAGTTTGTCTTGTACAGATCCAATGGCCACTCAGGACTGAAGGTGTATCAGTTTGTCTTGTACAGATCTCATGGCCACTCAGGACTGAAGGTGTATCAGTTTGTCTTGTACAGATCTAATGGCCACTTGCGATAGTCATTGATTATTTATTGAGTACTCATTCTCTCGTCTTACAGGAACAGCTTGATGAACTCCAAGAACAATGGAAAGCAAAGTTTGGTGGTTTTGAAGGGGGAATATTTGTAAGTATTAATGCTATCATTGTAAGATGAAAAGTCACATTTTGTGATGGCACTACATATAATGTAGGGAGCAAATAAGCTCTGTTATTGATTGAAAAATTATAATCTCATAATCTCTCAAAGATAAGCAAATGCTTTGATATGCAGTCATAATATTTTTTATATGCAGTATTCGAAAATTAGAGAAATTATATTGAATATTGATGTTACATTATCTGCTATATATCCCTCTACACATGACGAAAGTGGGGCTGATGGCTAAGTCTTATGCTTATGTCACATATGTGATCTACTGCTGGCCAACATGACAGATTGTGAAATGAATTTGTAGAGCTGAGAAGAAGATAGAAACAGAGTGTCAACGATGATTTAGTGACTGTTTTGTGTGAATTTTTCATATCAGTCCTGTACAGGTATCTGTCCAGTGCTACCCTCCCCTCCTTCACATCACACCTCACCAAGCATCCATCTATAACATAAGGTCCTTCTGTCTTCTGTCACAGGAGGAGGGTGCTATGTCCTCCACCACCACCAAAACCAGTGGCAGTATTGTCACCAATGACAGATTTGACCATGAGATCCACCTCCTCCAAGACAGTGTGAACCAACTGAAGCTGAAGCAGGAAGAGATCGCAGACCGCTCACGCCGCGACATGAAAGCTGTCAAGATCCTGTTGCAGCAGCTGCTGAGACAAGACGGAGGAGGGGGTGTAGATATTGGAGGTGAGATCAGTTTCTAACCGTATGTTTTAGTTACGTTGTTCACTGGTCAGGAGGGGGACATGTGAACAACATGTTTATAAACACCTCAATGTAAATTTTGAACTGTTGGAAGCATGGGTATTGGATCATAATAAGGAGAACCAGAGTTAGGCAATTATCCAATACCAATGACAGTTGAACAAAAAAATTTAGAGTTATCTCCCTTTCATCAATTTGCATTCACAAAACAACAGTGATTTCAGTACATCATACATGACTCAATTAATCAACATAAAAAATTACTAACACAAAGTAACAAATGAATTCCCACAGTTCGGCATTCCCAGCTAGTAATATAGAAAATGTTCCTCGCTTGTGAGCAAGTGCCCAGTCAATCAGAAAATGACATTTATGTGTGATAATTTTTAAGTCCTTTTCAATCACAAGTATGGTGTTGAGTATGGTGTAAGAATGACTATATATGTACTTGAGTGAATTGTCCCTATTACTGATTCATTGTAACATTTTGCATGTAAAAGTGTGTACAATACTCTATGTAGAGTAACCCCCAGTTTTTCTGAATTCCATGGAAAACAGTAATCAGTGTAACACAAAGTGCCCCGACTGACAGGATCTGATTCAACGAGGTGTCACTATAAAGTATAAAACATTGCAGATCCTGTTGTGTACAGCTGTCAGTGCATTGTGTTTTTTAAACTTTCAAAGATTGAATAGAAATTATGAAACATACATCAGCGCCGCTGTTTCCAAAAGTGTGTCTCATATCAGTATATATGTTGACAAAAGCATCATTTCTTCGTCAGGTTTAACAGAGCTGGAGTTTCGGGACAGCCGAATGTCAGGTGACTTTGGAAGGTGAGTGATGTACTTCTGTTCACACTGCACTCAGCAATATTCCAGCTATACAGTGGCGATCTGTAAATAATCAAGTCTGGACCAGACAATCCAGGATCAACAACATGAGCGCAATTGGGAACTGACGACAAGTGTCAAGTAAGTCAGCAAGTCTGACCACCCGTTCCCATTAGTCACCTCTTATGACAAACATAGTCGACTTTCATGGCAAGCATGGGTTGCTGAAGGCCTGTTCTACCCTGGACCTTCACGAATCAATTGATCAATGAAGAATGATAACAATTTTGATGGATATACAATTTCTTTCATTCTGTGAAGGGAAATGTTTCGACATAGATAGGGCAATGTTTCGACATAGATTCTAATGTAATTTTCAGTCAAGTGAATTATTTAAATCTATGTCAAAAAGTCACCCTTCGCAGAATATAAGAGGTTGCATGTCCATGACAATTGTCATAGTTCTTCATCAACTCAACTTCTAAAATGCCCATCAAAGAAGTAATAGATCAGTGTGTAAATATGGTTTAAATGTACGTATACCATAACAATTATTTACTTTGTATATAATTGGTAAACTGTAAGTACGAGGGGAAGTCAATATGTTCATAGAACTCGATATAAAACAGAACACAATGGTTGTGATATTGGTTTTATTTTTCAATATAGTCTCCCTGAACCTCGATGCATTTTGCCCATTTGTCTTTGAGACTGTCTATGCCCTTGAAATAGAAGTCTTCAGATTGGTCCCTCAGCCACGCCTCTGTTGTTGCCTTGAGGTCATCATCATTGGCAAATCTTGTTCCACGCAAGTGAGATTTCAAATTGCGAAACAGATAGTAGTCGCTGGGGGCCAGATCTGGACTGTATGGGGGATGGTTTAGTTGTTCGAAGCCACATTGTTGAAGAGAAGCTTGTGCAACACGGCTCTTGTGGACTGGTGCATTGTCGTGGAGAAGCATGACTCCAGCTGTCAACTTCCCACGCCTCTTCTCTTTGATGGCCGCTCTCAATCTTTTCAACAAGTCAGCATAGTAAGCCCCTGTGATCGTAGTTTTAGGTGGTTTATAGTCTATGAGAATCACACCCTTTGAATCCCAGAAAACGGTTGCCATGATCTTGCCAGCAGAAGGTTGTGTTTTCAACTTCTTGGGTGCAGGAGAATGCTTGTGCTTCCACTGCATGGATTCTTGTTTGGTTTCGGGATCCCAGTGATGAATCCAGGTTTCATCCCCAGTAACCAGACGAGCATGAAAGTTATCAGGATCAGCGTTGTAGATGTCCAACAGCTCACGACTGGATTCAACTCTCTGGTGACGATCATGTGCATTTAGGTTACGAGGGACCCATCTTGCGGATACCTTGGACATGTGCAGGTGTTCATGGATCACTGTGCAAACACTTCCATGTGAAATGCCACACTCTGAAGCTATCTCGTCCACCTTTATTCTCCGATCGGACATAATTAAGCGTTGGATCCGGGCAATTGTATCTTCTGTAATGTCTTCAGAAGGTCTTCCTGACCGTGGGTCATCTTCCAAGGAGCTGCGACCTCGCTTAAACTCAGCTGACCATTTTGCCACAGTGGAATATTGAGGGGCTTCCTCGCCATACACATTGATCATGGGTTTGTGGATTTAGGTTGCATTCACACCTTCTTTAGTGAGAAACTTGATAACTGCACGAAACTCAGTTTTGGAGGTTTCCATGATTTGTGCAGGGTAATCGTCTTTTAAAGGCTCTAACTCTCAAGTAAATGCTCGAGGAAGGTTGGGTATCAGTATACAGAGTCACAGATGAATCAACTCAATAATGACACCAATGACAACATCACCAAGGATATATCAGCACCCACTTCTATGAACTTATTGACTTCCCCTCGTATCACTAAACATTCAAACCATGAGCAAGGGAAAGGCCCAGTGAAAACAACAAATGTATTTGAATTGATTCTGTCATGATTGCAGTCCCTGACAAGCTCATGCATTGCAAATTTTTAAACTCATGGTATGCACTTCTATCTCTTGATTTGACACTCAGTGGAACAATGTCAACTTTTTCTCTCTAGGCCTCTCTTGTCCATCCACCCAAACACTCTATGCTACCCTCATTATAAGACAGATTCACAACTCATGCAAAGCATGCAACACGCGTCACCAACTGCCCACGTGACTGTCTCCGGCTGATCATTCGATTTCTTGTCACTGACTAGTGTGGACATGTTTTCTTGCTTTCTTGATCAGAAGAAAATGAAGAAATATACTCCCTTCAGCAAAGCTGTTTCGGCTAACGATCCTCATCTGCTGTGTGTGGATTGTGTTGGTCAGTGCAAGTGGGATACCTGGTATGAAAAATGTAAACATCTCACCTTTAAGGAGACAACAATCATCAACTTATTCACATTCTAAGAAGCACATTTCTTCATCCAGATCAGCTGGTTTTCTGAAGTTCCATTCTTGTACTTTGTCTTCACATCAACTTGTGACATCTTCTGCTCACTCAACCCTAGATCTCCAGCTCAGTCATCAGCTGCCGATTGCTCTAGACCCAGGGATCTAGTGTCGTTACTTCTCCTCCACAGTGGGTCTCCTTAGGTTTATCTTCCATTTCATCTGCATCCAGACATTGTTCTACTGACAGAGAAGATCTGATCCACAGAGTTCTGATCATAGAGCTCAGCAGATTATTCCAGAGTCAGGGACTCCTGCACAAGTGACTTCTACTTCCCTTGATCTGGCTGCAGTGATGTCTGCTCTTATGACTGTTTGGAATCAACAACTGTATGTCTTTTCGTATGTCTATTGCCTCTCTGGTGGATGAGGACATTCAGACGTTTTGTGGGACTTGTTTGGCTTTCTTAGATGGAAACATTTAGCTGCCTCATTTGGATACAGCTATTCGGCACACTTTACCTTCCATTAATTGCATCATCTTGACGGTGCACTCTGCATCTGTGGAGCACGCATTCACTCAGGATGCCTACGTCCTTGGTTACCTGTTGGCTGTTCGTCAACGTGGTCTCTGAATTTCTCATCTTGGCAAGATAGGTTCAAGGTAGAACTTTTTCAGCAATCTTGGTGCACAGAATCTTTGTTCAAAGGCATGATTGCATACATTGTGACGAAGGTAAGATAAGCAATTCCAGGTCTCTGTGTAGTTACTCAAACTGCAGAAATCCCATCTACAGGCATCTATGACTCAGCAAAGGACTCCCAGATTCATCCCCTCCAATCCAAAATTACGCCAGGGATTTTGTGGCCATGCATCAAAAGCAAGTGGCAGCAGATCCACCCAACCGTACTTCCAAGTCTGATTCCGCAGTGGAGTGGAGTCCCAAAACAGTGACTTCCCAGGGCATGACTGGGAACTCCTGCCACCAGTCAGACCCATCTTCAACACTCAAGTAGGTGGGAGACTAGGGATATTTGCTCCCATGTGGAACATTCTCAACAATCCCTTTGTGTAAGATCTCCTGCTGATCATTCTATTTCTATGTCAGTAGTGTAGACATGTTTTCTTGCTTGCTCCTCAATCTCCTCACCAAAGGTGACTAACTACTGATCATCGGTTGGCTGCCATTGACCCTACATTCAGTCCATCACAGCTACCCAGCAGACCAGATCCAAGTTCTTCGATCCACTATAGGTATGTTGATAGAGAAATTTGCAGTGCAGCCTCAAGGTCCAACACCCAGCACTCTAGAGTTTTATTCCCCCATATTCCTAGTTCCCAAGAGAAATTCCTGAAAAGTCAGGCTCGTTTTCAACATGAAAATATTCATTATTTTCAGCACTAACCTCACATCCAGATGATATCTATCACTCTTCTCTGCATGATTCTGAAGAAAGGAGATTTCCTTACAAGTCTTGACCTTATGTGCCCATTTATCCAGAGTCACAGAAATTCCTTTATTTCATGTTTCAATTGATCCACTTTCAATGGACCATTATACCCTTTGGAACTTCTACAGACCCATGGCTATTTACCAGAAATGCCAAGCTGATCACCAGGTTTCTTCATCTCCAAGGAGTCGTATTCGAAAGTTACATAGACAATTGCATTCAGGTTCAGAGTCCAGACACCCTTTTACATCAGTTGGAGTTCAGTATTAGGCTCCTCCAACTACTGGGCTGGCTGTTAAACGCTACAAAGTCAGAACTAACATCGACTCAGTCTCTTCAATTCATTTGGGCTACATTCGACACATTACAGGGCATGATGTTCTTCCCAAGACAAATGGTTGAAGATTCAACATTTCGTTCCTCTAGCACTCCGACAGCTTCCAATCCTCATGCCTAGAGACAAAGAGTTTACATTGTTACACTCAGTGTCGAATTAAGAGATAGAAGTGCATACCGTAAGATAGGATAAGTATATAGATATAGAATTTATCTTAATATTTCCTCTTGAAGCACAGATATTCGTTATTTCCAGCTCTAGACATATGTTGGGAAAAGGTCTGACTTCAGACATTGTATTCCCTGAAAAACTGAAGCACTGTAAGGTTTGTGTTGATGCACATCTAATGTCATGTTCTGTCCTGCAGTGAGCAGGCCCAGTCTGAAACCAGTGTCCGCAAGATGAAGAAGAGGAAGAAACCCTCCAAGGGTCCTTACCAGCAGGAAGGCCTCCTCCTGCAGGATGATGCAGCTGCAGATCCCAGGAGGCTGGTCATGAGAGGTGAGGCCTTCTTCTACATTACTGACACACATTCTTGTCTCAAACCAATGCTTGGTGGTCAAAATAACTCTATAAGGCCTTGCAGTTTTTATCAAGTGATTGTTTAATTAGCTGTATTGTCAAATAGTTTGACAGAAACAAAATGGAACAGAAGATCTTTTTCAAATGGTTACAGTCTTGGTCCAGTTTATCCATTTAAGAATTAATGCTTTACATGTAATAAAATATTCTTAGAGGTATAACTGATACAGTATTTGTGGATTTGTGGATCCAAAAACATCCATATGAATGGTTGAGTAAGGTGAATATGAAAGGTGGGTTGAGTAGACAGCCTATCATCAGAGTGGCACATTAGCCATGAATACTCAATCCACTTAGAAAGTGGTCAGATGTATCTAACCTGTGGAACAATAACCCTGAAACCTCACCTGACTGAAGGAGACATGTTGACCTCGGCTGTACAGAGCTGCTGTCTTTCGGATGGCACAATCCAATGACATAATAACTGACTTTTGTGGGTTGTTTGGAATTTTACTGAAACTGTACAATGTCCATGACCTGTATGGATTATATCCATCATTAAAGGACATTTTGGTTTGGGGGTATTGACAGTCCTTTGACCCAGACATTGTCACGTCATTCAAATCAAATTTATGCTTGACAACTTTATGTCTGTTGATAATGTTAGATTTCACATGGCATTAGTTACAGTGATTAGAACTTGGTGGAAAATGTGTGTCAGATGATGGAGAGCTGCCCCTGCCGACATGTCATGATATCATTAACTGTCAATGTAGCCCTATACTCACTGCATGATGGAGACAAGTACTCTGCTGAGTTAATGTCCTTTAATATTAGGCCTGAGTTTTCAGTGGGATTGTACATATTTAAGATGTCTGCCATGTTGACATTTCTGTTTCAGGACAAAGAGCAGATATCTCCACAATAAGTTTCCCGGACTCAGAGACAGCAGAACGTGAGGTAAATGCTGACTGATCATAATTTCACCACTTCAAAGAGATGTTGAATTAAAATTTGGATGAAATTTTTGCATCAAACATTAACCTGAATATTTTCTAATCCTGCATTCTGATTTATTAGCGGTGGTGTCAAATATAGTAAATGCAAGCATGATTCCATTGATGGCTTGATTACAGTGATAATATGTTTGTAGGCACATCTTTCACAAACATAACCATTAAACTGATTATATTTTTTAGGCTGGTCTGGCACATGGCATGCCTTGTTGACAGACAAACCAACAAGACATCATGACAAATTAGCAGTGCAAAAGTTAATAAGATTAACACATTTTTTGGCATTTTAGAATTTTGTTAGTAATACCTTGGGGATGGCAACTGTTTATTACTTATAGACCCTTATGCCATTGTAGAGGTGCAAGAGTGCAAAGTCTACTTCATTGTTCTAGGGGACACTTAAGTATTCCATACTGTGTAACAGTGAAATATAATCTGAGGTTATGTTAAAGAAATTACAGTATTTAGGTGGAACTATTCTTAAACTTAATCTCACATCCACTACACATCCAGTATAGATTGTGTGGATGTAGTCAGACTTACATTTTCATGTAGAATATAACTGCATAAGCCCTAAATGCAATCAGTCATAATTTTGAAAAGGTTTGACTCGATCAATGTTGCATCTTTTTATCACTTCTGCTTTTATGAAATATATTGAGCTTATTTTCTCCCTTTGTCATGGTGGATGGAGAGCAACTGCTTTCATTGTAGAGGTTATGAAATCAGATTTGAAAGTCATGTTACTTTCAAATTCATTGGTTTTGAAATGCTTAAAACCTTGAAATGTAAAGTTGTAGATTAAGATTCAGTGACACTTATTTCCATACATGTCTGTCTTTTACAAAACAAGGTAGTGGAGTAGCCTACTTGTTAAATGGTTTGCTTGTCACACCGGGCAAGACCCAAGTTCAATTCCCCGTATGGACACAATGTATGAAGCTCATTTCTAGTGTCCTCTGCTGCCACATTGCTGCTGGAATATTGGTGAAAGTGGCTTAAAACCATACTCACTCATAATATACTAAACCATCCCGCACAAGTTTTTTCCTTTCATCACGACAGATACAAATGACTGATGTTATATACATTTGTTAGAAGTTAAACAGAAAGTTTTTGAGACAAATTATCTTAATGGAACTACTGTTTTTTTTACAGACCGATCTCACAGAATGCTGAAGGCGAGACAACTCTGAACGAACACTCAGCCAGCAATGAATAAATGTTGAACAAACTGTGAAGAACTGATAATATTCATGAATGAATTGAATATAATGAGACCTTTTACATACCTCATAATTTTGTTGGGTATAAACCTTTTGCAAACACTTTGGTTTAATTTGTTTCAATCAAGTAATATTGTAAATTATTTTACTTTGTTCAGATGCATAATATCAGTTTCATTGTACAGCCAAATTTTATTTTACATACATGTCATATTGTTCTGGTGTTTTTTGTTTTTCTGAACAACATGTTTTAGGTTAAAAATGTAAAGTCCCATGGTATGTGTTCATCTGAAGGTATGTTTGTACACAGCATGCATATTTATTTCATAATTATGTTAAACCACAAGATTTAAACTTTATCTCTTATTTAACCTTTGTATTTATTGTTCTCATTATTTTAGTAGGAATTGTGTTCCCTCAATTAAGTGTTTCATTGTTTTGCTAGCCAAATGCCTCAAAATATTGTTTACCTGGTTTTGTCTTCCAGTTTGTTTTATTTAAACCACTATCTGATAGCAAGTTGAAAGTTATTACCCAGAAATCATCATGTGTGTTTTTTGTTTTGATTAATCATGTTAAGAAATGAGATCAAGATTATGCATCTTCTGCTTAATTGTAAGCTTTGAGAAAATAGGAAACCATTTGTATGAGCTCATATGTCCTTTGAAGTGTTTCCTGGTTGAGGTAAGACCAGGGAGATTGGGATCTAAGGGTATGGTGACAGTGCTGTAGTGTTGCTTCTTGCTTAGCTTGTTATTGTAGTATCTGTGAGGCCTGGTTAGATAAGGTTCCCTGCATGAATCATGTGATAATAGACACATAATGGGACAATGGGTCATCAGCATGGAAGATATTATTTTTAACTAATTTGAAGTCATCTCCAGTTAATAATTTGCATCACGTTAATATTTACCTGTTTACCTGTTCTATTTTGCAATCATCCAACATAATTCAGCATGGATACTCTCTGGTCCTAACATTTTTGGGGGAGATGAAGTAGCCTAGTGGTTAAATCATTTGCTCATCACTCCAAAGACCCGGGTTCAATTCCCCAAATGGGTACAAAGTGTGAAACCCATTTCTGGAGTTTCCCACCGTGATATTGCTGGAATATTACTAAAAGCAGCATAAAACTAAACTCATTTACTCACCTTACAAAAATGAGTGTGTCAGCATGAGGCAACAATAATTAATTTGTCAGCACAGTTAAATATGTCCACCCATACTGTGATGTGTATGGCCTCTCCAAAATGTATTTCCACATGATGACTAAACAGGGGAAGTCATACCTCAGAGATGACTGTATGACAGTGAATGAATATGTACATGAAGGAGGAGAGTGAATAGGATTATTACTTTTATATAAAGCAATGCATCAGAAGATCTGTTATTGACATGAAATGCCTTGATTTATTTTAATCTTCCAATGTATATGTATGCTAATGTATGTGCCATCCAAACATATCAGGTCTGGTTGCTATGACAACATATAGTGCCAGTATTACATGTTATTTATGAAGATGGTGCCTTGTCGCCAGACAGACTGTGATATTGTTGTGATATTACCTTTTATACATGTATATTTGTAAAGATATTATAAATTTTATAGCTTACCTTTGTAGATATGTAGTATATGGTATATATGTAATCTACTTTAAATATATGTAGATAACATTGGTAGTTACATTCTCACCTCTTTCTGGTTAGAACAGCAATCATGTATCATGTAAAACTTGTATTATATGTTCTTGTACATCATACAACCTTGTACAAAAATAAAACAAATATTGTCTTGCTTATTGCCTTGCTTCTGACAAAGGCTTTCAAAGCCGACAACAAACGTTTACAAGATGGAACAAGTCAGTGTATGCCTGACATTACCAGCATGTCTGTGGATAATTGGTCGAAACATACATGTGTCCTTCATATGGCTATAGCTGTGTGTTACGTTCATCTTTAAACATTAAGTTACATGTTGAAGACTCCCTCAGTTTTGCAATATTAGTATAAAGTTTAGAATGATTGCAGCTTGAAATTTGACTTTCAAATTGAAATATGTTTATTATTTGTTTTCATTTATCTGTCCCAAAACGGAATGCATTTTGTGTATGTTTAAGAAAGATTGGTTTAAGATTTCTGAATATCCATGATAATTGTAAACAGCTTCTTAATGTCATGTATGAATTTTAATTGTCAAAAGGCAGAATGTTTCTGCAGTGTGGAAACAGTTGGTTCACCATTATTTTCAGGGTACATGTCCCTCTTGGGCGACACCATACAACATTGTCCAAAGAAATGACTCTCTTTTGTAGCAAATACTATATAGCTGTATTTTTATATATCGAATAAATGATAAAATATACTTGTTGTGTTTGGTTGATTTGAATGGAGGAACATATGTAATGAACACAATGATTCATCACAATATGAATGTCTTTGGTCATGAATATGGTCACGTCGACACCTTTTGATGAGCAGAATTGCGTTTTTTTTAATTTGCCGGACTCAGCAATACCCAAGGTATATCACAGCTGTCAGTAAATAATCGAGTCTGGACCTGACAATCCAGTGATCAACAGCATAAGCATCGCTCTGCATAGTTGGGAACATGTGTCAACCATGTCAGCAAGCCTGACCACCGGACCACCTCAGTCGCCCCTTATGACTAGCATAGTCACCTTTTATGGCAACTTGACTTATCTTATACTGGTTAAAATGGCGTTGAACCACATCACTCTTTTCACAACTTTATTTCATAAAACCTATGTGTGTTAGTTTGTGCACCCCTGGTGTGTGCTTTGTAGAATAGAGTACATTGACGCATGATAGGGAAGTCTCCAAGTAATCGTTCATCCATCAATTTGTTCTCACCATGACAATCATGTACAGTTAGTGACCATTCTTACCCAGAATCTCCTAGGAGCATCTGCCTGGTAATCCACAACACTGACAGCATTGTGCAGCCATGATTCAGTCACATTCTTACCATGAGCCAGAATAGGTATATTCTAGTAGATGTCTGGGTTTGAATAAGTGCAGCGAGAACAGGTAACAGCCCAGCTTAAGGCATAATGTGTACTGCAGGTAATGAAGATGAAGATATGTATAAGTGGGCTTACTTGGTTGAAAATGTTATCAAATCCCATTTTAATAGATTGATGCTGGATCAATCAATGGATTGTTTGGGGTAGACTTGATTATTTACAGACTGCTTCTGTAAAGGAGGATATTACTGAGTGTGATGTTAAACAACAAACTATAATATACTTGGAGGCCTGTATTTATCATGAAGCTGATACACCACAGATTGCACACCTCAACAATGACACCTAATGAGCCAGGTAACATCACCTGGGCAGATGTGAAAGAGGATCATTGTGGAGTAACAGAGCAGGTGTATGGGCTGCTGTGTAAACATCAACTCAGCAGTAGATGGTATACACCTTCAAACCTCAGAGATGCTGTAAATTTCGGTCATCATTATTCAGAAGTGTACGTATGAAGGTAAATAATTGATGAAGCAGGTGTTAAATTCATGCCAGTGATGTATACAGCTCATTTCATTTCACTTTGCATATTTCAAGAATGGAAACACTTGTTTAAACCCTTCTCAGGTGACACATTTTAGGGATTTATGGGAAAAGTTTTCACTTCAGATGAGGTCTGCAGTTGATTGATATGAAGCACCTTGGAATACTCATAATCACTGAAAAAGATGAACTGGTTTTCTGTTGATATGGATTTGGACGTGTAAACCTATAGGTTACTGAACAATTGCCCTTCAGTTAGAATCAGTAACTATCGGGTATAATACTTATGTGTGGGTTGTAATAGATCCCAGCAAACTGGATGACATGGTTGGGTATTACCAGGTGAACTTGCATGTGTGTTGCTGGGATGACACATTCTCTGTGTTAGTCTAGGCAGTAAACATGTCAACGTCTGCAAGAGAGGTACTCCTGATGATTTACAAGCTTGTGGTTTGATTGTGTACCTTTTGTACTCTAAGAAGTCGATGCTACTACAACACAAGAAACAAAACAACTTGATTGATTTCAGAGTGTAAACCACCTTGCAATACTGAAATTTTAACGATTTTTTAAATACTGAACATTGCTGAAACAATGCTACATTATGGATAGTCTTCATTTATGATTGTTTGTTGTACTCATGTTTATTGGGCAGCTGCCTCAGTGGCAAGTAGTAGGGTGAAAAGATGCATTTCTGTAGATACATGGTAACATATCAAGGTCTCAGCCAGGACGCAACCTGTTTCTTACTTCCAACCCAAGCTACATCCTCAACTTTAGCTACAATCTCAACTTAACTCAACCTATGTCACTTTTAACAATAATGTTACCAACGACATCACCTCTGCAAACAATTTCACACTACCTGTAACATGACCTTAACCAACAACCTCAGTCTTGCAAACAATTTCACCCAACTTACAGCATCAACCTTTCCAACCTCACCCCTGCAAACAACCTCACCCTACCTGCTACATCACTGTTACCAATCTCACCCTACCCTCAGCCTCACCCTTACCATCAGCTTCACCCATGCAAGCAACCTCACACAACCTACATCATCAAAGTTACCGTCCTCACCCCTGCAAGCAATCTCACCCAACCTGCAACATCAACATTACCAACAACCTCATCCCCTGCAAGCAATCTGACCCTGCCTGCTACATCAATCTTACCAAAAACCTCACCAAGCTTCAACAGTTGCACCTTTACCATCAATCTCACCACTGCAATCAATCTCACCCAGCCTACAACATCAACATTACCAACAACCTCACCACTGCCAACAGCCTCAAAGCTTTCAGCTTTGCCTTTACCAACAACCTCACCACTGAGGTTGTTTTCTAATTATAAAAATGGAATGTTTATTCATTTGTTTCAACCATTTGTAGACAAACAGGGACTGAAGGCATGTTCCCATTTTGCCTAGATCCCATCTTGCCTAGATCCCATTTTGAGTACATTCATCAAATCAAATTTACACTCATGTGCTTCATGCAAGGTTTAACATGGAACTACATATTATGTACAATGAACTAATCCAAGTCAGTTCTAATGTCTTTAATTACTGTCATATTCTGATAATATTGTCTCAGGTAATTGGATTCAGGAACTTCATGAAGTTTAATCAAGTGTCCTGCTGTGTCAAGGAACTGAGTGGCAGTCCTGCTTCAGATTCTGTAGCCACTGGTCAATGTCTCTATCAGAATCGTTAAACCAAGCAAGTCTAGACTTTCTTCAGGTTCACCTCCTGGCTTTCTGGATCTCCTGTTCAGTGTAAAAGGAGCTGTTTGATCACAGCTATGTACTTTCAGAGACTAAGTGTTAGTCTATGCTGCTCCTGTAGTGTTGAAATATAACAGGGCAAAATTTCCCTGCACTTGCTGTCAACACAAGTGGGAAATATATTCCTGCTCATGTTAGTTGTGCAACCAATTGAGGTATCATAAATGGTTGATTGTGTTGCTGGTTAGACCATGTCTGCTGTGGCCATGCTGTTCAACACCTCTCTTGCAACATGATATGCACATCCAGATCCTGGTTTTAGAAAGATACTGGATTTATGAACACTGGAGGCACCTTTCCCTCTTATTTCTATGGAAACATACTATCTGTTGTGGCTATTGACTGGGAATTCTAAAACAATTTTTGTGTGTGTGTTCACAGCTGTTTTGTTTGTTCTTCACATTTTGTTTTCAGTCTTAATACAGAAGTATAGTTGGAATCTACTGCAGATTTATATGCCTTCTTGGGAATTATATCAGCATTTTAACAAGGTATGTTCTTTATCAAGTTTATTGTGCCTTTCACCAGGTCAGAGGAAGTAAGTTTGTAAGAAAATTGTTTTATTCTAATCATGCTGTATTGATTTTCGCAGCTAGTATGCCAGGATACATGAGTCAAGATTTGGCTCATTTGTCTTTATGATCATATGAGGAAGCAATTAAAAAATCATAATCACAATCACATAGTTTTAAAGCCAACACATTGTCAGATGCAAGTTCTTTCTTTTATTTTTTGTTGTTGCTTTGGTCATGTTTAGCACAACCTAAAAAAATAATAATTGGCTGATTAATTACTATTTCAACCTAATCCCTACATGCAATTACATTTACAGCAAATTTATAAAAGTGTATACTATATTGCCAAAACACACTGACATATGTAGTGTATGTGACAGTCAGTACCTTATTACCCATCTATACAGGTCTCCGCAGTCTCTTGTTGTAAGGAGTCATGGCTACTGACCAGAACAAGGCCCTGCTGCACTTCTTCTCCAAGGTGTCAGGATCATGTGAACCTGAAATGCTGCCGGATGTATCTGACATAGATGAGCTGATCTCTGCAGGAGCAGACGTCAACTGCAGGGACAAGTATGGACAGACTGTCTTACACGAGGTATGGGAAAGCACACCTTCATTTCGCTGGTGCACAATAATGTATAAGGCATGACAATTGTAAAATTTTAAGTGAAATTTTGTCATGTTATAACTGCTTTTATTTATGACTAGAAGTTGTGGGGGTCCAAGTCCACCAAGTACATTTAATTTTAAGCCAAACTCAGCAATATGTCGACCTATATGATGGCAGTTTGTAAATAATCAGAAATGAGCATCAATCTGTGATGTTGTTAACCAGTGACATGTGTCAACCAAGTCTGACCAGCCATTAGTCGCCACTTAAAACAAACATGGGTTACTGAAGATACCTTGGTCATACAAACTGTTGCACATTGTTAGGTACCTTTAGCACAAAGGAAAGCTCTGATTGTGTGTTTGAATCCTGATTCACTTCGATTGTATGTCCAGGGTTGTCAGGACCATATTCATGCCCCTGGACTGTGTAAACCTCTAAATCCTGCATCACATCAAGCTGACATGTCACGATGTTAGGCATGTCCTTCAAAGTACCAAACTCACTCCCTCACTCTTCGTTCAAAGCCTTCATTTTGTCATGTGATAAACTGAGCATCAAGATAAAGTCAGTGACGATGATACAAGATGATAACTGTACCATATGTGTGTATGCTTCTTACCTACCTATTGAAGAAAGTCAGGTTAGGTCAAAGATTTGCTTATGCTGAAACATGAGAACAAAGTTTGAAAATCAACCATTTTAACTATTTTACTGAATACTTTTTGTTGACATTTATGAAATAATCTTTCCTTCCTCATCCAGGTAGCCCGTCAGTGGCATGTAGATGTTGCTAAGTACTTATTGAACTTGGAGCTGCAGTTGACATGGCCGACAAATATGGCCGCACTCCTCTCCATGTTGCTGCAGCCAGCGACTACCCTCAGATGATCAAACTTCTCATTGACTTTGGAGGTGAGGATAAACTCGATTTTGATGTAAGATATGATGATATAGTCTTTTATCGTTTTTCAATGTTATCCTGTCCTGACAAAGATGTATGTTAATGCCATCTCTCCATTTCCTGGGGTAGAGACGTGTATCTGTTTCAGTCATTTATTCATCTCTGCAGTTGAAATATTTGGATTTGGGATTCATGTATAATTTCAGAGCAAAGCTAATGCCCACTCTTATGAAGATGGATGGACTTCGGGGTGTGAAGTGCTGTGTTTCTTTGTTTACATTGGGGCAGTAGGGTAGCCTAGTGGTTAACATATTTGCTAATTGAGTTGAAGACCCTGGTTCGATACCCACATGGGCACTAAGTGTAACATCCATTTCTGGTGTCCCTGCCATAGTATTGCTGGAATATTAACAAAGGCAAAACCAGACACATTCACTCACTAATGTACATAGCTTGTACTTCAATTTTCTTCTACAAGAAAATATTTACAATGTACTGATGTTTGGATCCACAGCTGATAAAGAAGCTAGAACTAAGGAACAACATCAAACTCCTGTTCATTTTGCTGCCCGTAATGATGCCTGCAAATCTCTGGCCATGCTCATCAAACTTGGGTGTCAGTATGAAGATGTGATGGACTACAAGGGCAGGACACCTCTACAGCTGGCTGCTGAACTGGGTGAGTAAGTCACAGAGCAGATATACATTCACATTTAAGTACAATATGAAGATTGACTGAACATGGTGAGTTGGTCACTCCCTTTGTAGGCTAGGATATACATCTTCTGTGTTTGTGGGTCTTCATCTGAGCCATGTTTGTGTTGACAGAATGTTACTGACATTATTCATCTCCTGTTATATTCCTGACATGCCACCTGTATTGACAGATCGAAGTCAAGCAGCCCGACACCTGGTGGAGAGGAAGGCGTCTGCCATTGCCAAAGACCATGATGAGCAGAAAGCAATAACATGGATGATAGCAAAGATGCCCCAAGTGGTCAGTCCAACTTTGCAAACATAATATTCTACATTGTTGGAATTGTACTTTTCACCATGCCATTTTCAACCAGGGACATCATTTGTCACCATTCAAGATTTTTACCATTTTAGTTGGAAGAAAGTCATTTTAAGTGACAAACCTTAAAGAAAAACATTTAAGTGAATAAAAATATTATTGTCTGGTTGTTCATGTCAGTTTATTACCTTTCTGACGATTTTCACCAGCCACTTTCCATAATATGTTAATATTTGTTTCTGTGTGACCTAATGACCTTGTGACACTTTGACCTTGACATTAATCAGGCACAGGAAGCACTGACACAGTTCCGACAGATTGACAGTCAGAACAGGAAACAGCATTATCTGCTACAACATTTGGTACCTGGCAAAAGTAAGAATCAGTTGATAATAACATTGACTTCTTATTTCAAATTTGAGATTTAAAAGTTCTCATAAAGAAACATACTGATGTTCAGTAAGTGTTGAAAATAGTTTATTCCAGGATTTCCAATTTCATTACCATAAATGTTGAAGTAACTTCTTACATGTCATCTTATTGCAGACAAGAATACTCACAGTCACTCACCTGTAAGTATACACTGACATTCTACATGTTTATTTTGTAATAAAACTACGTGAAATTTCTCCAAAATGGTAATGGAATATCGTTTTATTCTCTGGAGATCTTGTCAGGTGGCTGAAGGCTGACCCTATTGGTCATGTGGGGAAGGTGAACACATGTAGTCATAAATTTATTGTGATTGGGTACCTCTTGAAATAATATGAACAAAATAAAAATACAATCTGTTGAAGAAAATGACTTAGGAGGTGATGATTTAGTGAAGCTGAAGTCAGGAGGAGGTCCCTGGTGCCTGATGTCTATAGGCTATTTGGACCAAACAGATCATTACCTGACTGCTGGCAGTGGTATTCATTGGTTGGAACTGGAACTGACCGGGTGTTGATGGTGGATGTCACCTTGGTTACTGCATACTGCACAAGGCATTCTGTAAAATGCAGGATTTCCAACTCCCTTGAGTCCAGATGCATTCATGATGATTGTAGCAGATGATTTAGTCCCATTAGTTAGACATCACAGTTGTCAGACATTATACCAGGGATTAGTTTAGGCACCACCCTTTACTCCATTTTCATACTTCATGCCACTATTTACACTTGAAAAAGTATTATGGGATAGGATTGCAACAGATGTCAAATTATGTTTCATGAATGATGTGATGTGGCGAGGAGTTTAATTATATTCTTACATGCACATTCTTTAGAAAAGATAGATCAGTTTTATGAGCCATTCCTATTTCATCAAGAGGTAACAGGCAGGAGGATTAGCTGTGCACTCATCCAGATGGTTTGCTGTCTTAATGTGTCTGTCTATTGGGTTGTCTGACAAATAGGAGGATACCAGGCAGATTCATCAAGTAGTTTTGCGTATTCAATAAGATATTGCATTTGAATGTCTCACAGTGTATCATTTATATAGTGAATATCATTGATTTTAATGCACCATCTTGATGTTTCAGAGTTTCTTATGTTCGGTATTTATTTGTCTGTTAGATGCAAGTGGCAGTAATCTACCATCAGTTCCATGTTGTCAGTCACCCCTGCATGACACGTCTGCTACAGGTGATGTGGGACAGATTTGGTCTGTGAGTATCTCTCATACCAGCTTGTGTGACCATTGGTTGATGGAACTATTGGATGCTCAACCGATGGATGCTTCTTACATTATTTTACATTTGTACCATATGACTTCAAGCTCCTGGGCAGTCATCACCGCTTCCTCATTAAATGTGCTGTCATCATTCACTTACAGATTTAATTGTATTTACTTACTTCAAGCTTTACTTAAAAAATGAAATATGGAAACTACCTAAAATTGGATTATGACATATAGACCTAAACATGATGAGTCCATTTATGTTCTAAGATCAATAACACTTTCTCGTTCTTGGGCATTTTAAATGACATGTTGGAACATGCAGTGAAGCAACTGAGTCAATATTCGTTGAGTTTTCATGAAATGAAACATTGTTAAACACAGTTAAAAACAAGGGAGCTGAAACACGCCAGTACTATGTTTGATTCACAAGGCCAGCCTAGTGCATGTGGAAGACAGGCTGTTTTAGCTTCACATCAGTGTTATTTTGATTTAATTTTAGCTCTGGTTTCAGTTGTTATTTCAAAACTGATAATGCAGTCACAAAAACTATGTTGTGTCCAGCAGAAGGGATTAGGAATGTGCAGGAACAATTTGCTTTGACTTCAAGACAATGGTAAGTTTGACAGTACAGTGTGTGGATGTGTCCTCTGCATGTAGATTTGGTGCATGCCTGAACCTCCTCCTGAACCTGGTGTACATCCTCTTATGGACTGTGCAGGGAGTCTTGATTGAGTACGACCAGAGACACATCTACACTCTCCCACAGGACTGGTGGAGGATTGTCCTCTTTGTGAGTGTGTCATCAAACCTTTTCTGATGCCTCAAGTGTCTAATATTGGTCCTGCACGATGATATACATATCATGTCCATACATCTGATTCTAATGAAGTGTCAGTTTCCCAGTTAAAATGACCTTGCCTTATATTGCATTGTAATAACATGAGTGACTCAGTGTGATGACCTGTACCAGATAGTTGCTGTGGGCTTCACCGTATGGTTGGTTGTTGAGGAGTTCCAGGAGTTCAACAGGTCAAGGAAAGCTAATAAGGTGAGCGGCCCCAAAGGTCCATCACAGTCACTGTTCTCCCTCCCCCACACCATCCCTTTCCCCATTCAAATTTCTTACACCTCTTTTATTCCTTTCAGTCAACTCATAATTCCATCTGTTCATTGGACATTTGGGACTTGCTTCTGCAGTGGAGTTAACAAACCAATATGGCTATATGAACTGTGCACCCATAACAAACAAACTTTGGTAAATGCAGGAAGATGGGCCACCAAAGAAATATCAACTTGTCATACATCCCTTGTACATGACTTAAGCTAGGGCTCGACATTCTGTGATGAACTGATGTTCAGTGATCCATTGCTATAACTCTGTCTCCCTTTCTAACCCAGTGGAACTGGTTTGGGTATAACACTGATAACAATAATTATCTGGTGTTGGTATGCCTATATTATACTAGATACAAGATGAACATGTTATGGTTCAGCATGGGTCTCTTTTTTAGATACACCATTTTTTGTTGGTCGAATACCGTATTACCATTTTCAACATTTGTCCACATGATGTTTTTATTTCAGGATATTCACATTATACTTTATTTTCTAAATTTCTGTGAACTATTGTATCTGGTTCATTGCATATCAGTGTGCCGTCCAAGTTTAATTACCTGGCATGCTGTGCTGGCATTCGTTAGAATTAATTGCAAGATCTGGGCCCCCACCATTCACCTTCAGCTCACTGATCATCTCATGTTCGCTAATCTGAACCTGCAGGTGTGGGTGACATGGAGGACACAACAGATAGAGAAGGACATGAAGTTCTGTCATCCAAGATGGCCGGAGGAGGCAGAGTTCCTCCAGCGGGAACTCCAGGATCTGAAGGGGCTCCAGTTAAAGTACTTCCAGGATAAGTGGTCAGTTGACAGCTGCTTGGTCCAGCCAGTGTATAAAGTATTACATTGTACATGTTGAAGTTGTAATGTCTGTGGTGATTGGCCAACTGTGAGTTAGTTTGCCCAAGAGAGCCAATGATTTTACTGCTGTTTTTCACAATATTTTAGTCATATTGCACCATGTTAACCTTTTGTGGGTTATGAAATATCAATGTAACTCACAGTATGGTGGTGGCAGACAATGTCATTATCCAGGTGAATCTGACAGACTTTAGTTGAACCTGGCATGGCATTGGAACTTGGATATGTTCCACAATGGCATCTTTACCCACAAGATCTTTGTTGAGAATTGGATGGATGAGTGAGGAAGCAAGTGAGTGAGCAAGCAAGTGAGTGAGTGAGCGAGTGAGCGAGTGAGCGAGTGAGTGCTAAACACTCTATCCTTCCATGTCCAGGAACTACTTTGACTGGGTGTGTTATGTGCTGTTAGTCGTGTGTGTGGTCACCCACCTAGCAGATGTGGTGCATCACTCAGAGCAGCTGGCTCGCTGGCACATCCGCATAATGTGCATCACCATCATCCTTCTCTGGCTGCGACTCATGAAGTGTGCTCGGGCTTTTACAGTTGTTGGTGAGTAAAGCTGAGTTTCTTCATCAAGACCCATTGGCAGTGTGAACAAATCACAATCTGTCTCTGCCTCATAATAATAAGGCAAAACAGATTTGTTAGTATTCAGTGTGCAGAAATGTTCCCTGGCATTCCTGGGCCATCTATCGTTAGCCTTGAATATCCTTTATGTTTCCAGGTTTACAGGTATCATTTCTTCCAGGAGTGAGTGTAGACTTTGTCACATAACTGAAAACTGCACAATACAGAAACACTCTCTGAAAGAATACATGCTACACGCCAATAATCCACTGAGTTTTAATGGTGTATTTCCAAAAGACAGATTTTTGATTTGTGAATTACTTCCAACGAGCTTGGTTTATGACATTTTGGAAGTCTGTTGTGGATGTTTTTTGTAATGTTAAGAATCAATTATTGATTCAGCACATAAAAACTATGTTTGAAACCTATTACTGACGTTCCTGAAAGCAGTGTATACAGTACCTGCTTATATTTCTATTTTATTTAAGGTCCTTTCATAGTGATGATGGGGCACATGATGTCTGATCTGCTCAGGTTCCTCTTTCTTTTCTTGGAGTTCTACATACCATACGGTGGGTGCCATGCTTGTGTATTCCTAATTCTTTTCTCATAATCATAGATTCAAAATATTAATCAGAATTCATAATGTGTAATGATGGCAAACAAAAAATCACATGCTCCTATCTGAACCAGTGTGAGATAATACATATCAGTAATGGATCAAACATTATCATTCCCCAAAACCTTGCAGTCCATCAAGCTAACTTTATTACTATGGAGATGGTGTGCTATGTATTCAACACATCACTAACACCTTACTTGTGAGGAGATAATGCAACAAATGTGATTGATGGTCACAGACTGGGATAAGTAAAACCATGAAATGTCTATACTACTATGATACCAGGTTATCTTTTGTTTTGCAAGGAGTTAAAAATATAAAACGCAAATAGCACACATTGGTAAATCTTTCTTTTTGATTAATATTTTATATTTCCAAGTCCCTAATACAGAACAGTCCAAGCCCCCAAGTCCAACTAAGCAGAGAAAAATATGTACATCAAACTTTGTATTAAATCAGAGAGTCATGAAGGATGATTCACTTTCAGGACTGAGCTGTAAAGGGACGTAAGGTCAAAATAAAGTGTAAGCAAGAACATTCTGCATTAAAAATACATTTTATTACAATCCATCAGCAGAACCATCGAAGTAAAAAGAGTCCATTTTGTACACAACTTGTTTTGTTGTTAGAGATGTATGTCTTGATGTTGTTAGTGTGTGCCTTCTGGATGATCTATGGAGGAGACAAGGTGGAAGAGGGTGGAGAGGAACTGATTGAGGTGGAGGGGTTCAACAATCCTGGTGAAGTCTTCTTCAGTCTGTTCCAGCTCACGCTGGTGGATGAGTATGACCTTGAGGTCAGGATGGATGATTTATTTAATCACTGTTATGGTTCTTTTAATGTGGGCAGTGTACTGTGTCTTTGTTTAATGCAATGCCGCTCTTCAAAACTGAACTAGTCTTAGCACTTCCAGGGGGTCCAGGTCTAAACTGTGCCCTCCTATGGTCAGTCTGGTTGTTGCATGGTATTTTAACTGGGATGTTGCTAGCAATTTTCTTAATTTTCTTTATTTCGTAACTTATTCATTTACATCTTCACACTTCAGCACGTACTATGGATAGTAATGTCAAATTCATGTATCAGTTTCTGATCCAAAATTTCAATCTATTGATCCTTTTATTCCTACAGTGGCATGTAACCTACTCCAAATGGTGAAACCATATCATGTCAGCAATTAAATTAAACTGTTTTTCGCCTGCCACCCGATTTAGAACATGTTGCAAGTGGACTATGTGATGACGTACCTGCTGCTCACAACCTGGTTCTTCTTCTCCGCCATTCTCTGTCTCAACCTCTTCATTGCCCTCATGACAAACACCTTCCAGATGTGAGTTCATTTTCTCAGTTTGGAGCAGACCTTCATTCTTTTGTCTTGAGTTTATGGGAAGAGTCAGGATGGAGGTATGGTCCATGAAGAAATAATCTCCCGAGTCTAACCTTTGTCCGGGTTGACAATACAATACAAACACAGATGAACATAGGTAGACTTACAGGAAGAACACACAACTATATCTTCCAAGAGTATCACTAGACTATATCTCTACAAGAAACATATTTGAGCATCATTGCATGACTATAACTACTGCCTAACAAACTGACTCCATCATGGTGTGTCCTTCCAGAGTCTATGACAATGCCAAAGCCAATGCTTTAATGCAGAAAGCTATAACTGTGCTCCACATTTGGGAGGCGATGTCGGAGAGACGACAGAACAAGTTTCTTCAGCACATAGCCAAAAAGTGCTCTCCCTTAATTGAGTATTACGATGATGACATCCCTGGAAAGAAGGATGACCTGAAGAAGGTCACCATGCATATAAAGGTGAGCTTCAGTACCTTCAAAAACACTACCCCTTCTGTTTTAACATTAAAAGATGGATCAAGAGGGGCACACACCCTTATTCCTCATCGAGCTTTTTATCACTTCATGAGATGGTGTTCACAATAAAAGAAATATTTGTAATGGACATGTTCATTTACTATTACAGTGATTATTGTATTCAGGACAAAAGGTTTTCATTGGTGGTTTGTTGTGAAGTCAGTTACTGTAAGACACATAGTATACACATCTATAATAGTCCAAAGACACTGATTTGCAGAAATCAAGCATTAATTCTATGTGATACAAGCAAATTATGTGACAGGATGATTTTTCAATGATATGTGTTTGTTTTTGTAAGTTATTGCAAAAAAAAAGTAAGTTAAAAAGGCGGGCAGGCAACTTTCAAGTTGGGCAGGCAACATTTATAGGCCACCAGCCCGGCTGTCAGGTTGAGTTGAAAAATTATTTCAATCACTGCAAGCAATACTGAGTGACTTTAGTTTTACACCACTTTTAGCAATATTTCAGCAATATTATGGCAGGGAAAAACAAGAATTGGACTTCACACATGAAACATGCAAAAAAATGTAAACGAAAGGTTTATTGTCATTACTTTCATATGATGGAAATATTATATCAGTTTCATTGTTTCCCAAACAGGGTCAGCTGGATTTTCTACAAGAATGCTGGAAGGAAAGGTTTGGGGATTCAGAAACTGTGGAAATGGTGAGGGCCGAGAAGTTTGAATAGGTTAGCTCAGTACTAGCTGCAAAGGCAGCAAAAGTCACCAATGATGACTCTTAACAATTTTTACAGAGGGGAATGCTCTCTCAGCAGGTTCCAAATGCAAAATGTGTAAAAGATGCCTAACACGTGGATCAGTTGGTCATAGTGTGCTGAATGTTCACACGGTAACAGCAAACTTGCTTCATAACAGATCAGGAATTCTGGTTAGGACATATCCTGAGCATCATTTTCTTGTTGGTTGTTTTAAGATCCCTTTGACCAAAACCTGTAATAATGCTGATTGTGGTATCAAATGTTAGAACTAGATGTCATGATATGTGGAAATATTTGCATGATTTTAATCATTGCATCAGTAAATTATTTCTGACACTTACACAATGGAATCCAATGTGACCACAATGGTCTTACTTGATGAGAATATTGCAGTGTACAGTATTTATCAGTGATGATATTGCAGGAACAAGACCCATCTCTGCAGCTGAACAGTCAGGTGTTGAGCAACATGGTGTTCCACCGGGAGATTTACCGTCTCAAGTTGACTCTAGAGGATATTCAGCACAAACAGGAGTCTATGATAGCATCTCATGATCGGGACATGAAGGTGCTGCTCACACAGCTTGAGAGACTTGTACATGGGAACACCAGATCTGCTCATGGTTAGAGTGCAAACAATGTCTCATGAGATCAAAGGAGATAACTGGCATGTAAAGACTGCCCCTCCAGTGCACATGTAAACATGCTTAATGTTTATAAGAAATCTAAGATTGAGCTCAATTCTCAGACTGGCAGTGTTCATGGGTTTCACCTTGACATCACTTTAGGCTTTTGCCCCACATATGTCTGACACACAATTATATAACTGATATACTCAGTTTCTTCATTATTACCTGGCTTTTAACCCATCATTTGTCAGTGGTTGATAGCATGAGCAAATATTCCATGAGTCTGTTCCATACATTATTCGCATTCTTTCAAAAAGAATGACACTCAAAGATCTATTTTGTCATGCAATATGAAATCATGTAACATGGTAAAATACCTTAAACTGTGAACTTAGAAACTTAACATCTTTGCATAAAATATAACGTGATAATTAAATACTATACTTGAAGTTTGTTCTTTGGTACCATGGTTACAGGAGATGACATTGCTGACTTTGGGATACATGATGTTTCTGCTGACACAAGTCCTCCGAATGGGTCAGTTTATTTTATCAATAACACCACAAATCAACATTCCAGCTGTATGGCAGCAGATTGTAAATAACTGAATCTTGATCGGACAAACCAGTGATTGATATTATGAACAACATCCATGGCCTGTGGGTCATGACATTCATTCAGGCTACAGTTCGTTTGATTCCATTTGAGACCGATGAATTGCTCACTAACATAAAATCTAATAATTGCAACAAAACCAAATTTTGCACAGCCACATGAAATCAACAGACCAACTCTGATGATGTGTCTCATAATTTGGGACACCCGAATAAAAAAGTTGTTTAACAAACGATCACCATTTTCTTGTCACCTTTTCGCTATTTTGTATGAGGGGGGCCTCTTGCTGGTAGAACAGCCAGGTGGGCAAGGTGCACGTGTGAAACTGACACGTGTGATTTGCTCGGCAAACCAGACATTCGTGATTTTTCTTTACCTGAAACAATGAGATTATCACACGATGCCAAATCAATTATTTGCAAAGTATTTAACTTTTTTTAAAAACGAAGGTGAAAGGGGTAGGCCTCAATATGCTTTGGCTAAGTATTGTTTACGAACTGCTGTTGGGATGACGGAAGGGCAGTTAAAAACTATCTTGAAAAACTGTACCGATTCAACCTGCACAGACACAACTGAGGGGATCGTCTCAAAACCCACATGATGTGTGAAAGCTGATTCATTTCAACAACAGTACTTACGCACATTTCGAAAGAAACGTACAGAGGGTTACGAGCCTGTATATTTGGACGAAATATGGGTAAATGCTTCCCATACCACAGGGACACAATGGTTCGCTAGCTCCTCTTCAGAGTCCTGTGCCAGAAAATTACCACTTGGCAAGGGAGAGTGACTGATTGTGCTCCATGCTGGTTGCAAGAGTAAGGGATTCCTACCTGGCTGCTCCCTAGTCTTCAAGGCAAAATCTAAAGACAACCGAGACTACCATACTGAAATGAACGGGATGGTTTTCTTAGAATGGGTACAAAGTCAGTTGGTACCAGCACTGAAATAGAAAGACATGGTGGACCATGCCACCATCAAGCCAGTTGTCATTAGGGTAGACTATGACGACAGAGACACTGATTCGGATAACAATGTCTTCTGAAAGTGGCAACACTGACTCCCACTGAACATCTCAAGTGGTAACCAGATAATGGCTTTTGAGATGACCCCATCTTCACTCGCTTGTTGATTACCTGGCTGTTCTACCAGCAAGTGCCCCCTCATACAAAATAGTGAAAGGTGACAAGAAAATGACGATTGGGTGTCCCAAATTATGAGACACATCATCAGAGTTGGTCTGTCGATTTCATGTGGCTATGCAAAATTTGGTTTTGTTGCAATTATTAGATTTTGTGTTGGTGAGCAATTCATCGGTCTCAAATGGAATCAAACGGACTGTAATTATAAATCCCATTAGGGTCACTCTGAGCAAAGGCACTGATGACTGAAATGTCTGGTATTTCCTAAGTTTCAAACACATAGGGAATGCATTCTACAGACCTTAACCAAACTCCCTATAGTGTGGAGAAAAATAATACAATAACATGTAAACATATCCATGTATTTTCAGTGACGACTCAAACTCTTCAAGCAAGAAAAAGAAGAAGAAGAAAAGAAATCACAAGTCTATTGGTCTACTAAGCCAGGAGGTAGATGAGGAACATCTCTTTCAGGACAGAGGGTCAGTGCATGGGCGGACACGAACAGGCACCTTAAGTCAACTCAGGAAGAGAGTGACAGTTAATCTGAACACAAATCTTCTGGATGTGACTGACTAGCAGTCTTCACAGAATTAAATTACTAATGGAAGATAACATTAGGGGTGATTGATTGACTACCTTACATTGTCTTTTCCTGTGTTCCAGGGAATACTTTAACTATAAGATGTCTTAATACCCTTTGCCAAGCATTACATGAAATACAAACTTCATTTTGTGATAACACAATGCCATTGCAGTTAGAATTTTTTTTGTACTGATAATTGCTAGAAACACTGTACCTATTATCTGCCCCTGAGCTGGTCTGTATTGCTGCAAGGTTTGTTGGTAATAAGCAACCTGGTTATGTTGGTAGGGAAATACCAACTGTTGTTTGTATGGGGCACATGGGGACAGGATAAATATATCAGGCACTAGGAATTATGGTAAAAAATCTGAAAAGAATATGTGAAATAACTTAATTTTGTTTGTTCCCATATTTATTGCATTACATGTATACGAAATGTTAACATTTTGTTAATAAATTTACTTTCACATTTTTACATGTGATGGATTCTGTGATGTTTTGCAATGGAAATTCTATAATGAGAGAGTTTAGTATTGTGCTCTTATAAATTCAATGATGAACACATAAGTCAGCCATTCTTCCTGGAAATCAGTTTCAGAGAGTGAATGTTTGTATCAGTTTTACCGCTGAATCTGCTGTATGCCGGGTCCAGGAAGATTTGGGTGTCAGCATTCATGTGGATATCATGCTACACCGAATCATTCAGCACAAAACACTGGTGGTTCATTCATATTTAATTACAAAACCATCTCTCAATAATCTCAAGATGCATACAAGTTGGAATATCATAATATTCCTGTCTTTATATTTAATACAAAAAGATAATTTCAAACACACATTTGCACCAAAAAGAATCTCCCAATATATCAGAAATAGACAACATTTCCTCTGCCATGCCAACATGGCAGCATTGCTTAAATTTGTCTACAGTCATAGTTCCCTGTGCATCCAGGACTGATTTCATTTTTTATTTTCACTGATGATAAAGCAACTGCACTGTCATCACCTGACTGCCAGCGTCAAGATCACTGTGACAGTTTCAAGTCACCAGGGCCCACCTGCCTAAAACAACCTTCACACTACAATTATTATCCCTTGAGATCTTTGGCTACAATCATCCTCCATTTAAACAAATCAATTTTATGCTAAGATGATGACAAGCTACTTCAAATCAATTTTGTGAAAAACTTTATGATTCTTTGTGATTGCAAAGTTGAGTGTAAGTATCTAAGACTAAGGTTGCTCGGTGCAAATGGGCCTAGCACGCATACATTCAAAGCACATACAGAGTTATCAACCATGTCAGGACTTGGTTTCAAATCTTGGTAACACTGGGAGTATGAGATTTCCAAAGGATGAGTCCTGAGTGATGAAATATCCCACGGAGTTGGCATGAGCATGCTGAAAAATCATATGATGAGAAATCAATGATGTCATAGCTGTGTCTGTTACATTATATTTAGACTAACACTTACCCACAGACCTTGAATATGTAATGTTGATAGTAACAAATAGACCCATTTGAATTAAAAATGAGCCCCTGTGAGTATGATTACATGTCTCACAGTCCCTGAACCAGCTTATTTTCCCTACTGCCCATCCCTCCCTGCTAAAGAAATACGTGAAGCAAGTCTACATTTTGCCAGGTTCAGGCCTGAATCTCAACAAATACGATACACTGATTTGAAATGGAGGGTTACCAAATCAGGAATTAAACTAAGGAATTTGTTTATGTCAGAGCCACTGTTAACTGATATTATTTACTATGTAATATAATTTTTTTCTAACCAGTAACAGTATTTTCTGGTAAAAAATCATATAACGATTGCTGATAACGACTCATAGAATCTAAGGAGATTCTTGAAGCTATTTGCTGTAATAAATCAATAAAACCACAAAACAACTTGAAAATGAGTGACTTTGTCAATAAAAAATTGCTCTTGTTCAGAGTTCAAGTCAAACTGAATCCAAATAATCCTGCTCCCTGTGTGGCATCAACTGCTGAGAATTCTAAGGATCACATGTGTTTGTAACAAATATGGCAATATCCCCCGCTGCTAAAGAACAATGAAATATTGATAACATTGCCTTTGAAAATAAGGCCAAGGTCTGTGTAATCCCCGAAGATAATGGGTACAATTGTTCATGAGATATCGTGTTAACAAGAACCTGAAAAGTGACCAAAGCATTGTGGTGACCTTGACAATGAGGTCAAGGTCACCAAAACTGACTGGTGACCGCATAATCCCCCAATGTCGGCTGTCACTAATTTTGAAGATGTTAGGTATAATAGCTCATGAGATATTGTGTCAACAAGAATCTGAAAATTGGCCAAAGTGTCGTGGTGACTTTGAAAATAAGGTCATGGTCAACAAAACTGACTGATGTCTGCGTAATACCCAAATGTAGACTGTAACCAAAATTGAAGATATTGGGTACAATAGTTCATGAGATATCACGTTATCAAGTGTCAGGAAGTACGGATGTATATATAGTCCCCAGCTCCACGTGGCGGTGGGGGACAATAACTGGGGGGTGAGATATCCTATTTTCTTTTTCAAACTATAGCATGATTCCCATCCCAGAAAGACCACTGTAGTTGAAAGAGGTCAAAGGAAAGGAAAGTGAGTGCCAGGTTAATGCTCATCTTGTCAATGGAGCTGATCTCACCTGTAAGGCTGCCCTTTGCTGTGGTGTCATGTGCTGTTGGTCCACCCCCATCTGAAACACCACACATCTCACTCACATCAGCTGAAACATCACCCATGTAACTCAGGTCAGCTGAAACATCACACATCTCACTCAGATCACCTCCTCAGTACTATATTTTTTAAGCCATGTTAAGGCTGCTTATTGCTTATAGACTAAAACTGCAGACTATTTTGGCATGTACATTTGTTGTTGGAGAAAAGCTACAAGGTGACACAGGGCATATATAACTTTGCTGACACCTGCAAGTATGATACTGTTGACTGACAAATATCAATCACTGTGAATCTGGGGCGTAAACCCTTTCTATTTATATCCCCATGGAATGTACCCAGCAAAGCTAATGGTGCCCTCACCTTATCATTACGGGTAAACTTCAGTTTGCTGTCTAATAGTGTGAACTTACATGCAAGTTTGTCAGTTGTGGTTGTTGAACTGTTGGTCCTCTGAAACAGTCAGTGGTGATATGGAATTACACGTCTTGAACAGTACTGCATTCTTTTTCATGGAAATGGAGTTGACTTGTAGATATTTACCATTGTGCAGAAGACAGCAGTGAGTGAGTGAGTGAGTTTTAGTTTTACGCCACACTCAGCAATATTCCAGCTATATGGCGGCGGTCTGTAAATAATCGAGTCTGGACCAGACAATCCAGTGATCAACAACATGGGCATCGATCTGCGTAATTGGGAATCGATGACATGTGTCAACCAAGTCAGCAAGCCTGACCACCCGATCCCGTTAATCGCCTCTTACGACAATCTGAGTCGCCTTTTATGGCAAGCATGGGTTGCTGAAGGCCTATTCTACCGGGGGACCTTCATGGGTTCAGAAGACAGCAAACTGTATGTAGCTAATCAATACATTTCCAGGCAAACTACTGATTGATAACTGGAAATCAAATCAAATATCACAATTTTCTATATATCTATACTTTGGGGGACTTTTCTTCCCAACAATCCTCACAGGTTCTCATGGTTACCATACTGGACAAATCACATATCATAATCAAGGAGAATCAAGAGGGTTCTTGATATTTTGGTGCATCTCATAGGGGCTCACTAGGCTGGATTTTAACTACTACATCTATCTCTGAAACCAATTACAACTCATATACCAAAGGAAGTTGAAGAAACACAGATCTAGGCTCCTGAAAACAGGGGTACCATGTAAACACTAGTCACATGATAATCAGACAAGCAAGGTGTTAAGGACAAAACGTAGATATGTGCCTAAGCAACTCCTCTTTGCATCAACCACAAAAAGGCTTACCCTGAGACTACACCTGCTATGACAGGAGGGGGTGGGGCTGGGTTGAGGTTGGCTGAGTTTCCTATGACAGCCCCTGCAGTTCCGGCCACACCCCCTCCCTGAGCTGCCATCCTCAGTCGCTTCTTCTGCTCCTCAAGTTGTTCCAGAATCTTACGGTTCTGCTTCTCTGAAATTAAATGGCACAGCAGGATGTAAAGCCTCCTCTTCAACTAATGATGTAACAGTCCAAGACAAGGCACAGCAGCCTACACTTTAAGTGACAACAAGTGATGTTGAAACTGATCCCCGTGTGTAAATTATGTTATATAGTGAAATTTCATGAAATGACTGACTTCACAATCTGACTGTAACATACATACAGTTACAGTTACACATACAGTCCGGTGCACACAATTGAGTGAGTGAGTTTAGGTTTACGCCGCACTCAGCAATATTCCAGCTATATGGTGGCGGTCTGTAAATAATCGAGTCTGGGCCAGATAATCCAGTGATCAACAACATAAACATCGATCTGTGCAATTGGGAACCGATGACATGTTCCAACCAAGTCAGCAAGCCTGACCATCTGATCCTGTTAGTCGCTTCTTACGACAAGCATAGTCGCCTTTTATGGCAAGCATGGGTTGCCGAAGGCCTATTCTACCCCGGGACCCTCCTGGGTACCGATGCACACAAAAGTATCAGAAGGCAGCATTATTCTCAATTCCATAAGACAAATGGACATATATTCCTTCCAAAGAAAGATTTCTTTTCAGGTTAGCAAAATGGTTTCTAATCTCATCATAATGGAGAGTATTAATGAAAATTATATCAACAGTGGAATAACACATTGTAATATACACATGATAATACAAACTAATATTAATATATCAATTCCAAGGACAAAGATTGGTCAGATTTGTACTGACAGATTAGTGTTCAATCAATACTCACTACTCAATACAAACTAATATTACAGAATCCAGTAAAGAGATCTCTAAAGTTGTTATGTCTAACGACAACTTGTCTTGACAAGAGCAAGATAAACAGAGATGTGGTATATAATCTTGGACTGGCCGTGTGAACAGATCAAGAGATGTTTGGTATATGAAGGAATGAGTAGAAAAAATGTGACAATTTAAAGGTTTAATCATTTCCTATTTTCAGAATTTAATTATTTCTTTATGCAAATCTTCAAACAAAGTATGTCTTGATGTGGTTTATGTTAACAGTAAGTCACAGTACCACTTCTCCGTCAGACTTTAGATTGATACTCTGTGTAGCCCTGCTAATCTGACACCAATAGTTTGAGTTTCCTAGAGGATTATTCCTTGTTGTCTTTGTGTACATCACAACAAGGGAGATAATCAATGCCTTTATACTGCAAAAGGGCACAGTTTGCCCCTACGTACCCATGTATTAATTTAAACGATCAAGTCAAAAGTGAAATTCTTATGTCACATTTTCTCTTCTTTGTGCACCATGCACATATGTGCATGGATATAAACTCAATCCCAAACAAAAGTACACCACACCACGTATATGTAACAGGCTGGTTAGAAGATATTTAGAAATCCAAAGGAACCAGCCACGGACATGCTCAGGATATTATAATTAACACAGCCACATTTGATGGATAATTCAATGGGCCCGGTACACAGATATATATCTACCACCAGTTACTCAGACAGTGAACTGAAGCCCCACAGCAATACTTTGAGACAAGTAAGGATGTAGACAAGACATACCAGTTGTATCATATTCATTAAACATGAGAAATTCCAAACTAGCAATATTTGTCAGGTAGTTTCCAAATGCAAATATTTGTTCTGAACATTTTAACATACAGTACTTGCATGAATGACACAAGAAGTATGCCTTGCCCTGAATGTTTCCTAACCGATGCACCAAAGTGAACATTGATAAACATAACATCACTACATCTGATCTGAAAGTTAGGCTAATGAAACACTTGGTGTTCTGGCACACAAAACTCTTTGAAGGGCAAATAACCAAGCAGTATATAATACTACCAAGACTAACATAAACAAGTTTTCTGTTACCACGGTTTCATGGATAAAGCCAAAGATGACACAGATTATCAGTGAGCAGATGCATAAGAACAGTGATGAGAATTCTAGGGATCATAACTGGAGCAGATTTGGGATTTGAACTCAAAGCCAGTGGATCCTTGTGGAACTGTGTGATGCATGTACAGTGGAAGTGGTCAAAACCAGCAGTTGTCTAATCCAGTGGGTTGTCAACACCGGCATCAATTATCAGTCCCGTCCGGGGCTAGTACATTTATAACATTAAAATACTCTGTAATCTGGCAGCTGTCAATTCCGATCTTGGCATGAAATGAGACACCTGAATATGTGGCTATACAATAATCAGACTTGTCTAATACAGCGTGTGGTGAGGGGCTGGGTGGATGTGTATTGGCACCAATTAATCCAAAATTAATTAATAGCGTTGAAGCTACATGGTTGCAAAGAAACATAATTTAAGCTTAGTTCAGTATGGGTATGACTGTACATGTAGTACGTGAAATTTTTCACTAATGAAGGATGTTAAATCTTTGTCTTTCATTGTCAGAGTAGCCACATGATACAATAATGTATATGAGATGGTGCTCATGACTGGTGTTTCAAAGTAGCAGCATATTAGGTCCTGCAAGTTTCAGATGTCTGGCTGACCAAGTAAATATTCACAGTATCCAAAGGATAAATATTAAACACACATTTCACATTTCATATAACGATATCAACATTATTAACAAACGTAAAATTTATAAACTGTGAACAAGTACGATGTGTCATGTGCTATCTGTAAACACTGATGATAGTGACCAAACAGGATGAGTTCTACTATGCCAGGACTCTAGGTAACCATGTTAGTTCTGGATTATCTCTTCAGTCCCGACAATTGCCAGTCTCGACAACTTCCACTGTATATTTTTATGCATCCTCAAAGCTTTGAATGAAACAGGGTCTCAGCCAGAAACAAACAGGCCTCGTATCCCCCAGTGTGAATATCTGATAGTTATTTCCTTATAAGAAACTATTACTTGTTAACAAACAAAGCATTTGTCATAACTGCTAATCACATAATTTATTCCACACAAGATGGTCAATGCATGGCTATTACTAACTGATGGACAAGCTTGTCAATGTCCATTCACCATGAGATGATACCAAAGTCCACACAAGCAAATGAACATTAAACATCTCACGTGAAGCAAGTTCTGAAGAAAAACAAAAGATGTTAATACCATGATCCTGTTTTCATGATCACATGCTACTGACCATAAGGTAAATACACATGCATGTGTTTGGATAGGTAATGTTAATGATATGATTAAAGAAGATCAAAATAATGAGTACATTCATCCTGTTGTCTAGGGTTGTGTTTCCAATAGATTGTCCCAGTATGATACAGGGAAATATATTGAGGAAAAATTCTCTTGCACTCTTGTTTTTACAACAAAAATGATTATCCACTTGAGAATGTCCTAAATAAATTGTTGTAACCAAAATTACACTGCTGGTATTACAGAAATGCCTGAATCACTGTTTACAATAATGGATGTAGGAATGTAAGCATTAGTTAAGGTAAAACTGCAGTTTATCAGGCCAAACCATACAGTACTAATTTTGACTCTCACATCACTAATCCTATATACGTCTAGATCCTAAGACCTGATTATAATCCCTTATTAGGGCAAGGTATCTGTAATGATTTAACACCCCTTCACAATCCCTTTCCAGTTGTAACATAGCCCAAAGGTCCGACAATTTAGCAGTCATTTCGATGATATAGGAAGCATTATGTTTTCATGGATAAGGTACTTTGGTCTCTGTCAATGCCTCCAAATACTTTAATACGGATAATGAGTGAGTTTAGTTTAATGCCACATTCAGCAATATTCCAGCTATATGGTTGCAAACAATTGAGTCTGGACCTGACAATCCAGTGATCAACAGCATGAGCATCGACCTGCGCAAATGGAAACTGATGACATGTGTCAACCAAGTCACTGAGCCTAACCACTTGATCCTGTTTGTTGCCTCTTATCACAAGCATAGTGGCCTTTTGTGGCAAACGGGTTGATGAAGACCTATTCTACCCTAGATCTCCAGGTTGATACAGAAAATGGGAATTTACAGGACAATGAAGCAAGGCATTTTGATGGAGCTTAAATATTAAAAGATAATCATTCTCCTGTGCACAGAGCATGCACAGCATATAGGTACAAGATGGAGTGAGTGAGTGAGTGAGAGTGAGTGAGTTTAGTTTTACGACGCACTCAGCAATATTCCAGCTATATGGCAGCGGTCTGTAAATAATTGAGTCTGGACCAGACAATCAAGTGATCAACAACATGAGTATTGATCTGTGCAATTGGGAACCTATGACAGCGAGTCTGACCACCCGATCCCGTTAGTCAACTCTTACAACAAGCATAGTCGCCTTTTATGGCAAGCATGGGTAGCTGAAGGCCTAATCTACCCCGAGACCTTCATGGGTCAGGTACACGATGGAAAACAATGTTGTTGACACAAAATGGCAAGCAAATTTATAAGCTCTAAATATTATTGATAATATTTGGCTTTAGGTCAAGAGAGATTTTCAAAGAGATAAAACCAAATTGTACCCCCATCCATCATCTAGGAAAAAACACTGATACACCCTGGTATGACACATCATTAGTCTGGGTACCAAATAGTCAGGTATGCTGTTTCATGTCGTGGACATAAAATGCAACGAATGTAAATAAACTGCCACAGCACTGGAAGTGATAAGCACCTATTTCTTATGACTATATCTTGGCTCTTTCAATACAGTGGAAGCTACCTAAACTGGCACTCATTGGGACTGAAGGAATAATCTGTACAAGCCAGAGATGAGACAGATTTTGACAACTAGTTGAATTGGACACATGCCAGTTTTGACTGCTTTCACTGTGTACAGTGCCAACTAAGACCCACTCTCCTGTGGTCACAGCATTCCCTCATATGTTTCTTCTTTTATTGTCACTTTGCCACAACAGGGGGCTTGACATTGACTCTTGAAAATATTTAGTTGATTGGCGCTGTTTTTTTGTTTTAGGTCAACTGACATATTTACAGAATTGTTGTTGTTCTAAAGTCAGTTTCTTAGAACTTCTTGCTTCCATTAGAAACATGTAAATTAATTTAACAGCACATTGATTCCAGATTGAAAATAGACTGCAATAGGTTATTTTGTAAATATTGGATGATTACATAAAGGAGATATATAACCCATGTATGAAGTACCCTGAACTCTGATCAGTAACTGATGCCTGACCAGCTGTTGACTCTCATAAATCCTAGAGGGAAGTTTGATACTGCAGTGGTGGCCAAACCAACTTTTGTGAATGGAAAGGGGGTCACATGGTTGACACTGTAGAGATGAGGCTAACCTACCGAAGTAAAACTGACACAAAATAGTGGATAGGTATGCAAGATTTGTAAAGCAAAATCCACCGCCCACAACCTGGATCATAGTGTCAAACCTACATCCCCAAGTTGCTATTCTATGACACTTTCGATGTAATAAGCAATCAGAAAAAGTAAAAGTCCTACAAAGTGCTCTATGTTTTCTTACAAGACAACTAAGTTGTGACATCATTCTGGATGTCAGTATACAAAACTGGAGACCTCAACGCGTGAATCATCATACGTGTTGTGAACGAAAACTGTGTCACTTCAGGGTAAACTCAGAATATACAATTTTCTAGCTCTATTACAACTGATCAAAATCTACGAAATAATTATACTCTTATTTACAGACCTTGACCGGTATGTGGAGCTTGGAAGGCCATTGCAGTTGTAACCTAATTACAGATTTAATCACTTAGAACGGTGACAAGTGCCTGCTCACTCTATGCCGCTTAGATCAATAGCAAATGATAAAGGTTTAATAACTGTTTTTTGATTGGCTGTCCGTATACAATATTTACTATTTCTGACCAATCGCAAATATTGTTACATATCTTCATTTGTGAATGATCGGAGGGACAAAATTGACAAAACATGGCTGATTCAGGAGGTAGCATCGACTTGAAAGAGGAGGAAAACAATTCCTCCACTCAGTCGGAGGACAATGTCAAATTTAGAGATCCGTTATTAACTGGTCTTGAAAAGGATAGTGACGATGACGGGGTAAGGATATCATAACTATCTTGTCTACGGTGTACTTTGGTGTCATTTGTAAACACGGGAGAGACCCACCCCCTGTGTTTTTGTTTATTCAATATTAATTAGTGTAATTATGGACATTTCGCGGATTAATGCATGTTCACATTAACAGTTATGTGCAAATATCTACGCATGCCTGATTGATGTTGTGTTTTTGAGGACCTATCCAAATAATCGCATTACGATGAAGGATAATTTTTTAAGCTAATGACACCAGGGACCTAACTGGTTATTTGTTTACAATTTTGAGTGCAAGCAATAATTTTCCAAACAAAACACGCCATGTACCATTGGACACTTGCAGCCATGCAACTCTAATGTGTATGTACTCTACTGAATATTGTAAGGTGTGACCAGCACTGGACAGGTGGTTGATCATGTTGATGTAACAAATTATGCACACAAGAACTATGTAAATATGGTCATAAATGAGACTGAAGCAAGTACCATGTGCTGTTATCATTAAACAACAATCTTTTAAAGCATTCAAACCACCTTCTTGAACACAAATAAAATTTCAATGTAAATATAATGGCAGTGCCATGGTGATGTGGTAATTATGTATCTGTTTTCATATCCTTAAGATTGTTCACAGCTGCCTCAGTTATTGCAAGAACAATTGTAAAACATGCATCTAACTTATACAAGATAACTTATCTGAAATTGAACATGTCCTTCAAGAATTTGCAGTTACTGTATGATGCAATACTGTTGTAGCCATAGTAAGCACTTCTGTCTCGAAATGTATGTCTGAAATGGTGAAAACCTATTATCCGACATATAAGCTGTCTCAATCTCATCATCATGAGATCTCTGTGTACAAGATGATGTCCCTGTGTGAAGATCTGAAGACACCAATAAGGTCTCACGAAGTGAACCCCCAACTGTACTTTGACCATCTGATCTAAACCAAGGATGTGTGTCTTGCAATATTGTCATTTGTTGAAAATTGAGATTTTCTTAAATTCCCTATTTTTGTATATCCATTGGTATTTTGATATTCAACTCAGAACTAAAATGTAAAGGTAAATATTAAGCATTGATTTTTAATTTAGACTAATCCTTCTGTAAGTGAAATATGAGTCACATTTGAATTAAGAAGATTAAGACATGAATATTTCATTACACTTTGAGGAATGTTTACTGACATCTACTAAAGCCTTTGGACTGAATGTCAAAGCAGGTCTAGATAAGTCCATGTTTTCAGTAAACCAGTTGTTCTGAAATGTATAATGCTTGGGTTATTTTGTGATAGATGGAAAGTCTTGACCTGGATGCCTCAGCAAGGTCAGACATCACAGTGTCAAGAAGTTCCAGTCTGATCGCCAATTTCCGTCTGGATGATGACTTCGATGGGGAGACGAAAGACCTCTTTGTGATTGTGGACAATCCAGAGAAGCACACAGGAACAATTGAGTCATATATCACCTTCAGGGTGTCCACAAAGGTGAGGCAAATTAGCCTGTAACATGTGATATGTTTCCATAACAGAGCTACAGCAAAGCTTTCAACCCCAAATAACTCCAAGTACTGAGAACCTTGAAAAGCTGGGGATCACTAGCTAAAGGTCCTGTTCAGGACCAGGGCCAAACCCTCCAGCTGAAATTTGCTATATTTTCTTTTATACTGTATTTTAGAAGCGTATGGTCATCATTCAGGGTGAAGACAATATTTAATGATATTTAGACAGTATTTTATACAAATAAATGTCATATTTAGTTAACTTTCCTTGAGAAGATGAAGCTTAATGGCATTATTCAGGGTGAAGACAATATTTAATCATATTTAGACAGTATTTTTATGAATAAATGTCATATTTAGTTAACTTTCTGTGAGAACATAATTTTTATTAAATGAATGTGACATGGCAAAATGAAAGAGTTGACAGGCTTGCTCCAGTGCCTGAACAGGTTAAACTGCAAACTTTGTGTGCTTCACTGCTTGTGATTAGGTGTTTTTGATAATGTGGGTTTGAATCCCACATGTGAGTTAACACAAAAACATACTTGTTTGTGTATTTACTGAGGGGGTGTAATCCCAGATATTTTTATGTCAGCACTTTGAAACAAAATTTATGCATTCAGATGATAATTAATGCTATGTGATATAGATTTGCATTCAAATATGTCTGACTTTACTATACAAACAGAAAAATATCGTTTACAGAAACATTGTTATTTCAATCCTTATCACACAAGGTAACTGAAGACATTCTCAGCAAAACTTTGAAGGTTGTACAGGTGTTTAACCATGTTTACTCATTGCACAGTTAGTCAGTCAGTGAGTCCTTATGCCACCTTTAGCAATATTCCAGCAATATCATGACAGGGGACACCAGAAATGGGCTAATATGTATTTTTGTTTGAAAGTTTAATTCCCTAATTTGAATGTTTCCAGGTATTGTCTCATACTGAAATTGAGATGGTCACTCATCAAGTATTAGAAATACGCTGTGGCTTGATAATTTCACTTAGATAATAGTGTTTTTCACATGCTTTCATAAAAATGAAGGAAATTTAAGTAGTGACTGGCCATTCATGTCTTTAATCTGCAGACAACTAGAAGTCAGTTTGATACATCCGAATATGCAGTGAGGAGGCGTTACAATGACTTCCTGTGGCTACGGCAACGACTTGAGGAAAACTATCAGACCCATCTTGTGCCGGTAAGCAAACTGAAACCAGACATGCCAACCATTATAATTTTGTTGTGATGTAGTTTTAACAGTGACCCCAAAGTTATTATTTTCTTCCCCAATATCACATTGTCATTTAATTATTGTACCAAATTATTTACATGCGTGGAATATCATTTAGAATAAACTGATAATGCTCTGGTATGTAACAGTGAGTCTATCTTGTCTAATGAGAGCCATGCACCTGTTTTTCTGTGATACATGTCTCAGATTTGTTGTTTTGTGGAAACACTCGCAAGGCATTGTGTTGACGGGTAATTAAGCCTACTAATTGCATCCAGGCTTCAATTAGGGATAGTGTAAGTGTAACCATGGTAACCAGTGATGTATAACAATAAGTCATCAGCAGAATTTCCATGATCACCATGACTACAAGTATTCCACATTGATGGTAATGTCACTGTTACGAATGCATTTTGAAATCTATATGTTACTATGTGCCAGAGTCTTTTGAATCAAATTCAAACATGTCTGTTGTCTTTATTTCAGTTGACTCTTGGTTCAGTATATCAGATAAACGGCCAGCCTGTGTTAGTTGGGCTTGCTAGACATAGTTTGCTGTACTTTTGACTTAGGCTGGCATCTGTGAATGTTTCAATTACATGTTTTCAGTTCTAATACAAGTATGAAAGAGTATTTGTAAACTGGGCAGTGTATTTTCCAGTAGTATTGGCTGACACATCTTATTGCATTATACAACCAATGAGGAAACTGGTTAGAATTGGTCTTGAGCAACCCATGCTTGTCGTAAAGGGTGAATAATGGGATGGAGTGGTCAGGCTGGATGAATTGGATGACACATGTTATTTTATCCCAGTTGTATAGATCAATGTTCATACTGTTGACTACAGGATTGTCTGTCTCAGACTTGATTATTTACAGACTGCTGCCATATAGCTGGAATTTTGCTGAGTGAAGTGTAAACGTCAATTCACTCACTATTGCAATATATATTTCAAAGAGAGGTATCTGCAGTGCAATAAGCATTGTGATATATGTGTTAGGAGCTAAAGTATTTGACGGATATTAACATTGATCGTACATGTAGATTATAGTGTGTACATAGTAAACATGTTGAAGTAAATGATAGAATGTTAAAGTCAGCATGGTCTGTTGCCTCTGATTTGTTGTAAGGGATATGGGAGAGATTATACCTGAACGAAAATCAGTTCCGTGTTTCAATAGTTTTGTCAGTCAATTTCAAAGAGAAATATTTGTGAGTAATGGTCTGTTTTCGATTTTTGATTTAAACAATACAAATAACAACAAAACCTATCTATTTTTGACCCAATATGCAAGAACAATGAATAAATATTGTTGTAGGAATTGTGTGAAAAGATCATTTCAGTGTGCTGGTAACATGGTGTAGCATTATTTGTGGGCAGAAGCATAAAATATAGCACTAGGATAGACCTGCAGTGGTATATGTATGGTATATGTATTGATGGTGTATGTATTGATTCAAAGTATTTACAGTGATATGTATTATGATATCAAAATAATTGTGGATCGTGGCAGTTCTAGTTGCTACAATTAAGGGACATTAGGGACAATCTGTTTCTTGCACTGTTCAAATTACTCAACTTATTTATGCCTGTACATGGTTTCATGTCAGCCCTTGCCAGAGAAGCATACCTTGAAGAGAATGGACAGGTTCAGCCCAGAGTTTCTGCGAGTCCGACAAGCAGCCTTACAGAAGTTCTTGACCAGACTGGCAGACCACCCAGTCCTGTCCTTTGACAAGAGTTTCCATGTGTTCCTCACTGCTAAAGCTTGGGTAAGTGGTCATCAGTTAGGGACTCTTTGGTTTGTACAAATTTTTACCAAATGTCCAAAACTCATCTTTGAAATTAAATTAGAGCTTTTGAGACTTGATTTCAAATGTATGTTGGGTAATACCAAACAGCTAACACCATATCCTGCCAAATTCATTCTGTGTTTCATCAGATTGCAATGATTAGTATATGTGACAATTCTTTCAATGTGAATAATACTGTTTCAATCACTGCAGGAGTTCCAAGCCCATAAGAAGCAGGGGTCTGGATTTATCAGCCGTGTGACAGACTCCCTTCACAACATGGGGGCGTCCTACATGATGAAGAACAGGCCCCCGGAGTTTATGGTGATGCATGAGTATATTCATACCTTTGGGGATAAAGTCTCTGTCATGGACCGTATCGCCAGCAGGATCGTCAAGGAACAAACAGGTAGTTGGTTGTGATGCAGATGCTGCTAAGATTCTGTGTCTGGGAGGTGTGGTAGGTTTGAGAGCACCATAATGTCTCCTTGAAAGGGCTGAAGCCATGCAGCAGAGCCCTCACACAATACACAGTGGTATTCCTTTTTATTTATGTACATGTTAGGGTGTACTTTTCTTAGATGGCAACTGTCCTGATGTTTCAACTAAATACAATAAATTTGTCCATATCCTCACTCATGCTATGTGTTTATCTCCCCATTCCTTTGAACATAACATGGAAACTTTTGCTTCATGAAGCAAACATAAAAAATCCTTCACCCATTTGGGTTACCTCCCTTTCCCTTTCCTGCCATTGCATCCCACGTGACCAGCACAGAGGCATGCTCTTGTCACTCTTTCCATTTCTTTCTCAACATACAAATATACTATTCCAGTTGATGGGAAAGAACAGAAACAAATTCCTTTTCAGAAGAAGTCCTCCTACGGGTACATATAGTCATTACAATTCCCATATTAAATCCTATCACACTTTTAACTAAATGTTTCAAAAAATATTTATACAACAAAAAAACTCACTTTGTCTTGTGAGACCACCCCTACAGGGCCCCACTAGGCTCCACTGGGCCCCCCTACAGCCAAGAGCAGATAACTCTCGCCATCTACCTTCTACATCACTTTTTATGCTTTTCATCTTTTGTTGTAATTTTGCCGTGGGTCCTCTGTTTTCCTGCCTTGTGGAAAGCAAAATGGCACTCCGTGCAGTTGTGGTTTCTTGGTAGCTTGTAGTAGGTGGTTTGTATATTTTGTTTGCATGTTATATGATAGGCGTGCCTAAATTCTCTTTTCAGCGAAATTTGTGTTTGTTTCATTTTACTCAGCTTTACTCACTAAACTACACACAAGTGCAGCTAGTCTTTATTCTGATTTGCATTTTTTGTATTTAGATGGCTGTAGTTTGCTGCTTCCCTGTTCCTGCTAGTAACACTGGCCCGGGTCTGTTTGTTGCAGTTTAATCCCGGTGTGTCGTGCAATGCTGCACTACCACCACTGGATGGCAAAATGTTGTAAACAGAAATTGTTTCATCATTATGAGAAGTGTTTAATCCTTCTACCATATTTTCTTCTGTTCAGAGCTGCTGAATGAGCTTAATGAGTGGGCACCTGTGTACACCCTCTGGTCTAATTCAGAGGAACAACTCAGTGACACACTTGTCCAGATGTCCAAGACTATAGAATCTACCTGCCAGATCCTCAAGGACATTGTAAGTACCTACATTCTACAGAACCGTGGACCCATGGATCCCTTTGTAAACCAGGACCCAGTTTTGTACCCATCACGTAGCTTCCCTTGTCCTGTGATTGTCATTAAATCTGACAAATGGATGCCATGATAAAATATAACTGATGTTTACTCTCAGACAGAGTAATTTTGTGTGTATCTTCACTGAAGAGTTATTGTCTCACATTTCCCATGAGAAAATTCTGTTGTTATTTAGATTAAGGAACTGGTTACAGGGCAGTTTGTATCTTGTTTGGCACCAACACTAGCCGTCTTATTTTGTCACTTGTTATATGTTGAAGGTATCTTTCTGTGAAGGAATATAAAAACATATGTTTTAAGAAGTCATGTTATTGTTTTGAATAAGAATGGTTTGATATCACCACTTTTTTCTGTTAGTTGGGTAATGTGAATGTATTGGATGTACTGAGACTTGTGTCTATTTCAGATTGACTCCACGGATGATCAGTTGCTTCAGCCCATCAAGGAGTACATCCTTTACACAGAATGTATCAAGGTCTGTCCCCCCACAAGCAACAGAACACTGACATACATGCAAACATCCTTTACACAGAGTGTATCAAGGTCTGTCCAACCAGACACACATTTATTTACCATGGTTTAGATAAGGATGTACACCTACACACACACACGCACGCACAGCAGTTCTACATGATTAACATGATGGTTGATGGTGTTATAAGACACTTCAATGTTTGTTTTCCCAGGCTGTGCTGCGCCGCCGTGATGCTATGCAAATGGAGTATGACATGATCGTTGAGGAACTCAACAAGAAGAAAGATGAAAGAGAACATGTAAGTAAGACTCTGCACAGGTTAACTGACAGTGAAACACATTAAGTTTACATCTAGATCAACACCTAGTCTCAGTATATGTCTCTGATAGATGACAATCACCTTCTTGTCTGTGAGGATTCAAAAGGAGTATGCATTGCATCTTGTAAGAGATGTCTAATGGTGATTGAGTAACATCCAGCTGACTACCTGGACAACAGAATTGTTTGTCTTGTTGTGACTCTGCTTCCATTTCACAAAGTGTACATAGATCATGCTTTTGTATAGTATGACTGTAGACATAGCACTGCAGTCACTTTACAGCAAGGTCTCTTGATTACTTCAATGTTTATGTGATACAGCCTGGATATTGCACACTGGGGTTTAAGACGACACTCACTCACCACTGTCATGGGGCACAAATACTTCCATAGGCATTATTCAACAAAAGAAAACGGCACCTGTTATCTCTGTGAAAGCAACTGAATATTGTTTAAGTTATAATTCCCCTCTTGGTTTCCAGGTGAAAATATCTGACCAGACATATTCTATTGGTGCCTTCCTGGGGAAGGACCCGGAGGACGTGAAACAGCAGAAGCAAGACAAACTGGAGCAACAGATAGCTGATGTAGGTTTGTTTGGCATAGTTGCCATGGGGTTAGGGTGGTGGTGGTGCTGTCTGTTTGAATTTTAATTTACGTGGGTCACATTATGATTTATAAGAGTTGGTGGTCACTCTTGGTGATTCTGTGTCATTGTACCCTGATGGTGTGGGTTCTTGCTCATAACGTCAATTATTTGATAAACTGTAAATTTTCAATCATTTACTGACCAGCATTGCATAGATGCAATACTGATGAATGGGTTATTATGCAAGGAAGGAAACACACCCCCCTTTTAAACAGGGTTCCTTCTCAAGGACATTTTTTCATATCTGCATCAATTGTGGTCAGTAAATATCAAAATCTTACCTGTTTTGTTAACGTTAAATAATACAATTTGTCAGAAAATGCCAATACCTGCCAGAGGAACATTTGAATGTAATGTACTCTTTTGTTGTCATGACAACACAGCTACAACGTCAGATGGAGATGCTAAATGACCGGACAGTGGTGGCGAACGCGGACTTGAAGGCGGATATGGAACGATGGCACAAGACTAAACAGAGGGACATGAAGGACATCTTGGTGAACATGGCCGACAGACAGATACAGTATTATGAAAAGGTTAGTCATCATGCATGGAATTCTGACCATTTAAGGATGTAGTGGTCATCACCATGGTTTCGTTATTTTAGTCAAAGAAGCTGACCAGAAATTCGGTGTAATGGCCATATTAGTTAAATCAGTTGTGATACTGAGAGCTATTTTGTGTGGTCATGTCACTGACAACCATTTCTGATTGTGTCACTGACAGTAATGTGTGTGGTTGTGTCACTGACAGCCGTACGTTTGGTTGTGTCACTGACATTAATGTGTGTGGTCGTGTCACTGACAGTTGTGTGTGTGATTGTGTCACTGACAGCTGTGTGTGATTGTGTCACGGACAGCTATGTATGTGGTTGTATCACTGACAGTCATATGTGTGATCGTGTTGCTGACAGTTGTGTGTGTGGTCATGTCAATGACAGCCATGTGTGTGGTTGTGTCACTGACTCCTGTTAGTATGGTCATGTCACCGACTGGTATTTGTGTCATAATGTCACTGACAGCTGTGTGTGTGTTATTGCAGTGCCTTGCAGCATGGGAGGACTCTATCCGGGCAATCCAGGCACCACGAGAAACCATCACAATACCAGATGACAACATACAGAAAACTGATGACACAGAGTGTGCAGAAACAACATAAAGACACAGAGACTTAGATGAGCGGGTACTGCTTTAAAGTATGTATACTATTACAAGCACTAGAGATATTATTATACAACAGCATGCTTTAGATGTCACCTTAAAAGTTCACATATTATGGTCAACTTGGTGTAATCTTGATATGAAGGACTACGAAGGTGCCAATGTATTTCTTGCTGGACTAGTGGTGTAGCATGATAGATAAAGTTTGAAAGACAATTATCATGTTTACAGATTAGGTGTAAAGTTTTATAATAGCAAGCCTAAAGGTTTTGCATGAAAAAGAATGTTGGCAATTTGTCAAACTTGTTTTTTCTGTTTATGTACCATATTCATAATGGCATTCTGTAACCTGCCAAGTAATGCTGAAGGTGTTCATGCTGAAGGTACAAATATATCTTGGTTGCCAGTTGCCAAATCAGTATATACAGAAAAATATCTTGGATACATTGCTTTCTGTGGCCTCTTCAGATATGATTCTGTCTGGAGTTTCCCAGCAGCATCTAGTGTGTTTGACCTTGACCTACAGTAAGAAGGGAGATAGCTGTTTTTGGATTAAATATTCATGAAAATCTACAGCAATTAGCAAACATTTTAGTGTGCATCAAGAAATGTATTGTGTAGAGTTGTCTGCCCAGGTTGTGTGTACATACACTGTTGTCGCCTCACTGCACGATACCCTGGTTGTGACCTCTGTTGTGTTAGGTATAGCCAGTTGTCTCATCTGTCCACTCACTGAAGGCTAGGTTCATTTGTTCATATAGTGTCTCGAAACAGTCCAGTACTCTGAGAATGTCTCTAGTCATTCTGTCTTCATTATTTGATTCTGTGAGATCAAATATATGATTTGACAAGGGGATACTGCCAATGTACAGCATTACGACTGAATCCATTGGAATATAGATATTCATATTTCATGCTCCTTTCTGCAAACTTCTGGCTAAAGGTTATTTAAGTGAGGGGTAAAGACTCCAGCTCCACCCCACCAAGATGTCAGTTAGGGTAAACTTGCAAGAAACTATTCACTATTCAACTATGTGTGTTGGATCATAATGTGTATTAAATCATCCAAACTTATCAAAAGGTCAGAGTGTAAACACATGGAATTAGTGAACTACCTTTCAGCCATGGAACAGAGATTGACGTCTTGTCTTTAGGTAATGGGACTAGACTTAGGCAAATACACAATGCTAGCAAGTTTGATTTAAGCAATACCAAAGGTGGCATCAGCATTTTTTGGAAATGTTCAAATCATTTTACTTTCAGATATAACCTCAGTACACTTCCGTGTGAAAGTGGCATGAAAGTCAGGGTAGCTTCACTGCTTGTGATTCACATTGATTGGTGTTCAGTTGTGTGTGAAAAATAGTGACAAAATGGCCTTTGCTAGTTGGTAAAATTATCTCCAGAAGATATACAATTAATTTGACATAAAGCAGATGTATGTATATTTGTTACACAAAATTTGTTCTTTACCAGCATTTGTACTCATCAGTAGTAATCATCGTAATAGTTATAACTGTTGATACTCTGTGTTTGTTGGACTGTTTTTTTTGTCTGATGATAACATGAAATTTAAGGATATTGTTATTTATCTCTTGGCCTTTTACCATCATATTTTTGTGTGAATTGTTTATTTGAAATATATGAATGGTACTTTATCACTTGTGTTCTATTGTCAGCCCATCAGCTGAAACCTAAACTCACTGTGTTGTTCAGCTGTGGCACTTAGAGACAGCAGCAATCATTTCAGCTGCAACTATCTTACCATTTTTATACTGAATGTAAGTTAAAGTAGTTTCATATTTATGGCTGCCATCATTCTCGGTAATCCAAAGCAGTATTCTCCATTCTACTAGGATAAATATACTGCACCCATGGTCTGCTATTTTGGATATTTCGGAAGTGACATCACCAGTTTGGTATCTTTTATAAAATAGCTCATGATCTTAGTGAAGAACCAATCAGAATGCTTCTGCTAAATGTGAGTTTGGCATATATCTAATTTAGAATTGCAGCCTTGTATGGGTGAATCATCTGTATATGTAATGAAATTAAAACATGTTGTACAAACTGAGTGAGAAAACATGTTATCTTGATACAAAGGCAGGGGAGGCAACTCCTTATGATGCAAAACATTCCAGTTGGATTGTGACAATACAGAAATGAAGAATACTGATGGTTTTGTCACTTGGTTTATTTATGGAAAAAGGAAATTTGATTCGAAGTTGTTTTTACCATTTTTTTTTGTGTCAATAGAACTGAACTCAAGCACAGGTAGGGGTTCAAATGTGTTTATCTGGACAGAATGGAAAATCAAAGCACTGGATCACCGAGGTTGTTTGCCATTGGATTGGTGTTCTGGCAGCATGTCTTTGTCTTTAATTCACATGTAAGGATGCAATACAATTTGATTTTAGATTGGTATCAAGTCCTGTGTTCATATCATGGTTGATTTTTCCAGCGGATAATTTGTTGATGTCTAACTGTACATAATCTATCCTGTACAAACAACTTATTTATTAATGTCATGTGAACTGATTTGATCTCAGGCCTACATTGCCTGTCTTTGTTGTTTCTAGATGACTCTTTGTTGTTGATGATTGTATTGTGATAATTGTTGGAATCAAATAATCATAGCAGGTGTGGTTGTGGCTTGATGAAGCATTGTAAACTAGCTGTTTGGTTTAGAGGTTAGTTTGTAAGAAAATAACTTAATCAGTGACATGAAATAACTGAAACAGTAACAAATAGTTAAAGGTCTACAGGCACACATCCTCAATATCTCCAGGGTATACGTTCATATAAATTTCCTCAATATCTTGATTGCATCTATGACCCAACCCGACGAGTTTATTACCTCCTTTGGGTGGCTTTTTATCCTATCAGGTGTCTGCGCTTGGAAGTTGAGCATACCAATCACAACTCACATTTGCTTCTTACCGGTAATTTATCTAACTGATTATACTTGGCAACACATATGATGGAGAGGTTTTCTGAAAGAGGTAGAAGGAGATCTTGCACATATTTTTTCTTAAGTTTCAGGCCTGTCAGTTTGTCATTTACCCTAAATCTGAGTTACAGTGTGGTCAAACCTTCGAAACTGAAACTGCAACTGCAATCTTTGTTGACATTGACAAGCTTGGTTGTAACAGCTGCTTAGCTGAGTGGCAAGTGTGAGAATGCAGAGCCAGCAAATAAGTTGATAGTGCTGTAGATGCATCTATGGTATAGTGGAGACTTTTTGGAGTGTATACCTTGGAGATAATGAGGATGACAAGCATGGTGAGAAAGGCAGTTGGATCATGTTTTAAAGGGTCATATGTGCAATATTGAAGACATAAAAGAATATTTTGATCACAATTACATATGTTTTGTAATAGTACAAACATTAATTACAGTTCAATCATGATAATTTCAGGATCAGAGCTTTGTTTATGTTTTTGAAATATTGTATTTGCTCTGAAGAATATATTTAATATACAAGTACACCAGTCCACCTGGGATTTGTGAGTTAAAGTGTGGTTTACCTGAAGTATTGTACATGCTCTGTGTCTATACACATGTATCTGGAGAGACATGGCTAGCTACCTTAGTGTTCAAGCTTTGACATGATAGACTGGACAGCAATACCAGCAGCGATGGTTGTCAACATTCATAAAATTTACTGAATGAGTAGTCAACTGTGTAAACCAGCTGACTAGACCAGCTGCCAAGACCAACTGACTGCAGTGCACCTCACTGGAGTTGATCAAACAGTGGCACTAGCAGCTGGGTGCAATCCTTTGGGCTTCATTCATTCATGGACTCTTAACACAGCAAAGCCTTTCTTAAATGTGGACACCTTCCTGACAAATATCTTGACCACTGAAGTATTGATCTTCAGTGAACCATCAGACTTAATGATATTCAGATATGGTGACATGATACTTGTTTTGTTTGAGGTGGGGGGATGGCCATCTTTATTATGAAGTACATTTTTGATTTGGGTTACCATTTCAAGATGACTTGGTATACAGACTGGATGTCTGCATGGTTTCTGTGCTAATAGAGTCTCTCTGGATATATTTTGTCTTCAAGTTCTGACTGATGTTCATGGTAAATAAACCCATCTCCTTACAGTGATCTTTGCATTTTCAATTTTTGAGTAGACAAGCTCTAATTAGTTGGATGGCATTTTGTATTATGTCCTAGTTTGTTTGAAATTACAACTGTATTCAGGTAACTTTATGTTTATTATGTCAATTGTTTTTTTCAATTTATTATAATGCAATTCAAATTTTGTTGGTCACTCTGAATGTTGAACAGCCCCTGCTATATCATCACTAGGGATGATGGCTGTGGTTTACATGTTCTGACATCAACACGTGTTTTGTCCACTGTTCAGCACTGTGAAAATGTATAAAATACTGTCATTTTCATCATTCACTTGGAAATACTGCTTCTCTCAAGCATCATTCAATAATTGTTAGTTTAGTGTCAGCTAAAGACGCATGTTTTGTAGGTGAGTATATGCATTGAAAAAAGGTAAGCACCATTCAGATATTTTCATGCATGTCTTTGTCTTTGGCAAATACATATGACTGTGAAGTCATTTTTTGAAAGGAGGCAGTAGGGTAGCCAAGTGGTTTAAGCATTTGCCTGTCACACTGATGACCTGGTTTCTATTCCCCACATGGTACAATGTGTTAAGCCTGTTTCTGGTGTCCCTTGCAGTGATATTGCTGGAATATTGCTAAATGTTTCATAAAACACAACTCAGTCACTCATGGTATGAAAGGCCTCAAATGCCACGGGTGTGTGTTGGCTAGAATACAGTGCTCTTTCAATTGATACCAAGCTTTGGGTCAGGCCATAGGAGGCCAAAACAAGGAGAATGGAATACTAAGGGTAGTGAAATAGTAGTAGCAGCAGTAGTAGTAGTAGTAGTAGTAGCAGCAGCAGTAGCAGCAGCAGTTGCAGTTGCAGCAGCAGTAGTAAAACGTAATTGAAGATAAATGGTTTCAGTTCTGTATTTCACTGTGGTTGTAACATTGTATAGAAAATCAAATCTATGTTTCATTGTAAAATAAGTCTAAAGAGAATGATAAAGAAATGTGGGAAATGAATTGTGAGTGATGCTTGACTTTTTTTTATGTGTATATTTGCGTCATGTTTCCATGAGTCGCTGACTACAGTTGTAAATATCAGTAAGACTATACAACTTACATGTAGAACCTTAATGACTGACATTCTGTATCAGTCGTTTTGTGGGATGTTGGCAGCAAAACCATCAGTGATTGGACAAAATTGACGACATGTAAGTTTTGCTTGTTTAATTTTATTTGAATGCTATTATATTTTTGTATGTTCAGACAAAGACATTGTGTAGAGTAACTTGGAAACTATGTATATGGATAGAATAATATAAGAGAATATACAGATATAATGTAATAAGAATATCATAAGAGTGTTATTTACTTTTCTTGTATCCAGTGTACTTTAGGATTCTGCAGCCAGATCTCTGTTACCGATATATACACATTCTTGTCATATTCACATCCTGTTTTCTGCTCAAATAAAAATGAAGTTAATAGCTGGGAGAAGGTTTGGGATTGAAAGATGCATGCGTCTGTGGAAAGCAGCTAGAAAGGTAGAACCATGTGTGTCAAAATCATAGGGTATATGTTTGGCTCAAATGGTCTGTAAGACCTGAGGAAAAAAGCAAAAAATCACAGTCATACAAGTTTATTTACTTTTTATAGAATTTATAAAAAATGAATGTTTGGTGTTTCGTTTTTAAATCAACACCCATGCTTGTGGACCAGTGGTTGAGGATGGGCTATATCTGAATTGCTACGGTTGTTGTTTCCAGCAGTACCATAGGTAGCTTAGATAAATCATGAAACTAATGAGTGAGTCCTTTGTTCACATTAACAAAGTGATGCATATGTCTACTGTTTTGTCTTCTTCTTTCCTGCAAGGTGGCATCATCCAAGTAAGACACAAGACACATTACTACAGCTTGTTCACCTTGGCCTGATCAAGTGAATATTGATGCATTGCATGATTGTGTCACAACCATTTAGGTCTGTTATTGTGAAGGGGTGTGCCTTTGACAGTTGATTGTCAACATGTCCAAACAGCTGAGACATGGACGCCGTTTGACATCTAAGTGTTAATAAATTGTCAGCAGTGTCCTAACTTCTTTCAGAAAGAAGCTGCAGATGGTTTAATGTTTTCTGATATGTACTTTTAGGCAGCGAGCAGCAACATCAATAACATTCTCTGCTTCCCTATTTAATGACGTTAACTTGACCTACCGTTTGTGCCATTTGACCTCCCAGGTCATGCATATGTAAAGTAGCTCAGGTCAAGCTGAGCAAGCTGTACTGTTGCCTGTGAGGTGTCATTAGCAAGTGTAATGTGAGACACATATCTACTGTTGCCTGTGAGGTGTCATTATCAAGTGTAATGTGAGACACATATCTACTGTTGCCTGTGAGGTGTCATTAGCAAGTGTAATGTGAGATACGTGTCTGCTGTTGCCTGTGACAGGATATATTACCATGACTCAATATTGTCAATCATCTGAAATGTGTTAGGATTGATGTGTGCAATCATTGTCTTGGTGATGCACATTACTTAATGAACGTGTGCAATATAGGCCTTTGTGCATTTGATATTTGTAGTATTTTGGTGTATATGTATGTAGGTATATATGTAGGTAGGTATTCATTACCTCTGAATGAGAAACAGCTTTGGCGCTATGCTGTGTATGCTTGACAACAGAATGTTTTTGGAATGATAATAACAATTATCTAAATTCAGCTAGATAAAGGAATCTTTGTTGAAGGCTGTATATCACAGATGGTTGGATTCTATTCTGAAATATATATCAAGTGTAATTTTTCTCATTGACAAGGGACCAATTGAACACTTAGTATTGTTGATGGGAATATTTATGTTAAAATTAATATATCATGAGTCATTATCATTTTATGAACAGATATTGAGAGTTTATGATAAATTTGATGCATGAATGTTGTTTATTTCTGAATGTGTTGCTTTGTTTACTGTAGTGCATTAATTTCCATGACCTGTTTGTTAATGCTAGTTACTTATATGACAACACCTGCAAACAATTCTGGCAACTGTTTTTATATGAACTCCTTAATGTCCATCAGTGTAAAGAAATACATATACATTTATTGATGTTTGTTAATATGAAATGATTTATTCGATTGTATGTTTGATGACTTTACATGGCTTCTGATATGTGGAAATGTGTGTTATGTTGAAAATCACCTTGATTTGATTTCACCATGATTCACCTTTGTGAAGAAAACCTGTTGAAGTGTTAATGTAACAACATACTGATATGTTTATCACTGAATATACTGATAGAAACAATTAAAGGAGCATCACTTCATGGCAGTATTCCTTTTATCATTCTCAGATTTCATCCAACAGCACTATTTAAAGCCGGTGATGAAAACGAAAATAGCAAAGGAGCATTTGAATTTGTATATGTCCCTTTATTTGTTTCTCTCAGTATATCATCACCTAATTGTAACATCATCTGTTACATTTATACATGCTTTACTCAACTTCCTGCTACTGATGATCACCATGATGCATGCATGTACAGGAATATGTGCCAGATTTTCACAGGATACTTTTGTTTTGTTCGTCAGGAATAGCTGATAGCCAACATAGTGATAGACTCACATGCTATGATAAAGTCATCCTCTTGATTGTCTGGGATGGGATACAGGTTTTATTTGTTCTGGTGAGAGCTAAATGAAATCATTTGAACCTTTAGTTTCATGAAAAAATAACAGAAACAAGGTATTGGGAATGCAAGATGTCCTCAAACAAAATTATCCAGTTTCTTTCAGGAAAAGAAAATATGTCTTGAAGTAATTACTCTGACAGAATATGAAACTCTTTAGGTGGTTGTTCTTTGGTTGTGTGAAAATGTTTATGATATATCAGATTCATGTACTGGTTATGTTTAGAATAGAACAAATCAATGTTTCTTGTCATTCCCAACTGAGAATTTGTATATCCATACTTATGACAAAGGGACATCATTGATTCATTGTTCAACTTCACCCAAAAGCTTCAGAATTTGCTGTTGCAGAGTAACATGTATTTCTCCCCTCTGTCTTACTAAAAAATGATTTAGGTGCTGGTAAAGTACATCTTGTTTGACTGCTGAAATTTGTGTTCCAGACTTTCATTGCAAGTTGTATGTTTTAACAGTAATTCAACTCATGATTGATTGATGATATTAAATGATGTTGACTCAATCAAGCCAATAATGCCTTGAAACATTTTCGGTAATATTTTATATTTTTGTTTCACAAAATGAAAAACTGGTCACTTAATGAAAAAGAAGAATCATCGAGAGTTGTCTCTCTTTGAAATTCTGACATCTGCTCTTTTTCTGTGTATGATGTTTATAGAGCTGGAGATTGGCTTGGTAAAAATTGTGACTTCAGTGTTTTAACAGAGAGGGGAAAACATTTAGCATTTAGGGTAAACTCTGAAGAACATGATCTTCTGATCAATTACTGATTTCATGTTTTATGTGAAATCTTTTCAAGAGCTATCACAACTGGAGGAATATGGGAGGAAGGAAAGGGTTTTAAATGGCAGTTGGTGTAGATTTCTACATTTTGCAGGACCACATTTTTCCTACACATTTCTCTGTTTACATCCTGTTGTGTTGTGTGTAGACATGCCAGATTAGTGTTATAAATGCAGATTGATAATCCAATGTGAAGGAAATCAAAGGTGAAATCCTTGCTTTGTGTTGTCCTTATCACTAAGAAAACGAACAGCCTGGATTTGTGGCGACAATTTCTGCTGAATGCAGCTGATCTTACAGAGCAGTTTAATCTACCTTGAATACCACACAGCAGCTGAAATATATTTTGTTATAATCTCTGAAAGGGAGCTAAAGAGAGGAAGTACATGTGTAGAGAATCACCCAGTCTGTTTCCATGACCACCAGGGCTCTCCCAGCCATACTTCACTTGGCTGTGGTGAACGGAATTCATCATTTAAGGGAGGTAACTAGGTATACTTGTTCAGCATGGCAAGTATGACCAATGGAAAAGGGTATTTTTCACACGAGTATTTTCACTCATCAAGATTAGAATCTCATTGTTTGGAACAATGAACTAAGTATTCTGTTCTGTATTGCACTGGACTCGACCAATATGACACTGTCCTAATATTGGGCAGTGATGGTTCTGTAAAGTGATGATTGGTCCCAAAGACCAAAAATATGAAAACAATGTACAAGTACTTCCGATTTATTCCCACAGTATATAATACAGTTTTAAAACAAGTATAAAGTATAATCCGTAAGTGTAAAAAATATTATTTATAGCTATGGTAAAAGATACTGTATGGTCAGTGGTGTTAATTCACAAGACAAACATCAGAGATACTTTAGTCTCCACACAAATAGATGACCAAATGTTATATTGCTCTAGTTAAAACAACTACCTCACATGTACAGTTCCTTGGAAGGTTATCAACCGTATCAAATGTAAAGGGAACACCCCCTGGAAACATCAATATGATTTACTGTTATCACAAATCAGCAGTTTGTATTGTAGAAGAAGTAGGATCTTGTCAATACATTAAAAAATATATTTCTATGTGGAGAATAAAAATTCTATGGGGTGCAGTCTTTGGTACATTATTCTGTGTCAGACCCCATTCCTTAAAGCAATCTAAAAGAGTATGACCATTGTAACATGCAACTGTTGAACCACTGAAGTTGCTTTCTGAAAACGGGCTTTGTTTTGAAAAACTGTTTCTCATCAAACAGCAGTATCCAAGTGACTTTAATCTCAGGTCACACAGGGCAGGAACTGCAATTAATAGCTTTATCTATTTATCATAATAAACCAGGAGAAATAAAAACAAATCATGATATACTGTCTGTACATCAAGACCAATGAGGGCCTTAGCATGTGGGATTGGGGCAGAATGAGATATCTCTGAATATGGAAGAATATGATAAAGTTGGTGCATCATGATAAATATTGCTATAAAAAGTGACCAAAAGAAACAAAAAACACAAACATATATACATGTGACATTACTGAGTAAGTCCAACACAGGCAGTGACAATATACATTCAGTCTGTTCATTACTGATCACATTAACAGCAAACAGACAACAAACCCAGAGGAAACGATCTTCCTCAAAATGATAGCAGACAAGCTAGACAACAAACCCAGAGGAAACCATCTTCCTCAAAATGATTGCAGACAAGCTCGTAAACGATGGTTTCTTTTATTGGTGAATTTATAAGATCCTTAAGACAATATTTTACAACAAAGTCACCATTTAAAAAGCCTCACTACTAAGGTTTTATTACAAGAAAACAAATAATGCAAACATCAGCCAACACTCAGATCTCTTGCTTGTAATCATATTCTAAGAACAGAGTTCATGTTCTCTCAGCACTGACCTCATAGATCAACTGTTTGAATGGAATAATAAAAATATTTTATTTATTAATTAAAACATTAAATTGTGTCATGATAATAATTAAAGCTTGCATAAAAAGGTTCTTTCCTGCTAATGGACTAAAATATATTAACACATGTCCCATGTAAATAGGTTTCTCAAAGAAACAAAAACTTTAGTTTCTAAGCTAACCATGAAACTGTTGCAAAGATTCAAATCTGGTGTTTCCTGGACTACGTGACTAGCTTCAGCCTGATGTACAGGACATTGTATGCATTGCTTAAGAGAGGTATGACTCTTTCTCAACCATGCAGGTGTAGTAAAGAAATTATGAATATGCTGCACAATAAACTGCTAAAGGCTTGACAGAATAGACAAAAGTTCACACCCAATTTACATGTAATGAACATGTTTCCATGGAGCCAATATGGGTGAAGGAGCCAATATGGGTGAAGTACTCACAGTGATTGGTAATTTCATAAAGACAATCATATATTGACACTTACATTATACATTACACACTGCAGAACCTGCAAATAATGAAGTCAGAACATTTAAACCAGTTCCTATGCAGCTTCAAACCATGCAGTTTGGGTACTTTAAGACACCAAGCCAGACCACCTGCTACGCTTTGTGGCCTCTTACCATGAACATTAACTGCTTGGAATCCAATTCTTTAAACACTGAGTGTATCACAGCAACTTAATTATAGAGAGGCAGGATAAAAGACCTTTACCACTTTGATAAAACCTTCAAGCAGAAGAGATGTTGATGTATCTGAGAATACAATTCAGGTCAATTCAAAAGCATGATCAGCACATCCTGGAGCTACAAAGGAATACAACTATGAACAGGAAATTCCCACAAATCACACCACATGAACAGAGCCCTTAACAGGAAGAAAGGCCATAATTTGATGGTTGCATCAATAACATTGACATACATGTTAGAAAATAGGAACATGCTCTTTACTGCTACACTATGCACATCATTCACTGCATGGGAGTGGACAGAGGTATCTTTGTGTCATCCCAAACACTAGGGGAACAGTGAAGTGTAGAGGGTGGAGTGTAGTTTTTGGTCGGCTGCTGCTGTGATGGTGATAGCTATTGTCAGTGCATGACCTAGGCAAAACCCCAGTCACTGTGAGGACTGAAGATGAGAAGTCATAAAGCAGTTCCAGTTCAGTGAACTGATGCTTCTGTACGCCTTGACTAAAAATATGTGCACAGAAAGAACCTGTACATGATAACATATTTGTTAACTCAGAGTTCATGAAGCACAAGCTATTAAAATAATAAAAAAATCACTAAATATAAACTAATTTCACAGCTGAAACAAAATACCACACCCCTTTCTACCATGTTCTAGTTTGTGCAAAAGTTAAGAGAGTGAAAAGCTTTTGAACTGAATACTACTTTCGCTCAGCATCTTAGTGTTTGTATGTCATTGATAAATTATTAAAGTACATTTAGGAACCCCCCAAATCATGATTTTATATACAAAATATGCACTTGAGACTAAAAATTGTGGAAATAAAATTGATCTGCTATAAAAAGCATGATACTGATCATGTTATTATTGAATGCATACCAGGATCCAATAAATATATTGATTTAAAACCCTGTGTATTTTCTGACAACCACTACAGGTTACAATTTACCCTGATACAGTGCCAGCTGTAGAGGAAACACAACCAACATCCGAGACAGGAGAAATGAGAGGCTTTACCCCATCTGTATACAACATGTATCAAAATAAAAACATTAAAATATGTGAATAAAATATATTAAAACTGATTGTCCATTGATACTTCACCATCCTGGATTATCCACTGTATATTTCCATTCTACCATGACATTATTCAGTGACCATCAGCCATTAAATCTTCCTTTCGGTGATGTCACTATCATATCTTTCTTGGAATTTCTCAGGAGATTAATTTGATTGGATACCTATTCATAGTGCAATGCCATATGAATCAGTAGTGCTGCAGCCAGAATTTCCTTGGAAGGGGCTAGTTCCTTTGGAAAATGTGTGCAAACAACCAAAAAGTTAAAAAAATCTGTAATCCTTCTCTTTGACATTTTGACAGGAAAAAAGATTTGATGATAAACTCCTTACATCATGTCGAGTTTCATACAGTGAATCAAGGTCCCTACAGTGATGTCGATAATGGTTTCATATGCAAATAGACACAGTGGCAATCTAAGGTGCTTAGGAAGCCTAGTTTTGAATTCTAGAAATTTCAATGTATTGATTCTGATTTCTGAAAGGTTGGCATTGTTTTCAATCAAAGGCAGATCCAGAGTGGGGGGTGCCCCCACCTCCCCTTGTCCCTAAAATTTTGTTAAGTGACCACTGAAACTCAGACTTAGTGTGCACCTCCCCCAACCCTGTATATGAAAACAGCTGTACTTTTAAATTAATTATGCACTCGACATATAGAAAAAAACCCAAAACATTTAAAATGAGAAATTTGTGTCACTTACCAAGGTAAGTAAAATTAGAGGGAACTATGCAGTGTCTGTAGCCCTAAATCAGGCTGTAGATAAAATGGGTCCAATGGGTTCAGAACTGTCAGGGTACAATAATACCCTGGATCATCGAGGATGGTACTTTGTCAGAGACATCTGAAAATTACTTTCAAAAATATTTTCCTCTGATTAAAGCATAATTGTTTAAAAAATCAATAACAAATTGAACTTGACACAGTATATCACACACAAGTTGCTTCCACGCTATACATATGTGCCACACAAAATCACTGGTGTCAAACAATTGCAGCATTTCACGTGCAACACAAAAACTTTAACATGAGATGATTGCTGACTCAGAAAACAATGATAAACTTGGAAAATGAAATCCTGTCATATTGCAAACACTCAAAGTATTTTCAATTTATCAAATGTTCCCCATAATTGTGGATATCAATATGACATTTTATTGCTAACACTCACAGAATATCATGAACATTGTAACTTTGTCTTTACTACGTTTACACACAAAAAAAAGTTCATAAAAGTGAACTTTCACCCACGACCTCATTGATCTAACTGGTCTCAATGAAAGTAAATGGTCTGGAATGTCAATCTTACTAATACACCAAACACACCTATTTTAAATCAGAACATATATTAGTTTCTTATATGAAGTAAATATGCTCCGAAAAACTATGTCAACAATAACAGTCAAACATATACTGATAATCACCCCAAAGCATTTCACATTTCAATAGTGTATTTTGAATATAACAAACAAAATTCCTCAAATCAGACATTGATGTTTGACTTACTGAGTTTTCCACTGTTTCATGTCGAAAACACAAGATAATATGTTCCTCTTTGCTGAAATGCTGACTTATGTAAAGGGTAATCAGATTCATATTAATATCATAGATATTTTCTGATCACTAATGCTTTTTCCTTCACAGGAAGTACAGTGAATATGGACAAGGGGTAGTCAATTAGTAATCTTCTGATTATATACTGAACTACAAAAGAAACGTCACACTTTTCAAAGTCATTTTACTCACACCTGATGTGGAATTTGATAGGTTGACTCACAGTTTATGCTATTGTAACATTACAAATATGACATTGACCATTCATAACACATCATTTTAAAGAAATGAGATTTCTGAGTAGGATTCAAACTCATACCCTTTCCGTGAACATGGTAATGCTCTCGAACGCAACTTTCTGAAAAGCATGATGCATGTGCAAATCCCTGGTCTAGTGGGTATAAAAAGGACCCCAAACCATCATCCTGTCATTCGATTCCTGATCACTGTCACTATGCCACGTTTGACTCTAAATCAGAGGGAACAAGCCATCGGACGTCTTCACGCTGGTCAACGTCCACGGGTCATTGCCAACGACTTCAACTGTAGTGTTCGGACAGTCGAGAGACTGCTGGAGCGGTACAATGCAATCAACAGCACTAACGATCGTCAGCGCAGTGGCCATCCCAGGGTAACAACAGCACGTCAAGATCATCATCTTCATCGGGAGCACTTGCAGGATCGCTTCCGCACAGCGACAGAATCGGCTCGAGCGACTGTTTGAACCCACAACAGACCCATTTCTGCAGCAACAGTTCGTCGTCGGCTGAGAACTTTCAACCTGGCCTGTCGACGTCCTGCTCAGGGTCCTGTCCTGACAGTTCGACATCGTCGGGAACGTCGTCTGTGGGCCCAACAACATCGGAACTGGCGCTATCAGCAGTGGGGGACTGTCATCTTTTTAGACGAGAGTCGTTACTGCATATCCGTGGCAGATGGCAGAGCTAGAGTTTGGAGAAGGAGGGGTGAACGGTACATTGATGCATGTCTTATGGAGAGGGACTCGTGGGGAGGACCAAGCATCATGGTTTGGGGTGGCATTGGACTGAACCACAAACTTGGACCCCAGGTCTTGCAGAATATTGGTCCAGGTCGAGGAAATGGAGTGACTGCTGTCCGTTACATGGATCAAGTGTTAAGACCGCACGTTGTGCCACATTTCGCCCGTCATCCAAACCACGTGTTTCAAGAGGATAATGCACGTACTCACACAGCCAGGATAACGAGGGACTTCTTCCAACAGCACAACATCCGCACATTGCCCTGACCTGCTCTAAGTCCAGATCTAAACCCAATTGAGCACCTATGGGATGACATTCAGAGAAGGATGAATGACCTTCGACCAAGGCTGACAACTGCTGCAGAACTCACGGCAGGTTTTCTCAGGGTGTGGAATGCTATCCCCATGGCCTTCATCAACCACTTGATACACTCCATGTATAGGCGTTGCATGGCAGTTATCAACGCAAATGGTGGCCACACACGCTACTGACTTCAACCCTGAATGTCAAGGACATGACCTCAGCATGTGGCACCATGTGTTGTCAGACTTGTTTCTGGAGTACTTGTTAATCAACAGGACAAAACAGTTCCTTCAATTTCAACCTTAAATAGGAAATATGTTTCCACATAAATAAAACAGTTTGCAATACGTACATGTACGACGTTTCTTTTGTAGTTCAGTGTATTTATATTGTTAAGAGGCTGAACAACGTTGTATGTATGCCCTAAGCATGGAAAAATGGACCCTAAAAACTGACTCATATATATTACAATACATTATGTCACAGGTCAGCTAAGCCTGATTATTTATTTGTCAGTGTGAAAATAGCATAACATTAGCTCTAAATAACTATTTACCAATAGATGGTATTTTCAAATGATCAACAAGTTTCTACATGGAAATGTTGCAAACATTAATACTGGTTTATCATATAAGATAGGTAAGCTTCTCATACAAACAGTAATGTTATTCTTAAACCATTAAAGGTTAAGAGGTAGTTTCGTTCACACTACTAGGTAACATTATGAACATGAATACAATGTCTGAGTGAACAGTTCAATTTGTAAAATACTGCCACATGTCTTGTCCTCATGTTTATCTACAGAAGCATTAAAACACCGGGAAAACCTTTTGTTCATTAAGGGAACACACACAAACAGATCAAGCAGGTAGGTATTCCACAGAAGTGTGGAGACTTTTAAATATAGTTCCTGTTACCTGACTTGCCTATCATCTGTAGAAACTGCATATTTATTCCATTTAAGTTTAATCACTTGACAGTTAGTGAAGTCAATAATATTTTGCTCCTCGTCAATACTGAGCCTATCAGCAGTGCAGTTAAATTATTTATAGGTATACTAACCCTAACTACCCAAGTTATATAATCAGAGTGAGTACATATTTGAACACATGCGAGGATATCTTGGAGTTGCTAACAGACACGTAGTGAAATGTGCTCTCTTCAGAATAGTCAGATTACTTATGACTCTGAAAACCCAGGCCACAGTTATGATAAAAACATGGAGGAATATTTCTATGTCTTTCATGTAATATTCTACAGTCAAAGGCATGTATTATAGATGACAACTTCTTTACTGTACGTTACAACATTTCTGGGCTATTCCTTGCCCCCTTTGTCAAGTGAATCGTGAATCACAATAAAGAAGACTTAAAATAAAGAAGTTGTCATCCATATTTGTCTTTTACTTTAATACCAACATCTACAAGCTTCTTAAGAACCTAATTCTACAGTCACTCATTCAAAACTTAAAAGAAGACTTAAAATAAAGAAGTTGTCATCCATATTTGTCTTTTACTTTAATACCAACTTCTACAAGCTTCTCAAGAACCTCATTCTACAGTCACTCATTCAAAACTTAAAAGAAGACTTAAAATAAAGAAGTTGTCATCCATATTTGTCTTTTACTTTAATACCAACTTCTACAAGCTTCTCAAGAACCTCATTCTACAGTCACTCATTCAAAACTTATGAAACACATGAAACCACGAGGAGAAATCTACAGGGATGATGAAATCCCATCATGCTATTCCACACAGGCATGTAAACACACTATCATTATAGAACATGAACATTTCCCAGGTATACCACATGTAAGGCCTCACTGTCAGCAGGGGAACAATGCAGCCATAGCCACCCTACACATGGCTGTCTCCCCTTGTCACCTGCTGGCATGTCACACACCACGGTCTGTTTGTGGATGGAGGCCACACTTGATGGAAGGCTCACCTATGTACATCAGCATGTGTAACAACAAGGGGTATCAACATGTGAAATGTACGTACGTAAATGACATGTAGATATCAATGAACATGATGTGCCTACCTGCTGTTACACATTGTAGGTACGTATCTAAAACGTATGCAGTGGTAACAAGCACTCAGCAGTATTCCTATATGGTGGCAGTCTGCAAATAACCGGGTCAGACAATCCAGTGATCAACAGCATGAGCATCAATCTACGCACATGGGAACTGATGATGTGTGTCAACCAAGTCAGTGAGCCTGACCACCCGATCCTGTTAGTAGCCTCTTACATTCTAATCCAGACCTTCACGGGTTTGCACTGGTGAGGAGGCATGAAGGTGGTAACTGGGTGTTAATAGTGTTTCTCTTCAGAGACTCAGGAACTGAAATCAGACTAGGTTTGACTGTAACAAAGCCTATTTTTGAGGAACAACCAGTCTTGCTTATCTCGTGTATTGTACCTCAGTTCTACCCAGAGACAAACCCTCGGCCCAGTCACCACTATAGCTTCATTTTAGGTCTCACGATATCTCTTGGCTATGTCATGAAACTCTTGGCTCATACACTACTCTAATTGTGTTCTTATTGAACACAGTTTAACCTCAATCAGTACACTGACTTTAAACTCACCAGTTTGGTTTTACACTGCTTTCTACAGTATTCCAGCAATACCATGACACCAGATATGGGCATCACACAGTGTACCCATCCAATTCCAAACACAGATCTTCATCATGACAAGCTATAATGATGAATGCATCCAGGGTATTGATCATCATAAAACAGAGATATAACATAGTGAATACTGAAAAGAGCTTGAAAACCTTGAAAAAGGTGCACTAAAAAATCATCATCCACTGTATAAATATTGTAGGTATACAAGACATGACAGAGCTATTGAGGTATTTGATTTTAGCTCAATACATCTTTAAAACCCTAAACCAAGGCAAGATAATTAACACCAGGAGAAATAATAACTTGTGAAATAATAACAGGAGAAATAAATATAAACTTGAGTAAAACTACAACATAGATTCTACAATAGATACATGTACCAGGAATCCACTCCATAAAATAGGGTGGCACAAGGCAGGTTACAAAACACCATCTGTTTCCCTCCTAGGGGTGATACATTGAAAGTATTTATTGAAATCATACACTACTGTATTAGGAAGTTTCATTTTTTTTCTTGCAATGTACAATGTACAGATTTTACATCCAAAATGAATTTGCAGTCATGAGATAAACTTCTGGATGTTTCAATATTCTCTATACAGTTTACATGGCAGGTATCACATAGCTCAGTCAGTGAATCAGGTGAATTAATGTAGCATATATATTCATGATTGCCAGCCATTGCAATATATCATTACACGCAACATGGAACATACCACATGTTGTATGTCAAAAACAGCTGTTTGTATCCAACACATGGTAGATGAATGATATGAACCACACCTAAATATTTCATTAGTATTAAAGCTCAAACCCCAGATGGCAAACATTCTTTCATAGGATTCTCAACTTCAAACGTTATCTAAATTAGAGAAGTTTGCCAAAAAGGTCAAAGTAGTCATATAGTATTTTGATTAAACATTCACCTTGAGTCAATGAACTAGTTTAAAAGATAACATTAGATATTTAAGATAACAACATTTTTACAAATTTTGATATGAAAAATGTATAAGTATCCTCTATACCTTTAGTTCAATTCCATCAATGAGTTCAAAATCTAAAATTTTTACACTTAACAACAGCTGAATGAAATCCAATACTGCCTTACCTTCAGAAAGGTAAAACAATTAAACAGTAACCATGGCAACCAGCCAGTTAACAAACAATACTGGTCTATCACAGTAGGGGATAACAGGGTTCATAACTCACATATACTGGAGTTGTCAGTGATTAATTTACAACATGAAATTTACAACCCCATATTGCTTATCAACAAGTGTTCATAGCAGTCATACATGTCAGTCTCATTCATAGTACACGCCATACACAGAGCCGATCGCATATAAATGTTGATTGCGGAATTCTGATGTGGAGAAAGTGTCGCTACCTGCATCCCACAAGCACCGACTGCTGACCCGCATGTCTTGTCCACCCAGCTGACCAATGTGGACCAAGCAGATAATCTTGTAGCGAGGAATCATCAACTCTTTCACCCTGGCCTTGATCACCTGGAGGGTGACATCAATAAAACAAATAATGAGGGCATTTGTAATGAACAGAATTCAGCACCACAGAGAGGCCTGATCAAAGCACTACAATCTGTTTATTACGAATATTGAGTGAGTTGCCCAACAATGCATAAATGTTCCACATAGTTAATGGCAGCCAACACTAGTAAGTGAGTGAGTATGGTTTTACACAGCTTCTAGATCTAGCAATATATCAACATTATCACGGCGAGGGACACCAGAAATGGGCTTCACACAATTTACCCATGTGGGGAATCGAACCCAGGTCTTCCACTTGACAAACAAATGCTTTAACCACTAGGCTACCCCATCACCCTATATTACATATAGCCTTAATAAAATACATATTCACAGAAACTGACATAATTTGCTGAATGCAACTAAAATTTAGTTCAGTGTCCAAAAGGACAAATGTAATTTAAAATTATCGACTAACTAAACTGCAGTGCACTACATTACACATTATGAATGAATATTGTACATATTGTAAATTTGTTTGCATATTGTTGAATACCTTGAGCAGTAGCAGGCCATGATATCCACTATGCTCTTGTACACACACAAGACATGAAGCTAGTGACAAGCATACTCCACAAATCCAACTTTCATCTTCTCTTAACAGGGACATATGATTCCTTCAAGACTGAATCGATATCAGACCAAATAGTTAAAATAATTTCATTCCTTCTTCTTTGAGTAGTGGCTCTTCATGATGTGAGTGACAGGTTATTGTAGCTACAGTTGGTAACACTATAGATGGTAGTTCATGATTACTTGGCAGCACACATTAAATCAATAACATGCAAGACATCTTCAATGGTGTCCTGAGAGTCAGGTTTAAACATACAAGATGATGGAGAAACTATTTTCAGCAAAGATCTGTCTGCTCTTTCCTTCTGTCATCAACCAGCACCTTCAAAGAGTGAACTGGATTACAGACTGCTTTGAAGTTTTGTATCAGAATGTGTCAGCTATATATTTTGGAGCAAAGCAGATGTTAAAACTTTACCATTTTAAGAACTACATGAGCCTGGGTATGTAGTTGGAGAACCAAAGTGGGCAAATCTGAATTTCAAACCAGCCAGGTTTGGGGCATATCTAAGGGAAGCAACTCTGTATAGTGAATTTCAACAAATGGGGTCTCCATGTACTATGTTCTCCTTCTATTAAGGAGACAAATAAATATAATAATATACTTAATGTCACAGTTTAAATCAAATCTTGAATTGGACCTTATTATATTCAGCGTAATTCAAACCAAACTGGTAATATCACGGCAAGAGGTGACTAACAGGATTTGGTTTGATTTGCAAAGTTAAAACACGTCATCGCATCCCACATCCCACTTTATGATGTTCATGCTTTGATCACTGGATTGTCTGATCCACTCTTGATTATTTACAGACCATTGCCATATAGCTGGAATATTGCTGCGTGTGGTCTTAAACAACAAACAAACAAACCATGGCAATTAAAGGTCACATGCAACCAAAAAATCAAACATAAGTAAAACACATTTATCACTTATTCATGACATATTATATACATTGATGCTTTTAAATAAACAAATAAACAAAATTCTAAGCGTACAATCGCGATTCAAAAGTGCAATATTTTGTACTTGGGCTTACTTACCCCGAAACGAAGCCCTCGGGAGACCGAACCCAGTCATAGCGGGTGGATGTGCACACAAGTGTTACGACGGCTTCTGATTGGCTGTTTCATTTGCTGATATGCTAAGGGTTCATTGTGTGTACAGACAGATGATCTGTTTGGTGGGCATTTTAGAAGTATAGCCAGTCACAAGAAAGTAAGATTCTTTATGGATAACAACTTCTTTTTGTGTATTTGATGCGTCGTTTCAGTATGGATTCATAGACTGTTGTCAAACAAAATCATATACACTAAAAGAAGTCGTTATCCATGAAGAATGTATATAGAGATGCTGGGTTTGGAAAATACATGTCCTCTGAATTTGCGCTCGATCCAATAAAAATCATGTCAGTAGAGATAGTAAACTACTGCATCACTGGAATCTGTCATCCGTCCAAGTACAAAGCAGGACTTGAAACTGACAAGAGTTTGCACCAGTTTCCGTCAGATTCAGTCATCCGAAAAAAATGAGTGTAGTTTGTTTGCAACCCACAGACATAAAAACATGTCGTATGTATCACACGTGCCTAATTACATAATGTGGCAGACACGGGACTCGGGTGCACGAGTCATAAATCAACTTATTTTCTTTATGTCGTATAGTCTGATAGGTGTTAAGTTTACATTGCACATGGTCAATGATTGAAGCTGTGTATTGCATGTTGTCTTTAGCAGACAGGCAGACAGACATATGGGTGTGAATAAACCAGACACTCAGCTTTCTCTGTGACAGAAACTGCTTACTACAATCAACAAGTTGTTTTACGTAACGAGTAGATTATTTACTTGTTTGTGTACACAACCAAGATTAGACTACTGCTCACGACCACAGACGCTGGGCATGCATACTGTTTCAAGCTCCGCGAACCTATTCACTGCGCAAGCGTTATGGACGCAGTGCAGTACAGCTGTTGAAACCAGTTTTCCCCCCAGCGCTGGGGGGAATTTAGTGAAACGTTTGAACTCCGATTTTGCGGGCTTTTTTTTCATCGCGTTTTTTCCAATTTTATAGGTTGAATTGGCATTTTTTATGATTTGTTTCGGTAAGTGCATACCTAAAGGTACCAGAATCTGCAAAGTTGTGTTTTATGTTGCATGTGACCTTTAAAGGAATGAACAAAGAACAAAACCGATGCTGTTCGCTGTCTACTTACCTCAGAAAGAGTTTTGGACATCTGTCTGCAAAGCTCTGGCTCATATCTCTCTTCTGCTAAGTAAGCCTCCAAAACATCCTTTATAATGTTCTGGACCTTGGTGTAAGGGAAGCGTTTGTTTGGGGAAAGTTGGTATGTATTCTCAAACTTCACTGGGATGCGATACGTCTCATCATGGCCAGGCTCATCCAGGAAAGACACTGTGCTCATAGAACTGAAAGATGCACAAAATACTTCACACATCAGAAACTAGTTGAGACAAATTTGTTCAGTTATCATTTAGGGTAAAGTCACCTCTCAAAATTTGAATTCTTCAAAAAGGTCCACCTAATTCCTTAGTTGATTAAGTGAGTGAGAGGTAAGTACTGATCTATCCTGCTTTTAGCAATATACCAGCAATACCTCAGTAGGGCACATCATAAATGAGTTTAACACATTGTACATATGTAGGAAATTGAACACGGATCTTCGGGATGATGAGAAAACACTTTAACCACTAACATACCACACATGAGACAGAATGATGAAGCCTTTCAAAATGATGATCATCAAAGGCATTGACTTAGGTTGCTGTTTCAGTTTGTGTTATAACCAAAGCTTGGGAAAAATTATTAAAAAGGCGAAAACATGATATGAACAGAAGCTTCACATGATGATTATTAATGAAATTATAGTCATGTAAGCATTTTGTGATGTCAGGTGCAGTATACAAAGAACTAGATGTTGGAGGAAAGACAGAAGTGATGTGACTTCACATTGAAGACTTAGACATTGACCTGTTTGGTCAAATTTGTCTCACTGACAATAATCCTGATAATGTGAGTATTTGAATCATCATAATCACCAACTGGATTGGTGAATGAGTGAGTTAGATTTTACAGCATGTTTAGTAACATTCCATCAATATTACTGTAGTTTGTTTTGAGAGATGTTAAACTACTTGCACCAGGTGCAACCTAAGATAAAAACCTCATTGCACCAGGCAAATTCCAGATGAACTGCTTTATTCCAATATGTAATGAAAGACATATGCTTTTGAATTATTTACTTGTTTTATTCAGTTTATTAAAAGTTTACTAAAAAATTGACTTGCACCTTCGTGCAGGTTAGGCAAATAACTAGGTTGAACAGTGTAATGTTGGGCTGCACCAATACAAGTACAAAGCACTAAATCGAGCCCTGTTAAATAGACACTAGACAATGTTTTAGGAAATCACAGACTTGCATCAAAGAATTTGGTCACTTGGGCAGTGTGACCTGACTAAACATCTGTCATGCTTTGAATAATAGTCCACCTTCACTACACATGAGTGAACTAATTAAAAAGGTGGCATCCTCTTGTACTAACTTACCACCAAAATATACTGACAGATTAAGAAATGCAAGTTTTGAAAAATTGAAATCTCATAAAACTAAGCGTTAATGTTTATGTCTTCCATTTAAGAACTTGATAAAAAGACAGAGTTGCATTTCTTTTGCTGTTCAGTATATTAAACACTGGTTAAAGCAGGACACACTTTATACATGTCTTATGACTACAAAAGATGTCTAGTCTTGTTAATAATCAACACACAATCCCTGAACCTATCATAATTCCAAGTGACCCTCCTTCTGGAGACTAATCCCTAGTAATAAAGGACCAGGCCTTAATGCCTTGTCCATGTAATGTTCACATTCAATGTCCCTGACACTGCTTGCTGTTTAAGGCTGTCCTCAGTTTTATTCCAGCTGAATGATAGTGATCTGTAATAATCAAGTCTGGACCAGACAATTCCATTGAGCATCGATCAATGTAACTTAGAAAACAAAGACACACAATCAATCATCAAGCATGACTCCACGATCAACCTGAAACACCTCTTACATCAAACATTAGCCTGTCAAGCAGACCCTCAAACAAATTTATCTAAGCAAGTCCATGCAAGTCAAGAATGTGTGGCAAGTCTACATTACTTCAGTTTCAGAAAATGAAGTCTGTGGGTTCCTTTATATAATAGCATTGTTTTTTTCGGATTATAATTTAGGAACCATTTATTTGTGTAAAACACATGCATTTTAGATATTTGTCTAGTCAAGTATGGATCACTGGAGATAATTCTAGACTAAAAATATATTTCTGAAAATATATAATTTTTATAGAAACAAATAACCCTGTTCAATTTGAAAAGCTATTCCTGTGATGAGGGTAATTTAGAAACTGAAGGATATATAGACTAACAATACTGCAAAGAAGGAGTTGTCAGATAATAATATGGTTCAATGAATATGATGCAGACTAGATCTATGTTTATCTAAACCTTCATGGTTAGTTCTCCAAGTACAAGTGTTATGATCTGTGTGGACCTCCCTGCTACTAAAACTACCAGTTGATTGTCAGGTCCTTCCCCTTTCAGGCAATAATGAAGTCAACTCCACAATGCATAATGATCCATTGGTCTATAATCCAAGCATCAGCCTTGACATGCACTGACCATTTGATGATCATGGCCAATGGGAAATTTATGAGGTGGATTTTTACCCTGCCCAATTTAGCATGGACTTCAGCTTTCAGGGGAGGGGAAGGGGAAGCTTTTGTCATGAGAATAATATCAAAATAGAAACAATCATGATAATACAAATTATTGTTATTACATTGTAAATTAGCAAGTGCAGTTATTTCAACATTTATTTTGTCATAATCAGTCTTTTGATTTTTCATCAATTTTATAGGCTACAATTCCATTTCAAAAGGTGTCAAACAAAACAGAATTTCTTAAACAAAATCATATGCAAGGCAAGTTTCAGATCAATTCATTTTAGGACGCTGATTACAACAGTCTGAATTTGGATTTCATATTTCATAATCAGCTAATAAATCCAAGAAGAGAAATCTTTTTTAATTCCAAATTAAAAATCTCTTGCAAAATCATTGCAAGGGAAAACGTTATTGTTAAGTACTGGTATTTTTCAAATTTCCAGACCAAATATACTTTAAACAAAGATACCTGTTGATCAGGAAAGAATTCATATTGATAACACATGACCAAGAATGCTTGGAAAATATATTTCTCTGATTTATTATTTGCTGCTCAAATTAACTGCTCCTATAAAGCATGATTTCTTGAACGAAAGTGCCTGGTACCAGCAAAACTCACTGGTTCTGTGCTCATAGTTTGGAGACTAAGATTGTTCATCTAGGTATCAAACAGGACTCACACAGGTAACAACACACACAGAAAATCATATACATTGTATCCATCACAACTTGACCTGATTTGCCCCTTGACGGAGGAAATCAATTACACTCACTAGCTCAACATATAAAAAAACATACCACAAAATCTTCCAAGCTAATATTTTGAACATTATCAGTTCATGTCAAGTATACATGATAAATGCATACTGTAATCTTACACTTAGTGACTGTTTATTCAGCTGTTGACCATCATAATTTTAGTCCACACTAAATGAAATGAAATTACTACATTTTCATCCCTGCCCAAACCAAACACACTGCCTTGATCAATTAATGATCCCAATTTACCAACAGAAAGGCAGAAACTGGTCCATGCATTCAGGACACATGCACACATGCCTTGAAAAACTGGAACATTGTTATTGTGTATGAACAATAACAAAAATTCACAACAGTTTGGAGGTGACAGATTAAACAGGAGACCTTCACTCACCATCAAACATGTTGTTTAACATAATTACAATATCCCCAAATGGCTACTGATGAACGAAATTGATCTGACTGTTATTATTTATGCAGATGCTTTGAAAAATTTAAAATAAATAATTTATTGTTGCCAATAAAACTGTTGTCATGCCTTCAGCAATGACAAAACTGTTCCAGAGTTATAGCCAGAAATTACACTAAGAAAGTAGAGGACACACAGAAAACACTTGATTTTCTCATCAAATCCATGTGAATCTAATCTTGTGATGTCCGAAGTCAACGTTTTCATGCATGACTGCACCATTCAAGAAAATATCAACTTTGCAAAAAATAGATGAGACAAACATCTTTTTAACAATTAAAAAACCCATTTCATACAATACGAACTATATGCTATCTAAATTCCTCTTAATTCTATTAACATATGCTTGGAGTGTCAGTCCTCATATTGCATGTACGGATCATGTGAAAAAGAAATTGAAACCTACTTACATGGATGCCTTACATCATCTTAGTCAAAAGCCAAATGTAAAAGGTTCTTATGATTGATTTTGGCAATCTTCTCTAGAATATTTCATTATACTTGAACAAATATTAACAAGAAATATAGGTTCACAAAGGCATTTTTCACGCAAACCCAACATGCTTGTTTATCTATTAAAGGAGAATACTAACGTAAAACTATTTTTTGATATATGGAGAAGGGCACCCTAAAGATCACTTTCCGTATCAAAATGTCTCAAAAAGTTTGTAAAATCCCAATAAAAACGTGAAAAACGACCTCCGATTTCTGCTTATTACGGAAACACCCAACAGTTCACAGGTGTCATGTGACATAACGTCAAATGTGATTATAGTCGGTGGCATCCTGTTTGGTTGTATACCAAATACCAGCTGATTTTACATCGTGCAGCAGAAACTTCCAGTGAAGATGAAAAAGAAGAATCCATCGAAACGAAGGCACCAGTTTGATTCATTTCAATTCAATTTATTTATTCGGTAGTTTGGCCATGTGACCCAAAGTACAATTGATTGTGACGACATAGCCATAATACGTGACAGGAAGAACATACGCACATCTTCATGAAAAGGAAAACACATGTTTCATGTGAAAATAGCGACAGAAGTTATGGTTTGGGTACTTTATGTACAGAGAACAGACTTTTGAAATTGATACTATGTAATTATTTTGTTCCGAGATGCGCACACCTTTCACATACAAATAATACATGGTACTCATCTTCGAGAACTCCTAGATTGTTACAACATACATACATAGTGCATACAAGGAGTGCTTTCATTAGTACAATGTTCTCAATAAATTAACTTTAACCTAAGGCAATGCAATACATAATTTACAGAATGCACGATTCAAGGTGTTATCACTTAGCACTGGAAGGTTTTATTTTGGCTGTAATTCTAAAGTCAAGTAATTCCTTAAAATTGTGGATGTACAAAGAGAGTCGTGCCAAATCTGGGAATATATATCACGGATTCATCATGCAAAAGTAAAAAGTATTTTTCCTGCATCTTGCTCTATCGAAACATATGAAACACCAGTTGTGAAAAATAAGTGGCGGATATCTGAAACTTGTGTATTCTTGCCATTTTCATCAAGCTCTTATCATAAGGAATAGATAACACTGGTGAGGAAGGCGGTGTGATTCCATTCTTAATATTTCAAACCAAAACTTTATAACACACCTTTGAGTAGAAATGCGTGCGTTTCTACCACACCACCCCAACATGGCCATATTTGACACGTTTTACATTCAACTGTGAAGGAAATATGCTTAATAATCTATACATGGAGCAAATTACTTACAATTTTAACATCTTGACCACTTGATGTCAACATCAGAAAACTCGGGAACACAGACTAGTAAGTTCGTCAGATTGTGTTTATTTCGCAAGGGGGGCACATGCCCATGATACAGGTACCATAGCACAGATATTTGTTGAGTACAGAGAGCTTGAAATGGTGGCTAACAGTTATAACAAATGTATTTATACAAGAATAACCTCTTTTACAAGATAAATGCATGGGAAATGTTTATCCTATTATTCTACTGAAATAAATTAATGAAATCTAAGAGGGACATCTTCGAATAACATTTGTCTTTTCGTAATTTCATCATATAAACAACTGTCAAATAATCAGTTTTATCGGTTCAGTTATATTGTTAAGGTGCCAAACTGTGATATATAAACTTTATTCATGAAGTACTAATTAATCTTCTGTTTAAACAGATGACTTACATAAATGATGGTATTACAGTTCAAACACACAGAGATGTTTTCATTGTACTTTAATATAGTGTGATTGTGATGAGGGCATTCTGATGTCAACTTGTGTTGAAAGTAAGGGCTCTTGACTCAGAATGATTAGAATGTTTATCTTGCCTAAATCTGTCTTTATACTTGGAAAACGGATAAAATGGTGGCTCCTTTCATTGTTCGATGATTCCATGCATCCCCAGGCAACTGAATAAACTATTGTACCATTTGCTAAAATGACAGAAACAACATGACTTTTATTACTGGAGCGCTTGGTCTTTGGAAGCTAGTCACATTTGATGTCACGAACGGAAAGGTCATGTGACTCCCAGTGGAATATGCATAATGGCCGAAGCTGAGATAACAGAAACTGTTTTAGCGATTAAGATGTAAATATTCATAATTTGTACTTGAAACTTTGGGTATATGTTTTTGATAACGTTATCTTCCACATCAAATTACTGAAATTCTCTCATATTCCCCTTTAAGACAAGAAATCTTTGCTCTAGACAAATCATAATAGATTCATTGCTATTTCTGACAAAGCTTTGGTCTAGTAACCCAGTACATACCTATGTATGTAAAGACGTGCTTAAAAAAAGACACAGCGACATAATTGACCCATGTTTTTCAGCCACCTATATCCAACACTGAAGGTATAATTATTTCATGTACTTGTGTCTGGAGTCAGACCATGCTCTATATACACAGAGTTGAATTAATAGCCCCTTCATGTGATAAATGGCCCCTACTGAACAAAGCTGCAACGGTCAATACAAACAAAGTTATTTACTACCCTCCACCTACTTTAGCTGATAAGAAGGTCATACAGAACAGTTTATCACCGACTGGGGAAATATGGTCATCTAATACTGCCAGAATTGCCTGACAATAGCCCTTTCTTACAGGCTAATGACCTACACAGAGATTCATGGGAAAAGGGTTAAGTGATGGCTAGTGTAATATGATACACAACTTCTTGGGTATGAATTACAGCAGGGTTATAATTTTTATTCCTTGGCTTATGCATACCAAAAATGTCAAGAATGTGAAGACATAAAAGCAACAAACAATTAAAAAATCAGATGACTGATGTCTATTGAATGGTCTCTGTGCATATTACTTGATCAAGCACTACTCCCCATTGCTAGCCCTCCTCGCGAATTAATTTCTACAATTCTGTAACATTTCACAAAGACAGCAATTCTGTAAGAAAACTGAACTTGTTTTTCCTAACCCTATCAACCATAAATTATCACAAATACCAAAATATATCTTAAATTACATTTTAATTATTTAAACTACAAGCACAAATGTTATCTGTCAGACATTCACAAACAGATAAGAAACCCATAAATATAAAATAACCAAGATATATCAACAAGAGAGCAAGATTACAGGCTAACTGCAATATAAATTGTAAGATGACACATGCTTAAAGGTTCATCTGGCTTGTGATATTCAACAGTTTGAATATCTGAAAAACATTTGATCATGTTGAACTAATATGGTTTGGGACTATTCCAAGTCAAACAAAATGTATTAAATATCCACTTGAAGGGGGGGAAAAAGGGTGTCTTGATAATAACCCTCTTTTCAGAGTTCAGTATTAGGCTAAAATTACTTGGACTAAAGTTATTGGAAAACATCAAAGATGTCAAAGCGTATGCAATTCTGAAAGTCAAATTAATCCCTACTGAAAATGATTCTGTAAGACAAGTTGTGCACAGCAATCTGTAAAGTGATCACAGTGGTTATGGTTGCCAAAAGACTGTCTAGATATCATCAATGTCATTGTAGCTAAAATCACTTATGGAGGAAGGCTTGATCTTCTTTCAATATCAAACTCCACTATATTGATCATCATGTCAGGGTATCAAAAGTTGGTAATGAAAAAGATAATAAAAAATACAATGAAACAAAAAACTATACAGAGAGCAGAAATTCTGTTAATACTTCAAAGGATTTGATATCAATGTCGGAAAGTTTCTTTGATACATGCCATAATCTGTATCACCATGGCAACTAATTCAACTACACCAGACATAAACATAGTTTGTTCTAATGGTAACAGATTGAGGTCAGTACATGTTGATTTCAAGAGCTAAACACCATGGAGGCTAAACTCTCCTCACACCATTGTATACACAAGCACTCATTGTATGGAGAAAGTCACGCCCGTGTGTTGTAAGTAAACAGGGTGTTTTTCTAAGGTGACTTAATTTGCCAACCTATTGAGAATATAAATGAATGGTGAAAACAGAAATTTTCATGAAAGGAGTCCTTTGAGCTCAAGAAAATTGTGCCTGACATTCATGTGGCTCTTGAGTGGAGTCAAGGTGCACACATCCAAGACATGTAGTGGTCCTTTTACACAGAATATTTAACTTTTCTTAAACAATGTCATTGTACTGCCTTCCACTGTATCCATTTATCAATGCGGCAAATGAGCTTTACTAAATATTGTGTAGAGTCTTAGTCAGTAACATTCCAGCAACCGAGTCTGGACCAGGACCACCAATGGCTGATAACATGAGCACCAACACACATAATCAGGTACTGTGACACACAACCCTATTTAAGTCAGCTCTTTAAGAAACGAGCATGAGGCATTGGGAACCAATTCTTACCCCATGTCTGTCATGATGGTCTAAAGAGGAAAAGACTTGTCAGTTTATTAATCTGTAGTTCGACAACAATACTACAGCTGACAAGTAACACATAAGTAAACTGATTCCATGTCAAGCTATCCAGTGGTTGATATTATGACCACATTCTACCCTGTTGAAACAAAAAGGATACAAGGACTAAATTAGAATCAAATCCAGTTGTCTCAAGATAACAGCAAGCAGCAGAGTTATAGGGACAGAGCCCAGGTCAAGAAAATGAATATACAAGTAAAATACTACACAAAGCAATAACAATACCTGCATTTCCCATATCCAACCAATGCGCCCACCAATGCGGAGAGTATTATTACAATATAACTATTGCAAAAAGTACTACAGTAAACTGTGTTTATAATGAACTCAGGCTTATAATGAACTGACAGATAAAGCAAACTGTTTCCATAAGACCAGTATATACAGGACAACTTCTCCTATATTGTACAACACAATGTTGTACTTCTTGCCCCTTCTTCAGTATCAGTAACACCTGATGAAAGGGCAAAAAGTAGCCCAGAAACATGTTTTACAATAATTTGAATAAAGAGGATGTTGTCATCCAAATGATCCATATACTCATCTTATATATTTACCAACTTCTAAATGCCTCTCAAGAATCTCAAACTGTTTTTGGTTCCTACCACTATTTTGTTCTGACTATTGCTATATTATAGTCAAAATGTGCACAATATCTATAGTTAAAACAAACACAAATAAAACATTTGTTTAAAGTTTCTTGTAACCATGGTTGACAGTAACTAAGAATGGACTACGACTATAACAAACTAAAAGGGATCAATAATTTCAGTTCATTATAACTGAAGCTGATTATATACATTTTGACTAAAAGATGTAATAAGTGCCATGGACCCTGAAACAGTCTGTTATATTGTCAGTCCATTATAACCCTGCTGGTTATGTAAAGATGTGGGTCACTGTGTACTGGCCAGTATCTGTACAGTCTCCAAATTATTGATAAGATGACGAGAAGTGACTCCTACTGACCCAACTTTGTATGGTCCATGTTGCCGGGTAGCCTCGCTGCTGGCCAGTGACGATACACTTCCCTGCTTCTTTAACAACCGGGCTGCCTTGTCCCGCGCGATCTCTCGGTCTGACATCATGTCTAGCTAGTTCTGGAAAACAGGATAAAAACATCTGACACCACATGACATTTCAGCCTAATCAATAAGTTCCTGGAACCAAACAGAAATAGAACCAGTTCAAAAACTAACAGGGTATTATACGGTTTATTCTGAGTTAAGTATAACTGAATATAGAAAAACAGTAAACTAACAGAAAATATAATTAGAACTCTATGACAATATGAAAAGGCTAGGATTTCATTACATTTCTCATGAAACCATACTGACTAAAATGTCTTACTGATTCTAGGTTTGTCATGTTTATGATATTCTCCTAAGCAACAACTTTGTTCTACATAAAATTAATTAAAATACAAGAAACTACCAGTGCACACTGCTAAATTATCTTACCTGTTCTGAACCAACTGTCCAGCAAATGTAACAATCTGAAAGCAAGATTTGTGAATACTTTCTGGAAGGAATGTTAAGGAGACTTGAGCAACTTCAGAGATCCGACATGTCACATGTCAATCAACATGGATCTGGCTTGAAGTATGAGCAATAGGTTCACAAGATCAAAGCTAGGAGCTATTCAAGTTGTGTCTAATGTTGATATGGATTTCACTCTGATAGATTAAAACTGACATTGGCTGAGTGTCTGACAGTTGATGGCATCATGCCAGTCAATCTCTTAGTCTTTGAGTTCAAACACATATATCCAGTGACAGCTGTCTGCCCACTTGTCAATGGCAAGAAGACTTAAACATTAACTACCAATTATTCAGTATTGGCTTGTTGGTAACCCTTTGACCTGTCCTAAAGAAGACAGACATCAGAGTGAGTGAGTGAGTGAGTGAGTGAGTGAGTGAGTGAGTGAGTGAGTGAGTGAGTGAGTGAGTGAGTGAGTGAGTGAGTGAGTGAGTGAGTGAGTGAGAGTTCTGCTTGGAACAGTATTTCAGTTACATCATGGGGTGTCAGCTTGAAGTGATTTCTGACTATTCTAAACATTTCACAATGACAACATTCTGGACATTTGTGAGAGCACTATCATATGCTGTAGGGCATGTATCTAGCTTCCAAATAGTTGACTGCATCATTTTTATCATGAACCTAAACTGTGTATTTAATATAGTTAATTAATCATGTGTTGATCATGTGTGGGCATTTAAAGATTCCAGGATTAATTTTCATATTTCTATTTGGTAGAAACTATCTCTAGGTAAGTGCTGGACAATAACAGGGGTATGACAACAGCACAATTGATATCACTTATCCGGGGGAACACACTATTTTCACAGTAAATAGCAAGTAATTCTATATAAGATCTTCCTAAAATATTGAACTATATATATTTTATGACAAAAGATTCTCAGCTTTTACTCTTTGTATATTAAAAAAATGTGATGCCATCTGTTTCTTCTCCTTCATTTTCAGCATGTCAGCTATGTAAAGGAGAATTGGGGCACAGTAATATTCATATAAAATTAAGTGGACACATTTGTAGATGAGTTTAGTGTTTCATTGGAGGGTATAAAATGATTTGCTTGATATCCTCAAACCCCTACCGCTAAAAAGATAATTTAAAATAAACATTTCAGCACTATTTCCTGTTTTAAAACAACTTACGGAAATAGGATTTTAATCTGACATCAACGTTTTGAAAAGTTCCAAACTGATGATTTGCATTTTACTAAGTAAAATATCCCAAAGGGAGCGGAATTCGACGATTGCAATGCTAGTGCTCTATCGGAGAAGTATGTACACAATCAGTGTGCACAAACCGTTTCATCGGTAAGGCGGATGCCCAGTTCCTGTTGTGAGCCGTTTTATTGACAATTGAGATTCAGAAGTTAAATTATGTACAGAGCAAATAAACATCAATATTATTTAACTAAGATCGTTAATACCACTTCAGATGCAAATCAATTACCTGTTTAACAAAAAATAGCGAGGGAAATTCAACAAAGATCAGCCGTCTGCTGTTGATACTAATATGATGGGTTATGTATTAAACAGGAAGCCACGTGATCAAAACATTCTCTCGCTGTGTGGAGGTAAAAGTATGGCTCATTGTCGAAAACTCATACAAAATACCCGGATGTGGCAAGCGGTTACAGTTTTGCCGATACAATGTCATCAACACTATTTTTGTAGGAAACACATTATATTATTGTGTGAAACAGATGAATATATCTTTATAACTCAAGGTTAGCAAAATCAAAACTTCAAATGATATTTAAGATAAAAAGTACGCTTTTGTCTCACATCGTCGAAAACCATTAACACCGGTATGTTGTTACATGGTCATTATAATCACGTCATGATTTATGAATGACTGATCTAAGATTAATATTTTCCCCTCTACTTAGCCTTTTCTGAAATGCTAAAAGTCTTAATGAAGCAATCATAGATTTACCCCGTGATCACTGGGACAACTTTTCAATTTAAATGTATTTGGTTGGTTTTAACAAAATTATTCTGAGACTATAATAATATCTTTATCAACAGTCTTAAAGAATGGAAATTTTATTTCTCAAACCATGTAGTTAAAAGATAGTTTTCTTTTTCCATGTTAAATTTTTTAGTCATAAGTTGATAAACATCATTGCTGATTGTGTTTTTTAACCAGCTCTGAGCCATCGTCACCTGTCACCTGTTGACTTGCCTGGCACGTGGAAAAATGTCGGTGCTATTTCATCACCAAGTGACAAACCACAAAATCGACCGATCGTGTAAATATGATCAATGAAAACCTACTTTTAATTACGTCTATGCTTTAAATTAAACGAATTACCTTTGGAAACGGTAGTCCCTTGATAGATTCCCAATGCATCAGACGCACCTGCTCCTGATGGCGATAGTTGCTTGGTGACTGGATGCTTTGATAAGAGACCCGAGTGGAGACACACAATCAAAAACCGCAAATGTTTATATTTACGTTTAACACATACGAAACAACTTCAAATTTAATCCTAAAATTGTCATTTGGCATCACATTTACTATCTGGAAAGGATGGCAATTGTGATTTATAACTTCGTTGTAAAGCAGCAAGAGTTTTCTATTTATTCGAAAATGAGTGTCGAATTTTCCATTACAGCCTCTACCGGAAGGGAATCCCATTTGGTGGACACCGATATGTGTATGTTACAAGATTTCTGATTGGATATGTATTTTAAGCTGCATCCAATTACTAATACTCTTTCTAACAATAACTCTGTTTGCAATATGGCCTCTTGACATGTACTTGTGGCAGGACAAGTTGTCCAAATTTTATCACAACAAACATGTATTTCCCAATTGGATGGCCAAAATATCTTAGGAATTCACGTAATGATTCCTCTCCAATCGATTTTATTGTCAGTAGTTGTGATCGGATGTTTTTTGCCGTTCTCTCGGATGATACGCTCACAATTTGGTATTCAAAGGTGAGTCTGCACTGTCAGTGTCATCTTTTAACAGTCACCGTATTTATATCACTTCCAGTCTATATATTCCTAAATGTCGACATGAATTCATTTTGGGATTGAAATTACGGTGTTTTGTAAAGTCTACCGCAAAATGGTCGTGTTTAGATATGATGACGGAATATGCGTGGCAATGAGGAGCATGGTTTTCATTGTATTCCATGGGATTTTCATTTGCATTCATTTGAACTGTTGCGTCTTAGCAGACAGTCTGTCGTCTATTTTGTAACCAGCAATAGATGACATAGAAAGGATATATTCACCGAATTAAATTTGCATTTCAAGAATATGTTGTGTTACACTCTGTTATAGTATATTATGTTTATTGGAAATTTGACATTTATTGCTTGCACCCTATTCTTCAAGATATTCTGTTATGCTTTATAAATATAATAGGTTTCATTTCATTAAACCTGTTAATCACAATCATATCACTAAAAGCAATATGTGTCATCTTGTAAGAATTTGAGACACATTAATGTCCGTTGAAATTTAATCTTCACATCAAAGTTCAAACCCTGATGAAGGGGTAACATGTACTGTGATGAGCGAGTTAGTGGAAGTCGTGGTGGCTGAGTGGGCTAGGTGGCTGTCTTTGTGTGCTGGCGATTAGGTGCCTGACTGAGGGTGCAGGTTCCAATCCCTGATGGGACTCATCCAAACAAGTACTAGCATTTGTACTTTACTAAGAAAGTGAAATCCCAAATATGACCTATGTTGCATGTACTGCAGTGTTAGATTTGGGTGAAATTTTGAGTGGGTCCAAATTGATGAAAATAATGTTTCTGGGCCCCCTCCAATGTTGAATAGATGGGCAGATGGGTTCTCACTGAATTTGATGAGTCAAAAGACTCTAAAACCCTCTCTTGAGCCAACACTGTACTGTGATATTTCTTTAAGGATATTTTAATTTCCCCAGACAAAATATCTAAAATAAATTCTTCATTGTGTTTTTCCATTATTCCTATTTTGAAATGTATGCAAAGTGCAGGACAGATGATTGGAGATGCAGCGATGCATTACCTAACAAACTAATTAATGCGACTGACCATTGATTGCAGTGATCAAAAAGATGTTTATCTCTGAAAGTTGTCTATTGTGGGTTACTGCTTGTTGATATATGAATCAATGATAATACAATTTGTAGGCTCAAGGTAAGGTTTCATGACCCAGTCTTATCATGATTTAATGTATATTAAACATATCTGAAAAATGACATAGACATAACCCTTGACCTATTTCTGAGAGAACAGTGTAATTACCCTTAAATTAGATCATATTTCTTTATAATGACATTTCAGGTGTCCCCTGCTGTGACATTGCTGGAATACTGATATAAGTAGCGTAAAACCAAACTTTATATTGATGTATAATGTTCAATGATTGGTATGATTTGATGCATTGTAGTGGGAATTGCTAGTTCTGATGAGGATGCTGACTAGGATCTCATACAGGGATGCATGTCACTGGAAATAGGATACCACTGATACTGTCCCTTGGCATGTACTGATAAGACACTAAGAGACAATTAGGTCAGGGCGATGCTGTAGGATCTTGACTGATGATGTATCGGCCATCATTTTATTCACCTGACAGTAGATACACGTAGTAGTAGCAATATTAGAACTTCACAAGCCTATGTTAATGTTAGAACACTAGCACCATGACAATCATGGGCCTAACACTGTATTGTGAATTAGGAAATACAAGATATTGTCAGTGTTCTTTTGAAATGTGCTGGGTAGAATCTTTCAGTGTCTGAAAAGGGGGCTACCTGCCCCCAGATTAATGATATATATTAGCAGGTATTCAAAATCATCCAATACTTAATCCAAATATCTTGGTTGAAATGCTTGACAAGATTTTAACGAGTGAACACAATTTTGGTGATCTATGTTAGAACTTGAAAACACAATGTGTCAATTTCTGTACACCATTGTTTCATCATCTTCAGTCACACTTGTTGATCATTTGTTTACCTGGAGGCATGGTCAGTCAAGCATAGATCATCATATCTTCCTACCTGTAAACCTATTACTGATGCTGTCATGTTGTTGCTGATACTGTTATACATAATCAGGGAGAAATCTTGATGAGACATCAGCTGTTTAATGTGTGTGAATGCAGGGGTTGAAAATAACCATTGTGACCATGACAAAACCAGTGCTAACCTTGCTAACAAAGATAACAGGTATTGTGCCATTGGTTGATCATGCTGATAATGAGTAGGTGGGTCATGATAGACTTTCCCCATTTACCAATACATATGCTGGGCCCTAGCTTTTCGAAGTTTTCTTAGAGTTAAGACTAATAAGAGTCATATGTTAATTTTAACCAGCATACTCATGTTATCGGATGTAACTGAATTTGCTGCTACAAGTTATGTTGTAGCTACATTAGAGATTTTTTTAAACAAATTTCACATGCTTCCAAAATAGATCAAAGAAGCAATCACCTCCTGGTGGTAACAAATGTTCTTTGCTTCTTGTGTCTATTTTGCCAACATGTGAAATTTTTCAGCATGTTAATGTATGGCACTTAAGAGTTACAACCATCTTAACACTAACAAAGCTTGGAAAATCAAGGTCCTGGTCATTTTTTTAGGACTTAAAGCTGTGTGTCCTTTGGTGATTAAATTAGCCTCAATTGTAGTTGGTATATTCCAATGTCTTAAACATTTAACATTGGACATCACCATATTATTTTGTGTTATGATGTAAAGTGACCATTAAAGCCTCTTCATCTTTCATGTTCCTGTTATCAGTGAAATACATATAATGGAGCAAACTAGTCTGCAGTCAAGGTCTAGTTAACTTCTATTCAGCCCGTTAACTTCAGTTTGTAATCATCTAGTAACAGCGTCAGAGTCTGTAGTAAAATGATGCTTATTGTCAAATTCAGCCTTGTGGCAAAATGCTTTCAGCTCAGACTGTATAACTGTACGTTACATGTAATAGCATGAGATTAGAACCTCCTACTTTGGGAATTCTTAAATGGCATCTTTTGAAGACTGTGGATGAAATATTGGCTCCAGAGAAGATTGAGATGAATATCTGATGTTGCAATTGTGGAGTTACATTTTCAGTATGCATCAGTGTGTTACTAGATAACAGTGTTTTTGACTTGAAGAACTTACTTAGAATTGTTCTGTAGTGTTTTACATTCAGACTGAGTATTTTGATTCATGATGGGTGGTGATTTAATGCTAGCATATAAAGATCAAGGTGTGCCAAATCTACATAAATAATTTTGTTTGGAAATTGAACATTTACATAAATTGACCACCAAAGGCATCGAGTATGTCTGTAGTGCTTGAGTCTGAGAGTCTGGCGTGATGGTGTAAATTATGAGAAACAGTTCAACAGTATACACCCTGCAAAGTCCATGGACATGGTACTGAGTTAAACGTGAGGAAGTCAGGCTACTCTATTGCCTGGCAGAGTTGAGCTGTAGCCCATGCTTCCTGTAAACACAACGTTCTACATATATGGCAGGAAATTGTCAGTGTGAAAAAACAAGCTTCATACATTTCATACACTATGTTAAATGATGAAACAGTGATTCATCATGTTTGTTGTCATTGTCACAGACCTCTGTTTAAGCATTAACTGAACAATGCATTCAATGTAAGGGATCTGGGTCCTTCATTGTATAACAATAGAGAAAATATACATATACCCATATCTATGCTCCAATGAAACAGCTTCTGTTTTGAAAAGTAATGTGGATAAGGTTGTTTATTTAAATACATTTCTTGCTTGTCATGAACCACATACCCCTGAAATGCCCACCTCTAGCAGACCTTGAATTGGATTTTGTGAGTGAGTTTAGTTTTACAGCAATAATATGGTAGGAGGACAAAGAAAATTGGCTTCACACATTGTACCCATGCAGGGAATTGAACTCAGATTTTCAGCCTGATATGTAAATGCTTTAACTACTAAGCTAGCTCACTGCCCAATAGGCTATCCCACTGCCCTGAATTATGACAAATGATTAACCGCCTATTTCCTTCTCCAGACATTTACATACTATCTCCCTAAATACACAGGTACCTTACACATGCAGATTCCCAATAGCACAGATCAATGCTCATGCTGTAGGTCATTGGATTGTCTTGTCCAGACTCAGTTATTTACGTATTGCTGCCAAATAGCTAGAATATTGTTGAGTGCAGAGAAAAACTAAACTCAGTCACTCACATGCAGATTACACACACCACAACCATTTACCACCCTCCATACAACATCACCACCCACCCACCAGCACCCCACATTCCCCCAACCACCACACAAGAACACATTTTATTGATCACTGTGATTTTTGTGCAGATGTCTGATGGAATATCATTTGATTGCTCATTAAGAGTTACTGCCTTGGAATTTGAGAGTATTTTAGGTGAAGCAAACAGTGTTGGTCTGATTAATTGAAATAATGAAGGATTATTGTCACAAAAGTAATCAATCATGTTTTGTCATGATCAAACACAAACCAGACATTTGTTTGCATGAAGAATATTTTTCACAAGGTTGATTTGTCTGCGTCATTAAATTTACTTTTCATAAGCACTACAAGCTCCAATATACGACAAAATGTTATGGATGTCAGCTTCTCCTTTATTGTTTTCACAATGTTTCTGGGCTTCACGCCATGATCGAATTTATCTTAAAAATCCAAGAAGTTTCTTTTCCTAACATGCTAGTCATCTGTGAAGTGTGTGAAATTTTCAAATGTGTTTTGTTCATTTTGCCTCCCAAAAAACCCTTAGAACTTCATATTTTGTCTTTATTTTCATGTGCATTAACAAAGATAGCAGATACATTTAATAAATTACGCTTATTATTTTCACTGATTGATTGATTGTAATGGAGCAAAACTATGAGGTTTTAACCAATTTTAACCAATGCTCGGATTAATATAAGTGTTTCTTTTCATGTGCAACCTGTGAAGGTCCGGGGGATGCTTGCCATGAAAGGTGATTATACTTGTCATAAGAGGCGACTAATGAGATCAGGTGCTCAGACTCGTTGACTTGGTTGACACATGTCAAGGGTTCCCAACTGCACAGATCAGTGCTCATACTGTTGATCACTGGATTGTCTGGGCCAGACTCGATTATTTACAGACTACTGTCTTATAGCTGGAATATTGCTGAGTGTGGCATAAAACTAAACTCAGTCACACTCATGGGCAGTATATTAGCCTTTTGTTGTATTTCTGACCTTCAGTAAACACTCCAGGACCAAACCACTGGTTAGATGATATATCAAAGATTATCGAATCATGCAAACACCTCCTTTGAGTTGTTCTGAGGGCTATGTTGATGGAGACCTGTTTGTTGAAAGACTTCAAATACCTCTGCAGCAGAATTTGATCATGTTGATAGCCGTGTAAACTCATGTTTAGTATTAGGTTAAATATTTATGTTGACATAAGAACTCTTTAAGCTCCATAAACTGTTTTTGAAATTAACTTGAGTAAGCATGGTAAGTGCTCCCTGTTTCTTTGATGTATTTGAATCTATAAACTCGTAAGTCTTTCAGACTCTTCATCATGGTTAAGGCATTGACACTGACTTGCATGCTGGGTTTCAAAACACTGTTTTCATAGTTAAACTTTGTATTCACTCAATAGATACTGTTTGTTTTTGTCCTGAAATTCTGAACAAACTGCCACATTTCAGCATCTGTTTGAAAGTTTAACACAAGTCAAGAAGGAATTATTGATGTTTGTGACCGGAATGTGTCACTCCATTGGCTCAAGGGATGCTACTGCTGTGTACATGAATGTATATGGCAGATTTATGGGATTTTTGTCATTCAGAATTTTATGTGGGAAGTGTTCGTAAACTTGGAGAAATCGTTTCCAGAACCAGGATATTTAGACGCTGAAAATTCTCATCAAATTTAGTCAAAGCACTTTGGGGTGCTTTAACACAGGTGGCAGATCGAATGGCTGTTGTTACTTAACATTGTGGATATCTTCATGTTTGCTTGTATGCTTGAGCAAGAATGGCTCGTTCAGATATTAATGGGTGATGACAAATTCTTATGCATTTGAATTATTTTCAGTTTTAGAAATCATGTTTGATTTTACCATGAATTATGAATAATGTTCAATTCTGGAATAGCAATAGATTTTGTTAATGATCATACATGACAGACCTCATGTAGAGTACATAACTATGTATTGCAAAGGAAATATGGTTTCTAACTGTGTCCTTCAGGTTTCTGGAACTTTTATGTATTGCAGCAACAGATAATTGGCATTGGCACCATTCTTTAAAAAAACATGTTTTTTCAAAACAGGGGTTCAAAAATCACATTGCTCAGTGCCCAGGACAAGTGAGGTTTCATTTCAGGCAATCAAGTAATGGTATCTTACTTGTCCATATACTGCTAGATGGTAGATAGTTTCCACTTATGGTTTCAAACTGCAAATAAACTTGGATTTCATTTCATATTTGCTCATAATGTAGCTATAACATTTTGCAAAAATAGTAATTTAGAGTTATCTTTCTTTGAAATTTATCACTCTTCAACAATTAGTCCAGTAAACATTAAATCAAACATTGTGTCATAAAATCAGGGCAAGTGGAAAATTAGTCAGGACAAGTTACTTTCTTGAAGTCACTTGCCCTGTTGCAAATGGCTTTTTTAAAAAGGTTTTTGAACCCATGAAATAATTATTCTTCTTGACTAGAGTAATGTTTGTGATCTAGTAAAATGAATAAACTGGAGTTTGAATAAAGGTTTAAGCAATTTGTTCACTGGAGAAAAATGTCTGACTGGTGATGATTGTTTGATGTTAGTATTAAGGTAGCTACTGTACATGGATGTTTGGTAGAACTGGAGTAATTTTTATGAATTTATAATCAGCCATTCTTGACTATCATTTAACGACACATTGTTAATGATAGTGTGTTTACTTTTTATCATGGTTATACTCAACTTTCCATGCTAAAATTATTGTTAATCACTTTAAATCAGATTTAATTTTTAGTCATTGGCCTTACAATCTGATGATTTGGTCAAGCTTTGAAATGATTGCATGACACTGTCACATGACATTATGACCATTTCCACATGTGTAGTTTGTAATTTTGCAAACCACCTGTAAATATTAGTTTCTTTACATGCTAGCAAGCACATGCTTACCTCAATCTGTGTAACCTGTAGTAAACTGGAAGCTGTTAAGTAGCATCAGTGTTGAAATACTTCCAGTTTAAACAAACCTAGAGACATCAGGTCTTCCCTGCTTACAGAGATATTAACATTCTCAGCAATTTTAGTTTCTCACAGACCAGGGCTTTATTTCTTGTGTGGGTTTAAACATTGCAGGATAAAAAATTACCGTTCTTGTGAAAGAGAGTTTTAACATCTATTTGCTGTGTTGACAAAAGTTGTTCTTCAGACTGTAAGTGTGAATGTGAAGGAAACGTAAACATTAGTAGATGTATTTATTTATAGCATGAAAGGAGAGAATTCGGTTTTTGTATTGATTTTCCCCACAATTTTCGTTGGCAGAGATTTGCATCTGATCATTATGATAACACTGATCCTTGCTTGAGAAATCTGAACATTTTACTGGAAGTTTACAGGATTGTGTAAGGAGACCCTTGGTGGTTGAGGCTCTGTTTGGGTTTTCTCATGCAAAAAATCTCAGTCAAATTCTCCCTTGAAAGTGTTTATAAATACTGTAAACTATGTTTATAATGAACTCATTTATAATGAACTGACAGGTAAAATGAACTGTACATGTGGTCACCACTTACAATATGTTGTACTCAAAATAAATCTGGCGAACTCTGGTTATATTGAACTAAATTTAGTGGTGCCTTTGAGTTTGTTATTACTGTAAGAAGTATGTTTATTTTCTTTTTGTGTGGAATATTTTTCCACTGTTTGAAATTCCTTGTGTTAGGTTGTCACACATTGTTAAAATCAAAATGGCATGTTGAAGCTCTTGGTGCTTGAAGTTCATGCTTTTTGAAGTTCATGCTTAGAAATAATGCCCTATTTCTTCCACATACTGTGTGATTATGTCTATTTTATGATCCTGACTAGCTATTCTCGAAACCTTTGTAGCCCTACGAACGTTTTAAGCCGATTCTTAACACATTGGCTACGATCAAAGTTAAGAATTCTTAGGGCTACGAACGTTTCGAGAAGAAGGGCTGTGGAACTTCTTAAACCCATTCTTAACACATTGGCTACGATCAAAGTTAAGAATTCTTAGGACTATGAACGTTTCGAGAAGAAGGGCCCTGGTTATTAAACTGATTTATTTTGACATATACATAAGAAATGAACTTATATGGATGATTGATGTGCAGTGTGATTTCCACTAAATCTTGGGACTTAGAAATGAAATGGCCAATACTAGAATGTTATCAATCTCAGTGGAAACATATAGGGTAGCTTTCTAAATTGCAACTACTTTTTGTCTATCTCATGATGAATTGGTATAATCTTGTCTGCAGATTTACATTTCAAAATGTTCTCTTAAACATATTTTAAGAGCCTTTTGGCACATTTTGTTGACATCATTTATATCCATATTTTACTTTTCAGTTCCAGTTGTTTGACAATATGTAGAAAATATTTAACAGAGTGTCTGTAGCTTTGTGATGGACATGTGGGGATTAAGGATAGCAGTCACCACTAACCTGGGTTTGTTTGTTGAGGCAATTCATGTAGTGACACTCTGTGACTTACTCTGATGTATGTCAGTGTCATCATCATCATCATCATCATCATCATCATCATAATGACTGGATTGTCTGGTTCTGCAAGAGATGTCGTCATATTATCCTTTGTACAGGCACCCTATGTTTGCTCAAGAGCTAATTAATGGGAACTGGTTGCCATGGTTATGATACGTGACCTGCCTGACTGTGTCACTGTCAATGCTTCAGGACACATTGTTGTAGTGGAAATATTGGAGTAATACATTGGTCACATGTCTAATATTCTTACAGCAAGTTTTATAAGTGTTCTATTTCCTTTTGACATTCTTTACCCTATGTTCAGTTTCAGACATGTTTTGAAGAAGTCATCGAAACCCAATTGTTGATTCAGGGCCCAGCATGTAATCTAGAAAATGGACACATTTGGGATAGTCAGGACATCTAAGGCAATGCAATTCACTGATGCTGGTTTAGTAAGTCATGCCAAGATCTTGAATCCAATGTTTGAATCCTGGTTCAGGGCAATGGTGTCTAGGTGTGTTTGGTGCCATACCCATACTTGTGCTAAAGTCTCCAGCATCCAACATGTCCAAAGACCTGCATGTCTTCAGGCTGTCCTGCCACATCAGTCTGACATGCTCCAGCATAGACTGAATTATATGAACAGAACAATGCTGAAGTATCCATCAGTTTTACACCACTTTTAGCAATATTCCATCATTTCATGGCTTTACACTTTGTACCCATGTGGTTAATCGAACCCGGGTCTCCAGTGTGACAAGGAAGCATTTTAAACCACTGCCCTGAAAAACAACTGAATCCAACACACTTACTAATAGGAAAAGTGCATTAACACTGTAACACAACAGTGCCCGGATTGCTGTCTGGAAAGGCAGCAGTCTCAGAATTCCCACAAGCGTACAAATCCATTTGGTATATCTGATCTAGTCTTTGATAAATGTCGCAAGAGTTGAATTTCTGTCATAACCAACCATGTGTCCTATTGATTAGTGTCTGTGACACTCCCCATGAAATAAACTGGTCCTATAGGTAGCCATTAGAGGAGGATGTATCCCATTTGTTTCTGTAGTGGAATGGGAACATAAAAAAGATACTTTGTAATTGGGTTGAGTTAGAACAGTGATGCATGGGTATTGAACTTGAACATGTCTCTAAGGTAATAATTAATAGTTTAAATGAGTATTTTTGAAAAGATATAAATAATTGACTGGTATTATACTCACTTCTTTAGAGGTTAGCATTACTAAACATCCATGGGCTTAGTATTCAGTAGAGCAAGATTACATGAATATGAGCTAAAATATTCACCTAAATAATGGAGTAATGGAGTAATGCAGCAATTCGTGATTCAGAAAGCAATCCATTAGGATGAAGTCTTAAGAATGTTAAAACAGCAATAGTAATGTTATTAAACATGGTGATAGACCAGGTTCCAGTACATAACAAGTTTCACTGTAAATGCCATGTCAGAGTATTAGTTTCCATAGATTCAGTTTATCAATATCTAGTATAAGAAACATTGATATTGACAGGATTGTCTGAAGGTGAGACATCAGATTCTAGCATATGAAGAAAAGATAATGCTAAATTACCCAAGTGGGAATTTAAGACAACAAAGCAAAATATCAGCATGTTTAAAGGAAATACTTAAATACAAAACCTATCAGTTAAAATAGAAGACATAAGTACAGTGTTTAACAAATTAAATAACAGTCAAGCATACTAATACTAATGGGAACAAACAATTATGCAGCACAGTTGGCCTGAACTATTGGCACTTGGTAATGGCATGGGGATCTTATAAAGACATATACAGGGAAGAAAATGGGAAGAGTCTGATAATATTTTAGAAGCAATTGGAGAGGACTCTGAGAGGTTCTTCCTGTTGTGGCAGTGGAGTACTGACTGTTTTGGGCATTCTCAATTGCTATGGGTTCTTTGTTCTAATATCAGTATTTAATTCTTTCACTTTAGAGTTTTTTAGCTCTAAATAATGATTTTATGTTGTGTATTTCCTTTTTCCATAGAGGTATTTACAGTTATATGAATATGAATAATACAAGTATATGAATATTAGAATATACATGCCTTAACTGAAACCTGAGTTGAGTCAGCCATGGTGGACATGCCAAGGTCAGCTCAAGGTTACAAGAATGTAGTGAAGTTTGTCAAGTCAGAAATTGGTTGAGAGATGTGAAAGATATTCAGGGACATGTATCTCAAATGTCAGGGAGGTTCCCCGTCTGCTCCCACATGAACTTTTCCTGTGTCTCCTGATAGAACTGTTCTCTTGGTAGACCTAGTTACTTTCATTGAAATATGGTTCATGATGCCACTTTGGACGTTTCTTGCTTTACAAAAAAAGTTACATTCTATGAAGCCATCTTTTTGAGGATCTCTCATTTGTTATGCAAAACCTTTAATTTATTACCACCTAGCAGTAAATCTTCCTCTGTGTATAAGCAGATCTGCCAGTGCCAACTCTCTGAATATGTGATTTTTACAGAAAGGAGTAATTCCTGTCTGCTTGAAAATGAGCCCTATTGAGATGGGTGAATCAGTTTCTGTACTTGAGGGAATCTAGATTTGCTTCATTTAGGGTTTTAGCATTGCAAGGAGACCTGGGCAGAAGGTAGAATAATGCAGTTTTGGGACTGACTGAGACAGACTATGTATAACCAACCAATGGCTATGTGCAGATTAAGGTAAACAGCCTCACAAATAACAAGCAAGACTCAATCGACACAAAGTGTGATTGCACACTCAGTTTGTTGTGGTCAGTGTATTTAATATGTTTGAAAATGTGGCTTGTTCCAAATAATGACACTGTACACTTTGGACGATTGTGTCTGTGTATAATTTGTTTGGCTGTTTATTTTTGAAGTGTGCACATATTTATAGTTGAGTACATGACACGTTTTATGGATAACAACTTCTTTTAATTCTTTACATGAGGTTTCAGAGCTAATTCCTGCTCCTTTATCAGGTGAATTAGCTCTGAAAAATCGTGTAAAGAATGAAAAGTTGGTGTCCATAAAACGTGTCATGTATTCATGTTCGTTTTCAGCTTCTAAATGCCTTTCAACAACTTCATATTTTTAGTTAAAATGTTCCAAGTTGGTTTTCTGTGAATATTTGTCCTTTGGCTTTTACAATATCAGTTGAAAACTCCATCAAAAGTGTGTTCAGTGTGATAGTTGTTTACACTTTGAAGGAGATTGATTTAGTTATTTTGAGTTTGAAAGGTTATTAACGGACACTTTGGTTTTCTTGTATTCTATTCTAGCTTAAGACTGAATAATGCTCCAGAATTGTTCATGTGTGCCTCTGTGTGTTTAAGAATACCATGATGTTCTAGATACATATAGGAGAGCACAGTGGCTGTTTTGATAGTATATCCTTGATCACTTGATCTTTTGAAGTTTATAGTAATCTGTCAGCGTATAGTTTCCCAGTATCCCAGTCAATATGAGTCACCTCCAAAATGTTTTTATTTTTTCATAGTTTTTCTCATTTTTTCTTGGTTCATTAGAGACTGTCTCTTTTTCTCAGTCTATATCAGGTTATCCTGGTTTGTGTACATTTATCATCTTTCATCCTTTTGATATAGTCTATCTCAGTTTTTCAGTCTTATAAGGTTATCTAGGTCAGTTTCCCACAGTCTATTTTGTTTCAGTTTCCCACAGTCTATTTCAGCAGAGACCATATGGTGTCTGAATCCAGTAAATGACAGTTTCCCACAGTCTATTTCAGCAGAGACCATATGGTGTCTGAATCCAGTAAATGACAGTTTCCCACAGTCTATTTCAGCAGAGACCATATGGTGTCTGAATCCAGTAAATGACAGTTTCCCACAGTCTATTTCAGCAGAGACCATATGGTGTCTGAATCCAGTAAATGACAGTTTCCCACAGTCTATTTCAGCAGAGACCATATGGTGTCTGAATCCAGTAAATGACAGTTTCCCACAGTCTATTTCAGCAGAGACCATATGGTATCTGAATCCAGTAAATGACAGTTTCCCACAGTCTATTTCAGCAGAGACCATATGGTGTCTGAATCCAGTAAATGACAGTTTCCCACAGTCTATTTCAGCAGAGACCATATGGTGTCTGAATCCAGTAAATGACAGTTTCCCACAGTCTATTTCAGCAGAGACCATATGGTATCTGAATCCAGTAAATGACAGTTTCCCACAGTCTATTTCAGCAGAGACCATATGGTGTCTGAATCCAGTAAATGACAGTTTCCCACAGTCTATTTCAGCAGAGACCATATGGTGTCTGAATCCAGTAAATGACAGTTTCCCACAGTCTATTTCAGCAGAGACCATGTGGTCTCTGAATCCAGTAAATGACAGTTTCCCACAGTCTATTTCAGCAGAGACCATATGGTGTCTGAATCCAGTAAATGACAGTTTCCCACAGTCTATTTCAGCAGAGACCATATGGTGTCTGAATCCAGTAAATGACAGTTTCCCACATCTATTTCAGCTGAGACCATATGGTGTCTGAATCCAGTAAATGACAGTTTCCCACAGTCTATTTCAGCAGAGACCGTATGGTGTCTGAATCCAGTAAATGACAGTTTCCCACAGTCTATTTCAGCAGAGACCGTATGGTCTCTGAATCCAGTAAATGACAGTTTCCCACAGTCGATTTCAGCAGAGACCATATGGTGTCTGAATCCAGTAAATGTTAGTTTATCCAGTTCCTTTCAGTCTGTCTGAGTGATGGCCAAAAGTATTCTAGATCGCTGAAAGCATTGCCTCTACACTAACATTTAACCTACAACTTGAACAAAAACAGAAGGCCATTTTAGGACTGTGTAATCAGTCTATTACCAGGTTGTCTATCAAACGTGACCATGGTCAATGAAACATAGCTCCTGTCAGTGGGACGTGACCAGCCCATGGCTTGCAGGCATGTTGGTACACACGATGCAAGGGATGAGTCTGTGTGATTTACTGGTGTGGTTCCATTGAAGATGTGGCCAGTTTTAACCATTCCAATGCACATAGCACAGTGAGTTACCCACTCATTGTTAACACTGTTGACCTGTTCTTACAGGGTCAGCGACAGGTCAGCTTGACCTCTCTTAAGCAACAGTACAGCCAATTGTCAGGGCTATTTCAGGCTAACGCTTAGTCTCTGAATATATATATTTTTGATTGTAGCAAATCATCCCATTTAAATTGAAAAGGAGTCCCAGAGAAACGAGAGATTCAGAACCTAAAGAAATCTAGACTTCCTTTAGGGTTTTAGCATAGCTGTATCATGGAGTAATAATTCATACAAAATGAATTCTTCATTATTACCTCTACAAACAATATATTAGGAAAATATAAACATAGACAATTAGTTCATCATGATCAGTAATATTCTATGTTTATATTTTCCTAATGTATTGTTTGTAGTGGTAATAATGAATGATGAATTTGGTATGAATTATTATTCCGTGATAGCAGTTTGGCTAGGCTGTAGGGAAATAATATGGTCCAGGGACTGAGAGGTTATCTACTCAGGACTAGACATTGTAATTCAAGGAATGACCTTGATGGGTTTGTGTCTGTTGAAAAAGAAACAAATGTTGATTTGGTCAGGGCATTAATCATGATTATAATCATCTTAAGACGAAGTTGGTATTCAGAGACTGAATTTTTGCTTCTGCCAGTGCTTGTAAACATTCCACTCTATAGAACATCCATCTTTGCATGCTGTGGTATATAACAGTATTGCTGTTAACACAGATTTGTGCATACCATGTCGGGCAAAAGTGCATTACCTATGTTATTTCCAGCTTAGAATATATACCCTAGCTTGCTGAGGCAACTTTATGGGCCAGCTAGGTCGGCTGGTTCACTCCGTTGGTTAGTTGTGTGTCATGACATGCCAAACAATACAAGTAGCTTCATATGTATGTTGTTACCCTATGACAGTTTGTTATATTCGCTTTCTGTTTGACAAGTATTAGATGAGCCACGACCTGACAAACGATCCCAACAATGCCCTCCAGAACATTCCATTTGAAAAAAAAGGGAAACAGGTAGTTGCTATATATTGTAAAGTTTAATGTCATCATGCAAGTAGCGTTTTGATTGTTATATCATAATACTGCTTGACAAGTATTAGATGAGCCAGTGCAGTGAATGCGTTTGTGACAAGCAGACAGGGCAAGTATTCTGGGCCCTGTTCCTCAGAGCGATCGTAGCGTTACAACTGCCCTAAGTTAAAGTATCAGAGTTACGATCATCTTAGTGCTAATGGCTTACAGATAAATAAAACTATGCATAGCTTTAATGTAGAATGATTGATTAAAGTACTATATTGCAAACCGAGTTTTGCAAACATAATGATAAAGGCAATACTGATAAGCGACGACCTGACAAATGACCTTAGTTTGCATATATGGGAAGGCCCTTCAGAACATTCTGTGTGAAAAAGAAGTAAAACAGGTTGTCGCCTACAACTTGACAAATTTAATTTCCTCATGCAAATCGTGTCTGCGGGACATGTGTTAAACAGAAGTGGCATTGAGTTCATGCCTCGGTCAGCGTGTATTGCACATGCTTAATCCCCAGTCTACCTCATGTACCTGTAGCAACCAAATGTATTCATCTATTTTCCTTGCCCCGCCTACTTGTCATAAACACATTTACTGCACAGGCTCATCTAATTCATGTCAAGCAGTAACATATGTTACACCAGTAAGACATGTTTGTTTATGACATTGTGCAAAAGACTGTCCTTTTACATAGGTTCTGTAAATCTACAGAAGTAAGCTTGAATCTAGGAGATAAAATGATCATTTTTACCTTATGCTCACGTGGTGAGACGTTTATCCTTGAACCATGTTATTTTCCTAACCACTCATCTATTTCTGCAAAAGCTATACATGAAGCAAGTCTATTTTCTTCAGGTTGTAGTCCCATATGTACCTTTGAGACCCCCAGCCAGTGTTCATATAGCTGATTGTTCTGATCAAGATTACATATTTTCATGGACTGAGTGTTATTGTTTGAATGAAATACTACAGTGCATACCTGGAATATCTGGGTTAGAAGTTGTCTTGACAACCCATGCTTGTGGTAAGAGGCCATTCATGGAATCAGGTCGTCAGGCTTTCTCACATGTGATCATATCCCAATTGCATAATTTGATGCTCATGCACTTGATCACTAGATTCTGGGGTCTTGACTTGATTATTTACAGATCACTGCCATATATGAGGAATATTGCTGAGTATTGCATTAAACAACAAAGACACTGGGATAATGTTGACCATTGCTTATCCTGGAAATACGACTTACTATGAATATTACATGGTGCTTGCACAGATAGCCCAAACCCTTCTAAAAACGAAACGTAAGTTTGATAATTCGTTTCCTATGCTTAAACTGAAAAGTAATTTTAGACTATTGAAAATAGATTTAAAATAGATGCAAATATATGAAGTAGCATTTAAATAACATCAGATATCTGATTTATTGATTTTTACAAACAGATGTGTAGGAGATGTGATTTAATGTTGACGATGTCAATGCGTCAGCTACTCTATTATTCTGAGGAGGATTTTTGTTTAGAACCGCTGTTATGTTGTACAGTTTGAACTCTGAAAAGTGACAAATGATTTTGTAAAGTGTTGAGTAATTACTTTGCCCATTACATGAGCTACTGGCAAAATGTTGTGCGGTGTTGTGTTGTGGATTAGTTTAACATTGATACAAAGATAATACAAGTAGATACAAAGATAATACAAGAAGATACCTATCAAAAATCTGGGAAAGAAGAGGTTACATTCTATACGCATAGGCTAAAGTGTTATGCTGTAGATGAGTGTGACATTTCTACAAAAATCACAAGTTGGTATGAATCAAGGATTTGGGAAAGGATGGGTTGCATTCTATGCACATAGGATTTAGTGTAAGGGTGTTGATTAGGGTGACATTTCTATGAAGAAACAATCTTGTGATAAACTGGCATGATCATAGGTGTCCGAAAAGGTCTGAGGTTGTAGTGTTTGTGATATGTTGGTGTACCCCTTCCGATCTGCCTGTCCCAAAACTATGGGCGTAAATGTGGCAGGGAGGAAAGACATAATACTTGAACGTTTATTTGAGAAAGAATGAATAAATACACACATTGTCTTATATGATATCATATTTGCCATTATTTACCTAGCTTCTATTTTTGAAGCTTACTGTCAGACTTTCCCCCCAAGAACTTAACGAAAGGTGCTTCCCCTGTAGTGATTCCAGCTAGTAGGTCAGACTGTGTCGTCTGTAAGTCACAGTAGTGTCCCAACAACATGGATGTTTCTTGGTGGGGGTGTATCCAGGATTCCTTGTCAGTCAGAATGGAAGGCAACAGCGAGTGAGGGAGTGAGTGAGCAAGTTTAGTTTTATGCCACTTTTAGCAATATTCCAGCAATATTGTGATAGGGTGGCATATGGGGAAACAAGCCTGGATAGGGAAGGAAATTAGACTGTATTTTGCCTGTGATTGTTACATTTCACTGTCTTCCAATACTGGGAATGACCTTTATATTCGATCAAAATGAAAAACTAAAAATTGGATTTTCTCCATTTTTTATCCCTGTCATGAGTGAAATAAATATCATCTCCACAAGAACATTACTTTAGTTATAGCAACAAATACGTGAACTGGGCAATGTCGAGTGGCACTTTGAGAAAGTGTTGCAGATTACATAGAGTTATATCAAATCTGCTTTAAAGTTTGTAATCTGTAAATATGTGACATACACTTCTCTGCTGCTCAGTTGTAAATACTAATATTATTTATATAAATGTACTATAGGCCTGTGGCCTCTTGAGTACAGAATAACGATTGATTGATTGATACAGATATTTTACTTTCCACTTTGGCCTGCGTATCGATATAGACACCATTGAGCAGGTATGTAAGTGTCTGTTGTGCTGAAGTGGATTATTTATGTGGCAATGTCATATTGATAGAATGAGACTAACAACAGAATTTAGGAACAAACTAACTGGAATGACCTTGTACAATTAATTTCTAGATATTTTTTTTAATCCACCTATTTGAAAAAAGGCATACATTATTTAAGAACAGTTTTCTCATTATGAGCAGTGTTTAAACTGAAAAAGGAAATTAATGGATAGGATGTCATTTGAAGTTAAGAACTTAAGGGTTTTTCAGATTGAAATATGGCTACTGAAAATATCTAGACAAAATTGAATTCTTTTACATAGGAATCCATGCACCAAGCTGTTTCATTGAGGCTATAATTCACGTATCATAATTGAAATCAGTGTGATAGCACTGCTTTGCCACATTTCCATGCTCTAGCAGGTTTGATATATATCTTAATGTTGGCTTGATATACTGATATAACCTGTATTGTGATGCCATATTGATGTAACTATCCATATCAGCATATTCTGGGAAACTGCTAGCCATTGATTATCATGATTATCACGCCTGTCAGCCCCTGGAGCTGACTGCCAATAGCAATCATAATCTGTGTCTTTGACTCAGGTCACGTATAAGGAAGTGTATTTGTGATGAGGAAGGTGTTGCTGACCAGATATTCCAGGGGTAGATTTAAGGAGAATCATGTCTACCAATCAAGGTCTTGATCCAGAGTCAAATATTTTTCTGGACCTGAGAGGGTGTGGATTTGAATTGATTCCTCAGTAGCCCATGCTTGTTGTAAGCGATGACTAATGGGATCAGGTAGTCAGGTTTGCTGACTTGGTGGACAGATGTCATTGGTTCCCAATTGTGTAGATCCATGCTCATGCTGTTGATCACTTGATCATTTGGTCAGACGTGATTATATATGGACCTCAGCTGGAATATTGCTGAGTGTAGTGTAAAACTCACTTGATCCAGAGTCTGGTATTTTTCTGGACCTGTAAAAAATTGGTCTTCAGCAGCCTGTGCTTGCTGGATTAAAATCTTCAAGGGGTTACCTCTATGGGAGTGTCTAATAATGCTGGGGTAGTCCTCTGACCCAGATGCACATAGTTTCACCTGTGTAATAATTACCTGTCACTGTAATGATGCAGATTTGATGCATCACTGCAGCATGTGTAGAATGAGACATGACTGAGCACCAAACAATGGAGTATTGTCCTTTTAAACAGTGGTCCGTCATACTTTCAGTGGAATGTTTGGTATGTGTATTTAAACAGTTGATTAGAAAGACGTTACTAAGGAACTGTTTTTGTTTTGAGAGGCAGGGCTTTAACAAGAGCTGTGATGAGACTGGGATGTGATATAGCCCAACACAGACTATGGCATTGGTCTACAGGATCTGGTACACACTGAGATTAATTGTGTGTGTATCCAGTAGATGACATAAAATATGAACAAGCTCTGGGCTATTGACTGTGTTTCACCAAAGGTGTCTGTTTATTAATGTGAGCACTTTGTGAAGGATAAATTGGGGAAAGATAGGGCTGGACAAGTTCGGATATATTCTGAAACAACCTGTCACAAACATATAGTTGGAGTGAGTAGGCAAATCCAAATTGACAGAACTGTCTGGAATTATATGTCCAGCTGTCTCAGCAAAATATTATCAAGTTACACTGTGTGTAAACATAATCTTTAGATTAACCTTTAGTACATATTTGTCAACTGAAAACTGGACCTGCTCAACCATTTGTCAACAGCAATTTGGAAATGTTAATGTCCTGCTAGAGGAAAATTTTGTAGCCTATTTAGCCTATTCTGTTTACAGAAGTGTTGGATTAAAGTATATTTTAAAGCAGTCAGACATGACAACGGTCACTGGGTGATTGTAAGTTTTACAAGTAAATTTCATCTGAACATTTACAAAGAAAGATATGCAAAAGATCATGCAAATTTTTGAAAAAAAAAGGGCTTTGATATTTCTCAGTATTACAGATCATATTAAACATCAGTTGTACTTAAGTCTGAAATTTGCTTTAGAGGAGTACAGGGGTAGAATTGTCCATAGCAGAACCATAGAGCATTTGCAATGGACAGTTATTACTTCAACCAAAGAAAAGTTTATGATGGCTGACTGCAAGACCAGTTCTCATATAGTGGTGTACAGGTTTATATACTCCTGAACACAATAAATCATTCCTTTTAATTTTGTTCTTATCTGCATATTTTCACACCATATATATGCTGTTACACCCTGTAACTAGACCTTAACCCCGAACTATACCTTAAAGTGTTGTAAAATCATGCTTACTCACTCACCACAAGCTACTAAAAATGATGCAGACTAATGTTTAGTCTCTGAATAGATATAATTTTGATGGGAACAGACTGACCGATATAAATTGAAAAGGAGCCCCGGGGAGACCAGAAATTCTGAACCTATGGAAATGTAGACTTGCTATATTTAGAGCCTTAGCACTGCAGAAGTAATGTGGCTCAGGGACTGTGAGACAGAATGATGCTGAGACACATGTTTTGGCTCAGATATACAGATGTTTGATTGTGCAAATGATCAGCTGAAGGAGCAGGATAAGAATCGAGGTGTGACCGGGATACTACTAGTCCAAGATTACTCCAAACCTAAAGAATTTGTACATGTCTATAAAAATTTAGTTAAAACCCTTCATAACCCTTCTCTAAACTGTACTATGGACTACTTAGAAATGGCCAGTATTATCTGTCTGTGAAATTATTCCTCATACTTGAATAACACCAAATCAAAGAGTACTCATGAGCTGATGTCAGCTAGTTCGCCAGAGCACATGTTCCACCTAAAGCATGTGATATGAGTGATGATCAATTGAGACTGTCTTCTCACTACAGTTGGGTCTCACACTGCCAAACATCTGTAGATTCCTACTCAATCACTAATCTTGTAATTGGTATATAACATAGCCTAGTACTTAAGCTCTGATTCTACCCTCAGCCAGTTGGCCTTGATCACTTCAAAGCAAGTTATTCTGAGAGGGAATACAGTCAATTTGAAGCAGTTTCATTTGAGTATTTGGACTTGGACTTCAGAATGTCGAGGGACACTTTTTGTATGTCAAGATAATCGAACGAGAAAAGAAGAGGCTTACTTTTTGGAAGACATTAGTGGAAAGTGGTGTCATTTAGGGCCCTATTAAATGTCAAGTTGGCAAGAAAAATCGTTCATTGTAAATAGAGTCTTTGAGAAGCAGACATCTTATGTCTGATGGACATCACATGCAAATTGTTTGACAGCTACAGGATCCCATTGCCTTGAAGCTCATAGAGCTTTGTTGGTTAAAAACATGGTGACCTGAATGGTTAGTGTATTTTGTCACTGAGTGACTGAATACAGAAACCGGAACAGGTTTTAGTTTCTGGTTAGAACCAGATTAGCTACAGAACAATAAGCTGGCTATCAGAGTATACAATAGGGATTGATGATCATTGGTTAAGTTTGGGAGGTGGGCTAGGCTAATGGTTAATGCGTCTGTTCGTGATGCTGAATACCTGGGTTCAGTTCCCCTCATGATATTTACATTTATTCAGTAATTTGGTGCCATAGCCTAGAATAAAATTATATTTGACAAAACACATGTCACATGGTGAACAATACAGCAATATTTCTATTTCCATTGATACCTCAATATAAACACATTTTTAAGAAAAATGGCAAGAGCTTGTAAGGTATCCTCATTATTTGTATTTAATGTATTATGCAACAGTTTCATTGAATAGTGCTTTACATTGGATAGGTTTGGGAGATATTTTAATCTCAGATCATGATACTTTTCACAAATAAACAGGATGTGAAACTCTTCCTCCATAACATTGAGATCACATTGTAAACAGAGTGATTTATACACCTGCTCATTTTTGTTTCTACGTATGTTGTTAATATTAAAATCATGTAGAGATATTCTAGATTCCCCTCATGGGTACAATGTGTGACACCCATTTCTGGTGCCTCTTCCTCCTCGCTCCCCATGATATTACCAGAATATTGCTGAAAATGGCCTAAAACTATACCCACTAAGTATTGATTGATTATCAATGTATATTGGCAAAAAGTTTGAGTATACAATAAAAAACCCAAAATAAATCTACATGTGTCATGTCTGTGGTGTGAGGTGACACATTGATGCCTGGATTATTGACAAAAACAGCACCTTGAGAATGATTTAGAATCAAAACTAAAACCAAAACAATGTGTATTATGTTTTTGAATTAAAACTTTATTTCTTCATAATAGTTTACATGGGATGTTATTGATGACATGGTGTTCATATCAATAATCGGTCAACAATATTTCCGATTATGGTTTTTTGAACAAGCTCTACAGAGCATGTTTCATTGTTCTCTACTGCTTCATTGTTGAAATGCTCACTTTTTGTTGTTCTCAATCTACAAAGTGCTACTTCAAAAAACATCACATACATGTAATATGAAACAATTGGTCTGTAAAATATGAAGGTGAGCTACAGAATTAAGACTCAAGAATCAATATGTGGCATAACATGACATGACAATACTGGGTGTCTGGCACTGTGGAAGGCTTGTCTGTTTAGAAATGAGAGAAACTTTATCTTAATCTGACATTATAAATGACATGTTCTCTTGAATCTCCGGGAATGTGTTTGCCAGAGATGGATTTAGAAATAAGATGTGTCTACAATGCTGACACACATGTGGTCAGGACCTAGATGTTTTTGTCAGCTAAATCCAACACATGTCAGCTTAACACTGCATGTTGTGCTTGAGTAAAGATTATCTTTCTACAGTTTTTGTTTCTTTGCACACAAATGTTTTTTTTGTAGATAAAATGATAATACAGGAATGATAACCCTCAACCTTTTGTCGGCAAATTCTCTCATGAGCACCCGTGAAGGTCCTGGGTTAGAATAGGCCTTCAGCAACCCATGCTTGCCATAAAACTCACTCATTCTCATGAGCTGTGGTATTTGTTAATGAGACATGCCTGTGTTTGTGATGTGAGGTTGACAGTAGTGTGATGCTGATAGTGATATAATGTAGAGGGCAAGGAGCATTCTGTTCACTTTACAGAGACGTAATAATACACTGTAGTCTTGGGAATTGGTTGAAATCCGACAGTTGATGATTGGTTCATTTCCAACAAACAATCATCGAAAAAAAATGGGTTGACTTAATTTGTCACATTTTCCTATTCAGATTATAATGTGGTTCTCTGGGGTTTTTTTTGTTGTTTTATTTAGAAACTGTACAAATTGCATTTGCAAACTCCACATCAAATGTAAAACGAGACTGCTAGCTACTTTAATGTGATGACTGATATATCATAAACTTAAACTTCCCAGTTTCTTCATGAAATATTCAGTCATGACTTTTCAGTAAGTGAAGTGAGTTATACATGTTTTCAGGCTATGGGAACTTTAAGATAAGATCTATTGTCAAGCGTTTCATACACTAACATGGTAGTTCCAAAATTATTTTGAGTTTGATTGTCAGAAAATATGATTAATTGCTACATCATTAGGTCATTTCGACCACAATCATTGACTATTTCAACTGATCAGAATACCACTAATACACTGGGTTAGAGAAAAGAAATTACCTATTTAGTACCTATCCAAATATTGGAAAGTGCCATGTGAAATTTTATCTTTGAACATGGGTTTTTATGATCTGATAAACTGGTGTACCCAGTAATGATGCATTTGATTTCAGTTACTTTTATGTAAACCTCTCCAATGAAACTGGAACGTGTCCTGAGCCTTATCCTACTTGTACTGTCATGGTGAGGCAAGGTGAAATTGGGTTTGTGTTTCATTCTAGATTGTTTCACCGGCATGCATTTGTGCAGTTGTTTGTACTTGTCTAGATATATGCAAGCGTAATAGTGCTAGTCAGATGCAGTTTAATGTACATACCTCAGTGTGACTCATTATGCAGACTCTCAGTCTTTGCACTATCTATGGAATCTTTTAGCAACTTTTAGTGAGTCAGTGAGTTTAGTTTTATGCCGCACTCAGCAATATTCCAGCTATATGGCGACAGACTTTAAATAATCAAGTCTGGACCAGACAGTCCATTGATCAACAGCATATCCATTGATCTTTGCAACTGGGAACCGATGACATATGTCACCAACTTTTAATGCAGCATGTCATGTCCAACATAATTTTCTACTCTGTCATGACATGACAAATTAAGGGTAGTAGTACAAAAACATTGTGTTCTTAACTAGGCCGTATTTTATTTGCATTTTCAGAGGAATATTGGTCACTGTTGATGGACCTCTACCATATAGATGGAATAATCCAGAGTACAGCTTCACACAACAATTAAAAACAACAAATAAACATTTTGAGACAGAAGAGACAAGATCTTTTCATCAATTCGTGTTTCATGTAGAGAATTTCATAGAAATGTGGCCCTGATCTGGGACAGTAACTCATGATGTGTACTGTGGCTGGTGGTTGGAGGAATTCACTCTGTTTGATCAGTGATGTGTCTCGTGTAGGCAGGGGCTTGCACAGCTCTCCAGGCTAAACACCTAGACTTCCATTTAACTGTTCCCAGGAGATTTGGGGAGAAATTTGATTTGTTAGTATGTGAACATAGACCTCGCTTTTCCTCCATTGAACAAACTAAATTCAGGTCTCACAACTGGATTTTAGTATAAAGTTGTGAATAAGCCTTAGTGTAGGCACTTGGATAGAGAATCAGAATAAATCAATTTGGGGTCCCGACAATCTGATAACTTCATGAAATGGTGTGACATTTGTAGTAACCATGGCAATGGCATAAATACCCCTATATAAGCATAAATTTTTCACGTGATCAGTCTATCACATTTTCCTTTGTATTGTTCAGCCCAGACCCTTCTGTTTTACGTTTGAGGAGTTGATAGATTATCTGACGATGCTGTTTGTTTATGTTAGTACTGAATGTGCTCCATCGATTGTTTGGATGCTGCACTGACTATAACGATACATCATCTGGACGTGATAGACGCAAATGTTTAAATTGACTGCCAATACAATGATCTTTTTATTAGCGAAATGAAACCATGAAAATATTGATTTGTCTTTTCTGTGATCCTGTGAAGCAGTGTTAGGGGCAACTGAGATGGTTCTCATATGCGCAAACATCATTAAGGATATTGGCTGCAAATTTTTTCTCTTTATATAAGTTAATAAGGATGCTAGTGGTATTGGACTTCGATAAATTTGTTGATATATGAGAAATCTATAGTTTTTACCAAGCAGTCATCAGCATGATTAGATATAGCTTAAACTTGATTTGTTTTGAATAAGACGTCTAGCATTAAGCACTGTTACCATGGTTACATAACACAGTTATCATTGATGGTTGTAGTTTCAACCCTTGTGACATTGACAAAACAAAAATATCATTGTTATGATGTATGATGGATATACTGTTAAATGGCTGAAGGATACCGGTCGTATGTAAACTGTTGTTGATGAGTGGACAGACCCCAGTTCTTTTACTTGTGTTGAAACTGATAATGATAACATTTGATGTATGAAAATTCTATAGTTTGTAAAACCTTTGTGTTTGTCTGATCATCAGTTTATATGGAAAAGACAGTCAAACTTAGGCTCAGTACTGTTGGATTACTGCTAGTGGCTCCATGTTTAAATTCTTGAGATTAATTTTTCGTGGACTTCATAATTTTTTTTCATCACAGAGCAGGTGTGAATGTTCTTGGAACAGATTATGCAGTACATATGCTCACCTGGTCAGCTGGTTGAGCGTTGACCGGCTTGTGTGTCAGACACACCTGTGTCAAGTAACCCCACCTGTTTCTAGGAGTTCTGATTTTACTTGTTCAGTCTTTGCTAAATATGTTTTAAACCACCAACCCATTAGTCTCTAGGCATCATTTTTCAGTTGATGTTCACGTAAATGCCATGTTTGTTATTGGTCAGATTATCCTGAACACTGAAGTGAATGTGAAATAGAATCGATGCCAGCAATGTACGCTGTTTGTGTATGCTGCTATAATCAAGTTGTCAGCTTGATGTGGATTACTGCATTAAATTCTATCTCAGGATTGCCTTGTCCATAATCACTGAGTAGGGGGAGTTTTGTGGTGTGCGGTACAACAGATAATAGTAGAATTGGAACCTGTGGTTAGGCTCACAGACTGCCTCCTTTGCTTTATTTTAGTTACTGAATAGTGGCATCAGTCCCATGCCACAAGGCAATGAAAATAGCAGATGGAAGTAAAATGTCCAGTATCGTTGACCTGACAACATTAGCTGCTAACCATACTGAAGATATACAGAGGATGAGAGGCATGGTTGTTTGTCTATGTTTTCTGTAGTTATATGTCGAAGTTTTGATGGAAAATCTTCTTAGAGGCAGACATTAATTTCCATATGCATGTATCAGGTATCAAAAAAAGGATTAGATGCGTCTGTTTGTTAGGCCGTAATATATTATGTCAGGTTTCCTGTTGTGATTGTAGACAGGTGCCCTCTATCCCATACTGGTTTTACAAAGAAAGGGGAAAGTGTAATTTACAGGATTGTGTTTATTGTAACCTGGTGATGTTGATTGTTGCCTTTGATGTGGTTTTCATTTAGCTAATAATATTAACTATGGAACAGTACTCTTTCAGTCTGAATTGTGACCCAGGACCACGTTCCCGGTGATCGTAGGTCTATGACGTTCGTAAGTCTATATAAAAGTATGGGAGTTACTATAATCTTAGCGTTACAATCGCTTTGGAAAGGGATGAGGTTGATATGTAAAGCTGATACTGTATTTGAACGATGTCCTGAAGGATTCATGACAGTAGAGTGATTATAGCAGGAGTTCTCCTGTCATATTACTGGCAGATATGATGGCTGTGACTTATGAAGCATGAAAGTATGCACTAAACGAATGTCCAAAAAGATTTGTCATGAAAGTGCCAGTGATAATTTAAGCCAGGATTTGTCTGGTGACATTAAACTGGTTTACCTGTACGTCTCACATGAACCAGTTGCACATTTATGGGCCCAGATTCTTGGGTGTCTAGGATATTAATTGTCCTTGTCTCCTCAAATATTCACAGTCTTTTGTTATGATGATATACTGCATGCAGGAAGGCCCCAAATGTCTCCAAGTGCTTTACAGAAAAACAAGTGATGGTGATATTGAAGTGCAAGTAAAGTTAGCCTGCTTATATGTTGAAGTGTGTCCATTAGTCCCCTGTAAGAATGTGTATGTGTAATCTGGGTATTTATCAGCAGGGTTGGCAGAGTACTAGATGGTGTCTTCACAAGTATATTAGTGTTTACACGAGGGGCAGAGCGGTAGTGTTGAGTCAGGTCTCCTTCCTTACATACCTCCTGCTAAGACAAATACAACCTTGTCAATTCAATTGCAACCATTGATCAAGTTTTTCTTTTGAAGTCTTCTTCCTTGTACCTGCTGGTTCATCACTCGCGTTGTTGATTATTTTTCTAGAATAGGGAATAATTAACTTTACTAGCTCAGTACAGGGGCTTTATTAGTGATACCAGCTGTAAGCTTGTTACTTTTGTTACATGTTATCTGTTTTGTTTTGACCTGGAAGTGTCATTCTAAATTTGAATTTGTTGTTTTGCTTATTTTTAACATGGCAGGTGTTAACATAATCAGTTTTGCCAACCTTTTTTATTTCAAAATGGGAATGACTTATTGAACTGTTTGTCTATTTGTTTGTTACTGTTTATGACCTGCAAAGGTTATGCTGATCTTCGACTGTTAGTGTAAATCATCATGCTTTTATGTTATTTGTTTTTGTTTCCAGTGACCTTCATTTATTGTATACTGCCACCAACTGTAAATTCATAGGATTTCATTGCTATATAATATCTTTTGTCTCAAAATATATTTTTGGTATTTTTCAGCCCTCAATACAAATAGTAAGTCACAGTTTGTCTCAGAAGCAGTTGGAAGAATATGGAGGATATTGTCGGGCAGAATGGAAGCAGGACTCCTCCATGCTGGCTGTCATTGTAAGGGCAGATAACTCTCGGTCTTCATGTTATTTTTTTGTATCAAGATGACTGTGTCAGCTTTTTTAATTTTACATTTATATGCTTTCTCTTGGCTTTTGTTATCATACCAAACTTATTTTGACTTTGGACTTTTTAAATTTGTATATTTTCTCTACAAATGATATTCACAGCTTCAAACTTGCAAGCATATGTTCTTAATGGTGTGTAGAGCTAATAAACATTTTACTTGGTAAGATACAGCAAATTCCAGTGAAAGGAATGTATGGATTAACATTTAACAATTAATGTTAACTTAGAAAATGTATATGAAATACAGAACCTCAAAACTAATTTTTGAACGTTTGAATGAAAACATCAATATTTGGTTTTTTTTATCCATTTTTGACAGTATTTTCTTTTTGTGTGGAACCCTTCTGTTAGTCAACAGATTGTTAAGACCATATGGCATACCTGAAATGTAGTCATTAATACTAAGTGACATAGACATAGATACACCATTACATAGACAAAATCTACATTAACACTCTTTGTGGGATCTAAGAATCAGAAATTTTCAAGAACATCTGAAGTAAGTTTATCATGTGCATCAAAGTTACAAAGTTACACACTGTTTCAAAATCGCAGTGAACCTAATCATGGATGTGAAAATATTGCATTTCTAAGACAGCTGTCTATCACCTCCCTGACACACATCGCAGTAATCTATGTAGGCTTAGTGTATTTGTTTTTGTATTGGATGTAAACACAGCGTTCTAAGCCAGATGTTGTTTCTCTATTACAGACCTCAAAGTGCTTTGTTTTGTTCTTCAAAGTGGAAATTGACATATCTGTGTCCAACCACAACTGTTTGTATGTACAGCAAGAAGGAAGGTGAGTTGACAGTGTAATTGACTTGCAATACATAGGATATAGGAACATTAGGTTACAGTGGAATTTATAGGCAAATTAGGCAACAGTATAGAAAGGGGAGGTTACAATGTAGGGCAATGGGCAAGGGTATAGGAAGTCGAAGTTTCAGTGTAGGGCAAGGATATAGGAAGGTGAAGTTACAGTGTAGGGCAAGGGTATAGGAAGTTGAAGTTACAGTGTAGGGCAAGGGTATAGGAAGTCGAAGTTTCAGTGTAGGGCAAGGGTATAGGAAGGTGAAGTTACAGTGTAGGGCAAGGGTATAGGAAGTCGAAGTTACAGTGTAGGGCAAGGGTATAGGAAGTCGAAGTTACAGTGTAGGGCAAGGGTATAGGAAGGCAAAGTTACAGTGTAGGACAAGGGTATAGGAAATCGAAGTTACAGTGTAGGGCAAGGGTATAGGAAGGCGAGGTTACAGTGTAGGGCAAGGGTATAGGAAGTCGAAGTTACAGTGTAGGGCAAGGGTATAGGAAGGCGAGGTTACAGTGTAGGGCAAGGGTATAGGAAGTTGAAGTTACAGTGTAGGGCAAGGGTATAGGAAGGCGAGGTTACAGTGTAGGGCAAGGGTATAGGAAGTCAAAGTTACAGTGTAGGGCAAGGGTATAGGAAATCAAAGTTACAGTGTAGGGCAAGGGTATAGGAAGGCGAAGTTACAGTGTAGGGCAAGGGTATAGGAAGGCGAAGTTACAGTGTAGGGCAAGGGTATAGGAAGTTGAAGTTACAGTGTAGGACAAGGGTATAAGAAATCAAAGTTACAGTGTAGGGCAATTGTATAGGAAGTCGAAGTTACAGTGTAGGGCAAGGGTATAGGAAGGTGAAGTTACAGTGTAGGGCAAGGGTATAGGAAATCAAAGTTACAGTGTAGGGCAAGGGTATAGGAAGTCGAAGTTACAGTGTAGACAAGGGTATAGGAAGTCGAAGTTACAGTGTAGGGCAAGGGTATAGGAAGGCGAAGTTACAGTGTAGGGCAAGGGTATAGGAAGTCGAAGTTACAGTGTAGGGCAAGGGTATAGGAAGGCGAGGTTACAGTGTAGGGCAAGGGTATAGGAAGTCGAAGTTACAGTGTAGGGCAAGGGTATAGGAAGGCGAGGTTACAGTGTAGGGCAAGGGTATAGGAAGTCGAAGTTACAGTGTAGGGCAAGGGTGTAGGAAGTCGAAGTTACAGTGTAGGGCAAGGGTATAGGAAGGCGAAGTTACAGTGTAGGGCAAGGGTATAGGAAGTCAAAGTTACAGTGTAGGGCAAGGGTATAGGAAGTTGAAGTTACAGTGTAGGACAAGGGTATAAGAAATCAAAGTTACAGTGTAGGGCAATTGTATAGGAAGTCGAAGTTACAGTGTAGGGCAAGGGTATAGGAAGGTGAAGTTACAGTGTAGGGCAAGGGTATAGGAAATCAAAGTTACAGTGTAGGGCAAGGGTATAGGAAGTCGAAGTTACAGTGTAGACAAGGGTATAGGAAGTCGAAGTTACAGTGTAGGGCAAGGGTATAGGAAGGCGAAGTTACAGTGTAGGGCAAGGGTATAGGAAGTCGAAGTTACAGTGTAGGGCAAGGGTATAGGAAGGCGAGGTTACAGTGTAGGGCAAGGGTATAGGAAGTCGAAGTTACAGTGTAGGGCAAGGGTATAGGAAGGCGAGGTTACAGTGTAGGGCAAGGGTATAGGAAGTCGAAGTTACAGTGTAGGGCAAGGGTGTAGGAAGTCGAAGTTACAGTGTAGGGCAAGGGTATAGGAAGGCGAAGTTACAGTGTAGGGCAAGGGTATAGGAAGGCGAAGTTACAGTGTAGGGCAAGGGTATAGGAAGGCGAAGTTACAGTGTAGGGCAAGGGTATAGGAAATCGAAGTTACAGTGTAGGGCAAGGGTATAGGAAGTTGAAGTTACAGTGTAGGACAAGGGTATAGGAAGTTGAAGTTACAGTGTAGGGCAAGGGTATAGGACAGTTACAGTGTAGGGCAAGGGTATAGGAAGTCGAAGTTACAGTGTAGGGCAAGGGTATAGGAAGTCGAAGTTACAGTGTAGGGCAAGGGTATAGGAAATCGAAGTTACAGTGTAGGGCAAGGGTATAGGAAAGCGAGGTTACAGTGTAGGGCAAGGGTATAGGAAGTCGAAGTTACAGTGTAGGGCAAGGGTATAGGAAGGCGAAGTTACAGTGTAGGGCAAGGGTATAGGAAGGCGAAGTTACAGTGTAGGGCAAGGGTATAGGAAATCAAAGTTACAGTGTAGGGCAAGGGTATAGGAAGTTGAAGTTACAGTGTAGGACAAGGGTATAGGAAGTTGAAGTTACAGTGTAGGGCAAGGGTATAGGACAGTTACAGTGTAGGGCAAGGGTATAGGAAGTCAAAGTTACAGTGTAGGGCAAGGGTATAGGAAATCGAAGTTACAGTGTAGGGCAAGGGTATAGGAAAGCGAGGTTACAGTGTAGGGCAAGGGTATAGGAAGTCGAAGTTACAGTGTAGGGCAAGGGTATAGGAAGTCGAGGTTACAGTGTAGGGCAAGGGTATAGGAAGTCGAAGTTACAGTGTAGGGCAAGGGTATAGGAGGGCGAGGTTACAGTGTAGGGCAAGGGTATAGGAAGGTGAGGTTATTGTGTAGGGCAAGGGTATACCTAGTTTCCGAGTAAATCACATGGTGTAGACAAGGGTATAGGTAGGTGAGTGGTTACAATGTAATTCACATGCTGCAGACACACAGGGTATTGGGGCATTGCAGCTGAAGGAGCTTCCTAATGAATGGGGGTGAGTCATGATATAGTGTTTATAGGTTGTCAGTGTGACATGCTACATACTTGGTGTTAGCGAAGAAATTGAATAATGGAGATACTGTAGAAGGGCAGATTATCATGCTTTCAGATTTTGAGTGTTTCAGTTGCTTGTGAAATATTAGATTTCCTCTCTCCTACTGTTTATCTTTTGTCAGGGGTTTATGTTTGAGTTAGCAAGAAAGGGAAAACAATTTTCTTTTCAGTAAAGATAAACCATGTCCACATGACCTGCATGTTTCTTGGAAAATAACTTTAAAAAGTGCCTTCAGAACAAGGGATGAATTAAAATTTATCTGTAGAAATTTGATTTAATTCTTTAAGAGACATTTTTTCATCCAAGGACAACTAAAATTCAAGATAGTAGTTCGGGTAAATTTGGTATGTCAGCATCCTATTACTTGTTGGTAGATGAGTGAGTGACTTAAGTTTTAAGCTGCTTTTAGCACTATCGTGGTAGGTACAGCAGAAATGGCTTCACACATTGTAACCATGTGAGGACTGAATCTGGGTCATAGGTGTGATGAGCGAATGCTTTAACCACTGGGCTACCGCACTGTCCAATGAGGATCAGTTGGTCACAATGTCAGGCAAGCCTTCCTGATGTCAACCACAAGCAGGGGTGCTCTGAACTGTGACCAACAACACTCAAACTACATTCACTTCAGACAATGTTCATGCTCTCACTCCGTCATATACATAAAAGATTCAAGGTTTAGAGAGCTGTATAAATGTCATCTATGTTAACAATGTTATCCAAAGGCAAATCAATAGCATCATTACTTAGATAGCATTCTATTCTAAACCACTACATTCATTAATTGATGTTGTACTGACAGCAATGTAGTTTTAGCCCTGCAGTTCAGTTCATCAGATAACTTGCTTCAGCGCTGTTATTGCAAACATCAATGAATTGTGTCTAATACTAATATTAATGAATTGATTCAACTATTGCATACAGACATCAATAAATGAATCCTATGATGTAGACATCAGTATATTAATTCATTGGTATAAAGATGGACATTGATAAATTAATTTGTCCCTATTATAAACAACGTGAAATGACTTAATTCAACCCTGTAATTCACTTTATCACCTGAACTGAATCAGCCCTGATGTACAGACATCAATGAATCATGTCAACCAGCTTGTGAATATGTTAATGAATTTATTCAACCGTATCATACACACCTCAAAAAATTGATTCAGTCCTGTGATGCAGTCATAGGGAAATTGATTCTGTGTTGTAGTACAGATGGCAAAAAACGAAATCTGTCCAGTGATACGTTAAATCTCTACATAGATTCCAATCCAGATATCAAACATTCATACAGCCCTGTAACAGATTGACTTCATGTAATCACAGCATCATACAAGTTTCTCACACATTTCAGAAGTATTCCAACACCCCGTCACAACATCAATGGGATCCTGGACAGTGACAGTGTTCCTGCCCTGAAAGTGTCCTGGGTGTCTCAGATACAGCTCTCAGATAACATCTCCTGGTAGGTATGAACAAAATCTGTGAAACTTGCAGGTCTCTCTGGGGTTACTGGGAGATCAGGCCCCCCACAACAGGTGTGTTGTAAGAGGCAACAGATAGGAGTGCATGGTCAGGCTTGGTGATGTGGTAGCATGTCATCACATCCATGTTGTGTGGACTAATGCTCATGATTTCAATCACTAGATTATGTGATCCAGACGTGATTATGTACTGATACCTGGAATACTGCTGAGTGGAGTATAACACAGTGAACTATTGTTGGTTTGGGAGACATGTTTCTGTCACAGTGGACATGTAACTATGTTTTATTAAGACTAAATAAAAGCGAAATGTTTCTTGGGTATCGGTGCATCACTTTTATTTATGCGTATAACATTGCCATTTTAAACAGTATTTTTGACTTGGCTGCATCCCGATCATCAATTTGTCCTCTATAAGAATGAGCGTCTGCAAGAACGAGTCTGGCAAAACTCATTAACACGTGCTAAACATTCCAAGCTGTTTTCTGAGAGAAAAAAAATGACAGTGTGTTCCTCCTTCATCACTTTTTTATTATCAAAAGTTAAAGGTCACATGCAACCAAAAAATCAAACATAATTAAAACACATTTATCACTTATTCATGACATATAATATACATTGCTGCTTTTAAAAAAACAAATAAACAAAATTATAAGCGTACAATCACGATTCAAAAGTGCAATATTTTGTACTTGGGCTTACTTCCCCCGAAACGAAGCCCTCGGGAGACCGAACCCAGTCATAGCGGTTGGATATGCACTCAAGTGTAACGACGTCTTCCAACTGGCTGTTTTATTTGCTGATATGCTGAGGGTTCACTGTGTGTACAGAAAGATGATCTGTTTGATGGGCATTTTAGAAGTATAGCCAGTCACAAGAAAGTAAGATTCTTTATGGATAACAACTTCTTTTTGTGTACTTGATGCGTCGTTTCAGTATGGATTCATATACTGTTGTCAAACAAAATCATATATACTAAAAGAAGTCCTTATCCATGAAGAATGTATATACATGTGGAGATGTTTGGTTTTGAAAATACATGTTATCTGAATTTGTGCTCGATCCAATCAAAAATCATGTCAAACTACTGGTAAACTACTGTGTGGCAGGAATCTGTCATTCGTCCAAGTACAAAGCAGGACTTGAAACTGACAAGAGTTTGCACCAGTTTCCGTCAGATCCAGTCATCCGAAAAAAAAATGAATGTAGTTTGTTTGCAACCCACAGACATAAAAACATGTCATGTGTATCACACGTGCCTAATTACATAATGTGGCAGTACGGGACTCGGGTGCACGAGTCATAAATCAACTTATTTTCTTATGTTGTATAGTCTGATAGGTGTTAAGTTCAAATTGCACGTGGTCAATGATTGAAGCTGTGTATTGCATATTGTCTTTAGCAGACAGGCAGACAGACATATAAATGTGAATAAACCAGACACTGGGCTTTCTCTGTGACAGAGACTGTTTACCACAATCAACAAGTTGTTTTACGTAACGAGTAGATTATTTACTTGTTTGTTCACGCAACCAAGATTAGACTACTGCTCACGACCTCAGATGCTGGGCATGCATACCGTTTCAAGCTCCGCGAACCTATTCACTGAGCATGCGTTATGGACGCAGTGCAGCACAGCTGTTGAAACCAGTTTTCCCCCAAGTGCTAGGGGGAATTTAGTGAAACGTTTGAACTCCGATTTCGCGGGCTTTTTTTTCATCACGGTTTTTTTTTCAACTTTATAGGTTGAATTGGCATTTTTTATGATTTGTTTTGGTAAGTGCATACCGAAAGGTACCAGAATCTGCAAAGTTGTGTTTTATGTTGCATGTGACCTTCAACAAAATAGACCTACTGCCCTTGTCACTTTTGAAGAAAATGTGCTCCCAGAAACATTTAAATTTTTTATGCAGTCTGATGTGACCATCTCTAGTTATTTCTGAGTTGGTAATGAGTCCACAACATACAATACACAAGTAATATTGTTGCTTAGAAAATTGTGTGATTGAAACAATGCCATTTGATTTCTCATCGTTACTTTTGGTTCTAGTCACTGTGAAGGGAAAAATTAATGAGAAAGAGCTTTGTAATAAGGATGATGATGATATAACCATGAATTTATAGGTTTCATTATATACAGATTTTGTGTCTGACAATATATGAATAGTAAATAGTATTTTATGAAGCTGAGAATTTTTCATGTGAATCCTCAAGTGAAAGGCAGACGATACATCTAGATGAGCAAATATGAGCATCAAGTATTCTCTTCACTTGATAATGTGGGTTTAGTATATGTAGAGCTCATAGCTTCTGTTGTATGTAAACATATGGAAAAGAAAACCAGTGCATTTACTTTGCCCGTTTCTTCTGAACTTAAGCAAACAAGAGTCATTTATGGCACTACTTGTCTTTTCAAAATGTTGGAGAAAGATCCTGCTAGAACAGCCCTCTCGTCACAGCATGACAATATTATATCTATAACTCGCCAGCACCTTTCAGCTTTCCGTGATGTATTTCAGTGACTGCCCCAAGCTATAGTGATGTACTGACACTGTTTACTCAAGCATAAAATTCAATTCGGTGACAGTGTGATCTTGCTGTATTGACTTCCTTAAAGTGAATTTGTTTATGGCAAGGAAACCTTGACCTTTGAAGGGAAACGCCTTGCCCCTGACTATTGAAGGGAAACGCCTCGCCCCTACCTTGTAGAGGATCACCATGCCCCTACCCCCATACCCCATGAAGGGAATGCCTTGCCCCTGACCCTGTAAGGGATATGCCACACCCCTAACCTTGCCAAGCCCCATGTATCTGCTTTACAGGGCATGTTTTGTCCATTCCCTTTAAATGGGAAGTCCCCTCTCTGGTCTCTGAATGTGGACACCTCCTCTTTGAATGGGGAGACCATGTCCCTGCCCTCTGAAGGGGACACCTCGTCCCTGCCTGCTGAAGGGGGACACCTTGTCCCTGCCCTCAGAAGGGGGATATCTCATCCCTGTCCCTTGAAGGGGGACACCTCATCCCTGCCCTCTGAAGGAAATACCTTGTCCCTGCCCTCAGAAAGGGACACCTCGTTCCTCCCTGTGAAGGAAATACCTTATCCCTGCACTCTGAAGACAACACCTCATCCCTGGCCTCTGAAGGGAACACCTCGTTCTTGCCCTCTGATGGAACACCTCATCCCTACCCACAGAATGGGACACCTCTGATAGTGGGGATGCCTTGTC